>NW_005841861.1:3342666-3373377 GCF_000455745.1 Alligator sinensis | reverse complement strand
CTTGCTAGCCATATAAGAGGCTTGAGTGGTTTCCGCCCAAGTTGGAGGACTCCACGACTATCAGGAGGAGGAGAACTTCACATCTCGTGAATATCTCTAAGCGCTGTGGAGCCTATCGGACCCAGCGTGTATCTCAAGAAGGCTATAGGGGTCTGATCAACCTCTCGCCTCTCCCTGTCGCCGCCTGATCCCTCGACGTACCCTTCCCTGCGCGCAAAGTTCCACGGAGCCTAGCAAACTTCGCGTGAGTGAATCCAGAGCTTTACCCGGGGTTCGAGTCCTGCAGTTTTTTTTCTTCCCGTCGCCGAAACCCCATTGCAACGTAGTCCTGAGGTTTTTGTTCATCTCTCATCACCGAAACCCCATTGCGATGTACCCTTACGTTCTGCAGGTTCGAGTTTTGTTTTGTTTTGTAACCGCAACTCAAGCAAGTTTTCCTGCCTGCACCGCAACCATCTTCGGTGTAAGTAAAATAATCTTAAATCAACCACTAAGCGTCCGTGCCTAATCCTAGTGTGCCGCCTGTCTTCCCAGACCCGGCGTGTCCGGGCTGCTGGCCACAGCCCGCCGCGCGAAAAAAGGGCCTCGGACCGCTCCCGGCCCGCACAAGTGTGACATCTGTACGAAGCCCAAATGTCCATGAATAAATGGCTTCTGGTTCAGGAGCCCAAACAGGCAACGAGAGCTCAGGTACCTCTCTGTAGCAAGGTCTTGCACTGTGTAGACATATTCTACATGACAATATGATACAAATAATATTAAGGGATGAATCCATTGCCAAAAAGTTACACTTTGCAAAGGTGTTTACATCACAAGATAGTACTCTCTCTCTCATTTGCAGAAACCTGGATTATGTACATCAGAGTGTTTTAAAAGCCAGAATTCATCAACTGCACTTTTCGTGGAAACTGCTGCAATGCATACCTAAGATACATTGCCCCTCAGTGTTAAATCAAATTTTCAGCTTATTTTGAGTAAAAAACCACACAGAGGAAGAGTCAGTATAAAATTTGCCACCAGAACTCAGAAAGGGTAATCATTATGGCATTTTCATTTTAGAATTAAGTACTGAACACTAATGGTATTAATAAAAAACAGAAATGGCCTCACGATAAGAAATGATACCAGCACATGTATGAAAGTCTCATTTTTCCTTAAATACTTTTATTAAGAGTTTTCAGGGCAAAGGTTAGATATTAGAAAAAAATTAAAATATACAACAAAATTGTGGGTATGGAGTGTCATGATAGCCACCAATGAATGTGTGTTCATGCTGCAAAAATCAAGAGATTCTTCTCTTCCACAGTCTCACTGCAGATTATACTTACTGGTAACTGAAGGGGTTTTGTATAGACACTTATCTCATGGATATTCTGGCATAATCTATAAAATCTTCCCTTCTACCATGTGTTCAGCCTGACTTGGTTTGGCAATCTAGACTAAGGCAGATCGTTTCTACCTTGCTTGCACTGATTTTTCAACAATTTGGTTTAATGCCTTTTAGACGCACACCACACACACACATAAAGTTTAGCCTGGAAAAAGCAGTATTGCATTATAGCTGCTGGCAAGTACTAGTCAGTCATCTTCAGAGTGTGGAATGTAAAGATTCTGAGATGTTTTGTATCATGAGAATAAGAATCTGATTCAGTCAACTGGGAGGATGCATAAAGTGAATGGAAAATGGATCTAACAGGTAGGAAAGACACCATTCACACATATACAGTACAATTGGAGATGCATCACATTTCTGGTTGACTGGGGCTATCATCAGGCTATTGAATGAAGACTAGCTTTCTGATTTGTGCTTTATTTTTTTACCACACTAGCAGAGTTAAGGCAGTACAATCCTGTAATGTGGACACTGGTCTAGTAGTATGAAGATGCTTATAGTGAGGTAGCTTATTCCTATAATTAGAAGGGAAATAAACTATACTGTATAGTTCCACCAGCACTAGTGGTTGCACTGATAAAATGATTCCATTAAATAAAAATGTTCCTAATCAAAGATATCCCTAACCAAGATAGATAAAACCACTGCAAAATGTGTGCCAAGGCAGGGCTTAATGACAGAAAGAGTATCACACCAAGGGTCTAATTCTGTTGAGACATCCACAAATGACAAACAGGAGGAATTCTTCTAAGGTATTATTATAATAAAATTTGTACTGCTTTGATAGGAGTGCAAAGTTGTGATTTTGAATTTAGTTAGCTAATCTGCTGTGGGCAGACACACGTTTCATTTAAGAAAGGCTTCAGTTCAACTTAATCTTATTTTTTTTAAAATCATATAATGCTAAATGTTAGTATAAAAGTTTCCACATGAACTTGCACTAGTTTAAATACTAAGGCTCATGTCAGTGAAACTACCAGTGGCAATAAGAAGAGAACTAGGAATTACATTTAAAAAAAAAAAGAAATTTACTATCCTTGTCAAGGTTGAAATCTTCATTTTACACCCTCATGCGATCTCAGGCACCATGTTTAAGGGGTGGCCCACAGGCTGGTGCAGCTCTGGAATCCAGGAGTTGAATGCCATTACCACTCTCCACCAGCCCCTTGCCTTCCACTGGATTCAGCACCCTCAGGTGCATCCCTCTTGTTGAAGCCAATGGATATTAAAACTCTCATTGGATTCAAGGGAAACATTAAGCTAGGTTGGTACTGTACATGCCTAAAAAAATCTCACCTGCAAGCCCTTACAAGTAGTCGTGGTTGTCAGAGGCAACTGAGCACTGAATTTGTCTAGTGTATCCATGCTGCAGTTGAGTCATGGTCATAGGAAAGGAGGAGCTAAAGAATTTGATGATCATCAAATACGAAGTTGCACATTCAAGGACCTTTGAACTTCACAGTTATTTTTGGCGAAATTACCATTGCTTATTAAGGTTAATTTGACAGAAAAAAACAGTCCTTGAAATATTAAGCATAAAGCCTCCATCTTACACTACATGCAAGGGGCACTTTGATGGCTTGTCAATGTGCAGAACATATCTTTTCTCCTGTTCTAAGAACTGGGCTGGGGGAAAGATTCAAGTTAGGTTGAGGCAAAGTAAGAATAGAATTAAGAGCTCCTGACTCTCCACCCTGATTTCACTCCTAGCACTTGATTGAGGCAATATTCATAAAGTAATTTTATATTGTGTGGGACTGAGTTAACAAATGCCACCACCCACCCACTTACCCTCAGCCTCCAAGTTGAGAAGCTTGTGTGTGTCAGCATGAGTGTTGCATTTGTCTGTGTAAAGAATCTTCATTCCCCTGCATTTTTAGAACATGCAACATCATGTTAAACTGATGATAATTGTTGCCTGATATTTTTAAAGAAATCAATTTGATCTAGACCTAAAAGAAAAACAACCTTTTCTCTTTCTTCCAAAGTCTCCTGCTGTAGTACACGCATAGTAACAGGATGTCCACAAACTAAGGCTGACCATTGTTTCTTAGCAAGTAGAAATAGTCCAGAAAAGGCATAGGGGGAAAAAAAAGGGCTAGAGAAAAATGAAGCTCCAGTAGGAAAAGTCCAGTGAAAACAGAAAAGCCGCTGAAGGGTAATATTAAGAATCATGGAATACCTTAAGTTTTGACAGTACTTGCAGTAATATATCAGAGACAAGGAAAAAATTAAAAAGGAAACTGGGAGACAAGAAAGGAAGACAAGTATAATTTAAATAAATCTCTAATATTCATTTTGTAAAAATAACAGTCCTGATGAAATGGTATTTAACAAATAATATAGAAGTGATATTTAACTCCCCATGAAAAGTCTTTCGTAAATTTGGTCAAACAAAAAAAAAGCTTCGTTAGAGTTCTTATATCACCTGTACAAATGCTTCTGGGCACCTATATATGAGCAAAGAGGCTGCTCTGATGTGCTGGAATTCCAGTGCATTGCAGCAGATTCAATTAATCGAGTCTGGCAATTATCATGGTCCAGCTGCCTCCTGAGTCCGGGTATCAGCATCCCCGCACTTAAAAATGGCAGTGGGGGTGTTTGAACTAAAGCCTGTCGAATAAGCTTTAGTTCAAGTGTCTCCACCACCATTTTTAAGCGCAGGGGCTCTGATACATGAGATACAGAGATGCTTTAGTTAGAGCGGCTCTTGGAGCTGCTCTAATTAAAGCACCACCCCTGCCCTCCCCCCGGGAGCACATGTGAAAGTGCCCACTATGAATCCAAATAACATCATCAGTTGATAAATTGTTTTCTTGATGACTAATAAAATACTGATCCTGAAAAAGCATATGCACATACTTAAACTTTATGTCTGTGAGTTTTCCCAGCGATTTTTGGTAAGACTAACCATGTGATAAAATTACATATGTGCTGAAGTGTTTGTAAGATCAGTGTCTAAAATTAGAACGTTAACTGCACCTAAATAAAGTCTTGGTCTGTGCCTAGTCAGCTAATATCCTCCCAAATTGTCATCCCTGCTTTAGATATGCTATGGAGTTTATTTTTCAAGCAAAAAGCCCCTCTGTTAAAAATAATAAAAAGGAAAAACTAAAATCTCAAAGACTTCACTGATCCCCTAAAAATTTATCTATTTTCTTCTTTTTTGTTCTATACAAGAAACTTGCTTTAATAAATATCCACTTTTTACAATTAACTTACCCTTGTCCTCTTCAAATCACAAGCTAGGATGGACATTTCATGTGATGAAATGAGATGATGGGTGTTAAATCTGACAACACTCCTTTTTCCCATAAGAAAATATTTATACGTGTTTCCTGTCCCAGTGATTCATTTGAGTTCTGATATCAAATAGATTTTGCTTTACACCTCAGCCTGTCAGATGCATATAATCGCCTTGGGTCTAAATTTAAAACCTATCAAGGGAGTAAAGAAGACAACACCTCTTTTATTACAGTTTGGGGGAAACAATAAAAAAAAAATGCTTTGGATATTGAAATGGGCCACTCAGTACTTGGGTAGGTTTCACTTTGTACTCTGTAAGATGCAAAGAAACAGACGTCAACTAAATACAGTGAGGCTACAAAACTATTGCAAATACAGAAAAACCTGTGAAGACATTAAATTCCGTTGTTGCGCACACAGTGACTGAAAGAAAAAGAAAGACGCTATTCAAAAAAATATTTACCCTCAGCAGCTAAATTAAAAAAAAAAAAAAGAGGTCTCTCTTGTAAACTAAAAAATATTTAAGGCCCTGATTCAGAAAAGCATGCTGTTCAGGAAGCATGCTTAAAAATATGTCCTTAAGCCCTTCTGAAGACAATGGGATTTCCATGTCCTTAAGTGCTTTCTTGAATTGGGAAAGGGAGGTTTGTTGATGAAAGAATGAATAAAATAGTGTGTGAAGGAAATTCTACTGAATAGGGGAAAATACCCCAAACAATCGAATTGACACACAGCCTTTGTTCTAGACTGGTTGTCAGAACCAAGAACATGGAGAGGAGGAATAGGCCTGAGTTTGTTTGTGAAGTGGAGTCCTCTCAGCAGTGTCTAAGAAATGCTGTGGTAGCTGATAATCAATGCCTTTGAGGAGGAGAAAGACCTAAGATAAAGCCACTTCAAAACAGCTGAAAAGGGGATAGAATGCAAAAATGTGTCTGTAAAGAGATGCCTGAAAGTCCACACGCAGAATTAGGATTTCTCCCATCCCTGTTGGGAGGAAAACATTAGCATAGTGGCATGGATAGGAGGATTGTGCACAAGGAGAATTCACAGGGCTTGCTGTTTTATTTTAAGAAAAAAAGAGCTTGTTTACAAGATGTACTTGTGAAGATCCCACAGCTCTAGTAATTAGTGTTCTGCTAATTAAATTACCACATCAGTGAGGCTGATAACATATGTATTAGCAGGCTTAAAATGCACCTATACCCATAGTCTTTTTTGTACTTTTCCAAGGATGAAGCAAATGTGGATTAAGTGCTGGAAACATCCAGGGTAAATATTTCACTCTAGTGAACTATTGCTTTTCCTCAGTGGCACAAAGACAGTAAGCAGAAGTTCACTTCTGAAAAATATATATGGCTCAGTAAGAATCTAATCATGTAACATTACATTGTGTTAGCAGAACTGTCTAGCAGCATGCACAAACACCATGGGGTCGTCCAGACGAGTGCACATGTGCAGACAGCAGCATCGCAAACCACGAGTGCTGCACATGCTGGCATTTGCAACACTGATCATTTGCAGTGTGGCAGGCTTTTTTTGACACCAGAGATCCCAGTGTCAAAAAAAACACAGCAGAATGAAGTGGGGTAGTACACATGGCAGCAGTGTGCGCCACTCAAAACTGGAGCCTGGCCAGCCTGAGCCACACTTTGGCTGCTAACCAGACTCCACACACCGGATCACTGCCACTGGAACCCTGGGAGGCCCCCGGGACCCTTGGTAATACTGCTGGGGCCAGCACAGTTTCTGGCCCCAGCTTTCTCTACCCCACCCGCAGCAACCTGCTGCACACCAGAGTCACACCACTGCTATGTGTCACTGCTATTTGTCCCCAGGGAAACACATGTGCATGCTTGCCTGGATATGTCCCATGTCTTCTGTGTCTTAAAGATGAACCGCACCCCTTTTTTTCTTATTTTAAGAAAAATTGTACCTAAAATACCTAAACCGCCCATGAGTCAATGAGCATCCAAAAATTGCTGCTATGCAAAAATAACAAGGGCAGATCTTGAACCTCCTATTTCTAGTCATGGGAGCCCGCAGGCACTCATCTCTCATGATGAGCCTGAGCTTCAGTTGATTCAAGTGATTACCCCACTTCCCCTCCCTTCCCCCACCTCACTGTGGAGTTTCCATTAAAGACCATATTTAGCAAAAGCTACTGCACACGTATCCACTCCTTTGGACAGTCTGCTGTTGTCTCCAAACTGAACAGAGAATCAAATTCTAAATTCTGGTCCTAGCCTTCAAAGTCTGTAATTAGCTTCTTGCTTAAAAATGATGAAACAACTGCACTCATTAAAACAACTGACATGAATTTGCATTCTCATAGACCTGTATTTTGCATTTTGGCTTCTATTCTACCCAGGAAAGCACACAGACATCAACAGACTTTCCCTATGCCTGAAGAACGGCATTTGTGCCCTAAAGCTTGCAAAGAACAAATTTTCCAACTCTTTAGTTGGTCTCATAAAAGATGTCACATCTACCCAAAGAACCTTGTCTGCACTCATCAAGGACACTTTATTATCAGGCTCATGCTCGCAGCTGTGGGTAACTTACTTGGGAGTTTGACCATATCTATAGAACTTGTTCCCCAAAATACTGAAAGTAACCATGGACATTAATCCATTCTGGGCAAAATGCAAAACCCTGTCCTTTCCACTTCAATTTTTCATTGTAAACAATAAAAATTACTGGATGCAAAACCTAACTTAAATTTGCCCTAGTGAAAAGGGGGAGATTCTTGACAACTTTATTTACATTCTGCAAGGCTCTGACAGGTATCATGTTGACAGGCAAAGCATTATGTAAATGCCTAAGTCAGAGATGTTGTGGAGGTAGGTTCTCTAGTTAAAGCTAATCAAAATCAAAATGAAAAGTTGTTTATATTGAAAAATAACATTTAATTCCAAATCACATTTTCATTAAAAGACTATGGTTGACTTTTTCTAAAATTGTGCTTTATTAAAATTCTAGTGTTTGACCATTTCTGAAAATAAGCATTGGGTATCTATTAAGTATCTGTTGGTATATTCAGCTATTTTAATGCTTCCCATTTAGTTTCATTTCTAAAAATACAATACACAAATCAAACCAAGTTCCCCAAATTTAAGGGAGAATCATTAAAAAACATATATCTTTACTTGTGGGTTGTAGGCATTTTGATCCATCAGCATCACTAGCAAGGACCTTAGGTTACTCCAGGTGTAAGAAGGATAATAGTCCTGCAGATGAAACTATTGGTACCCAACTTACACAATGAAACTAATGCACTGCAACATACTTCAGCAATTCTTTTGGATCAGATCCTCTGAGCTTAATATGATATTTTCTTGTACTTTTATCGGGGTAATTTAATTAGAATTATCCATGGATAGTTTAAAACTGAGTCTGCAGATCATTTATCTCCAGCCTATATTTACTGATGCAGCAACAAACCCATCTGGTTAGGGCTTATTCCTTAATTAGTTCATTTAACATTTTTGTCTAAAAGGAAAGTGACGATAGCTATACATGCTGCTTAGGGCATACACCAGACTGTGTACGGTATGTAATCAAAAAGGTTAACTTTGAGTATATCTCTTTTATATATCTTTAGATATGTTTTTATATTGTATTCATTGTGCCAGAATTGTTAGTGTGAAATTATGATAAAATCAGGGAAAAAAAAAGAAGGACTACACCCTCTTTATGTCTACCTCTGAATGATTACACCCTGAAATTAACTGTATTAGCCTACCACCTTCCAATGTGAACACCAACAGAGGAGTGGAGATGTGGGCATAAGAAAGGTCATCATAAGAAAAGATTATGGAGATAAATACAGATTAAGGAGTAAAACTGATGCTTATCGTGGTTAATTCATTTTTAAAAGATGGTCTCTAGCTCAAATACTAAAAGAAACAACAACTTTAATTTAATTACTAGTCTATCTATTTTGTACACTAGAGTGAATAGAATAAAATAAATTGTCAGACTGTAACATTAATCTGTATAGTATATTAAGATGCCAGTGCATTCATCTCTTTTCAAAGTGCTAACCCTTTCAATTGATCATTTTAAGAAAAGATCGTTTCTATGGTATAACTAATGAGGTAGATCTTGTTTGGTTTTTTTTTAATGTTACGGCATCTTTCTTCTTGATTGTACTTTCTCCCAGCATTTGCCACAGTGAATATTGATCTGTGCTTCTTGAAAATGACTTTTTCTTGTATCTCTTTACTCCACAGACACCACTGTTTGTAAGTTTGATATTGCAAGTCTTCTCTCCTGGGAAACCTCCATTCTGCCACTTACAGTTTCTTACAGCAGAATTCTTTTCACACTTTAAATAGCATTGCACTGTGCCAGTAGCAGAAAAAAAGACCTGTTTGTTTTATTGTATGCATTTAGTAACACTCAAAACCATTAACCATGAGCCTGAAGGCCAGATCAGGTACTAAACCACCTATGACTTATTCGTAACCCTTCTCACAGCTTTACAATTGGCTAAACTAATACAGTAGCTTATTTGCATGGTGATCAATAACATATGAAACATCATTATTTGCAAAACTGCTGGCTTCCTCCAGTATCTCTTTGTAAAAGGAGTTGACATATGAAAACCAAATAGCCCTTCAACCCTCATCCAGCAAGGTACATAAGCACAGTCCTGACATGAAGCATGCAAGTACTCCCATTTACTTCAAAGGGACCACTCATTCCAGGTTGGCTGATCTCGTACGGCGAGCTTTTAACTAGACTCGCCGGGGGAGGGGGCTGCAGGAAGACGAGGAGATGCCATCAGGGCAAGGGGTGCAAAGGTAAGTAATGGGGGTCCTGATGGTCTGCCTAATCGGCGGGGGGGGCACACAGTCTTGCAAGGCCTTAAATGCCTGTACACCAATGCTCGTAGCATGGGGAACAAACAGGAGGAACTCGCCCTCAGAATAGCTAGTTCAAATCCAGATGTCGTAGGGTTAACAGAGACGTGGTGGGACTCGTCCCATGACTGGGCAGTTAACATTAGGGGCTATAGGCTGTACAGGCGGGATAGAGAAGGCAGAAAAGGGAGGGGGGGTGGCACTTTATGTCAAGGAGCACTACACATCCTCTGCCAGCAGTATGGGGTCAGGGGAAGGGCGAGCTGAAGTGCTCTGGGTCAAGATCCAGGGGGGGCAAGGCGAGAGGGATTTGACGGTGGGGGTCTATTACAGACCCCCCAATCAGGAGGAGGAGCTGGACAGGGAATTTTCAGGCCAGCTTGCGGAGACACTAAAAGCAAGGGATGTAGTTGTCATGGGCGATTTTAATTACCCGGACATCTGCTGGGAGGAGCAGTCAGCCGGGACGGACCGCTCCAGGAGGTTCTTGGCCGAGTTGCAGGACCTCCACTTGATTCAGGAGGTGCACAGTCCCACCAGAGGAGATGCTCTGCTGGACCTGGTCCTGGCCGCAGGCGACGACCTGGTAAGAGGCCTCCAGGTTCTTGACCACCTGGGCAATAGTGATCATCGCGTGCTGGAATTCACCATCCAGCGTAGAGTGTCAAGGGCCCGCAGCAAGGTGGTGGCCCTAGACTTCAGGAGGGCCAACTTCAGTGAGATGAGGAGATTAGTGGGAGAGGAACTGGGGTCCTTGAGGGCAGAGGAACTCAGCGTCCAAGAGGAGTGGTCGTTCCTTAAGGAAACGATACTCGGGGCCCAAGGGGTGTCCATCCCGACAAGAAGCAAGGCGGGCAGGAGTGTCCAAAAGCCCCCCTGGCTCACCAAGGGTGTCCGGGAATGCCTGCTTGCCAAAAGGGTGGCGTACGCCCGGTGGAAGGGGGGTGTAATCTCCAAAGAGGAGTATACCTCCTCTGCTCGGGCCTGCAGGCGGGCTGTTAGGAAGGCCAAGGCGGAGATAGAGCTCGGATTAGCGTCCAGGATTAAGGATAACAAAAAGTCCTTTTTCAAATATATTGGGAGGATGAAGAAGGCGCCGGGTAATGTGGGGCCCCTGCAGGATATGCGGGGCAATCTGGTGGTTGCGTCAGAGGATAAAGCGGACCTCTTTAACCAATTCTTCACCTCCGTTTTCTTGTGCAGGGACCGGGACTTCCCTGCTGTGATAGAAGCCGGACGCGAGGGGATCGCCTTCAGACCTCAGGTTGGGGAGGACCGGGTTAGAGAGCTTCTGGAGGGGCTGGACGCGTTCAAGTCAGCGGGTCCGGATGCTCTCCACCCCAGGGTGCTGAGGGAGCTGGCTGGGGTTATTGCAGGGCCCCTGGCACGGCTCTACGAGCGATCGTGGTGCTTGGGCCAGGTGCCAGACGATTGGAAGGTAGCTAATGTGGTCCCCATCTTCAAAAAAGGGAAAAGGGAGGACCCGGGCAATTATAGGCCCGTCAGTCTTACCTCAATCCTGGGGAAACTCTTTGAGAAGATCATCAAGGAGCACATTTGTGATGGGCCGGCATCAGAAATGATGCTCAGGGGCAATCAGCATGGATTTATTAGGGGGAGATCATGTCAGACCAACCTGATTGCCTTTTATGATCAGGTCACAAAGGCCATGGATGCAGGTGTCGCGGTGGATGTAGTCTTTCTGGACTTCAGCAAGGCCTTTGACACCGTCTCTCACCCCATCCTAATTAATAAACTAGGCGACTGTGGCATAGATGCCTACACGGTCAGATGGATTGCAGATTGGCTGAAGGGTCGCACTCAGAGGGTGGTGGTGGATGGATCATACTCGACTTGGGGGGAGGTGGGTAGTGGAGTCCCCCAGGGCTCGGTCCTGGGGCCTGCGCTGTTCAATTTCTTCATCAGCGATCTTGATGTTGGGGTGGAAAGCAACCTGTTTAAATTCGCTGATGACACCAAAATTTGGGGGGAGGTGAGCACGCTAGCAGGGAGAGAGAGATTGCAGAAGGATCTGGATAGGTTACAGGGGTGGGCAAACAGGAACAGGATGTGTTTCAATACGGACAAGTGCAGGGTGCTGCACTTGGGTAGTAGGAACCAGCAGCACACTTATACGATGGGGAGCTCCCTACTTGAGAGCACGGAGGCGGAAAGGGATCTTGGTGTCATTATTGACTCCAAGATGAACATGGGCCGACAATGCGAGGTCATGGTTGGCAGGGCTAACCGGACCTTGTCGTGCATCCACAGGTGCATCTCGAGTAGAGCCAGGGAGGTGATCCTCCCCCTCTATGCGACGCTGGTCAGGCCGCAGCTGGAGTATTGTGTCCAGTTCTGTGCGCCCCATTTCAGGAGGGATGTGGACAACATGGAGAGGGTCCAGAGGAGGGCCACCCGCATGATCCGGGGACAACAGGGCAGACCCTACAGTGAGAGACTGCGGGACTTGAACCTATTCAGCCTCCACAAGAGAAGGCTGAGGGGGGACCTGGTGACCGTCTATAAACTCACTAGGGGGAACCAGAAGGGTTTGGGGGAGACGCTGTTTCCCCTAGCCCCCGCTGGCATAACAAGGAGTAATGGGCACAAGTTGATGGAGAGGAGGTACAGATTGGACATCTGAAAAAACTACTTCACAGTTAGGGCGGCTAGGAGCTGGAACCAACTTCCAAGGGAGGTGGTGCTGGCCCCTACCCTGGGGGTCTTTAAGAAGAGGCTGGATGCCTACCTGGCTGGACTCATTTGAGTCCCGTTTTTGTTTTTAGGGTTTTTTGTTGTTCTCCCGCCCTGGCGGGGGGTCGGGCTGGAAGATCTATTAGGTCCCTTCTGACCCTAAAACTATGAAACTATGAAACTATGCTTGACTTCAGGCTGGTGCTTAAGAAACCTTGTACAACCGGGACTTAAATCTCTGGACAACAGAAACGCACATCTACTTACAGACAGAAGACAATAATAAGACTGCCATTTCCAATTTCTAAACTAAAACTGTCTACCTGATGCAGGAAAGAATGCCAGAACGAATGCTATTTGAGTCATTGTTCAACTAAGCATTGAAGCCTGCAAACAATTTGCAAGAAATTTGCAAAAACTTCTTGGAAAAAACTTGGGACTTCCAAGCCAACATCTTTTTAGTTGGGCATCTTTGTTTCTTGGAATGCCATTTGTATCCCAGGACTTAAATGTCCGTTTCATTTAAAAAATGTATAGAATTGTGATACATGGTTTCCAAATTCCTGAGTAACCCCCGTCGCCAGACCCCAATGGGATGTGCTGGACACTTGACTGTATGTGTGTGTGTATGTTAGAATCTTGGCTATGGTGCTGTCTGTGATTTCTCCCCCTAGCCCCAGATATACTCAATATTCTGAATAATAGGATGAACAAAAGATGAATTTCATCTTCATTGTGCAATGGCAATGTTCATTTTCTTGTTTCTAAACAGAGAAACTAGCCTGAATTACTAGCTTTAAATATAATACCTCAGACTACCTTGTGCATCCACTCCTTAGATGCTCCAGAGGAAAGCTGTCTGCTTCCCCACCCCACATCACAACTTGGCAAGTTGATTAATGTCATACATTGAGAGGGGAGGGTAATTCGTTTAAAACCTTGTAATGATAGTACAAAGATGGTGTATTTGTACTTATCTCTATCTCATTGAGTTATTGCACTAGTTTCACACTCCTCTGAAAAATCAGTTAAATGGACACTATCCACTTGAATTCTAGCCAATTACAAAAATGTAATTGGTTTCCGGTATTATACCTGCCCCAGATTTTTACTGTCAGTTGCTATAGCTTTACAATAATTTTATCCGTTCCTCTAAAATTCTAATCTTTAAGAATATATAATATTTAACCTTTGGAATGTGCCACTGAGATAGATAGATGTAGTATTATCATCATTTTACATTGGAGGGAATAAATCTAAGCTTGATCACTCAATGAGTTACAGAGAAAAACAGAAGTAAAATAAAGTGTTGTGTTCTAACAAATGGACTATAGTCTCTCATATATTAATCATCAGCACCCAAACTGAGAAACAAATTAAATAAAAAGGGTCTAGATCATAACCTTCAGGGGATAAGTTTACTATTGATTACTTTAAGTATAGCAGAACTAGCAAAGGTTACTACTATATCAAATAATACCTTGCAATTATAAAGTCAAAGTAATCACCTACCTGCTGGTAAACAGGTAAGTTGCTTGTATATGGGTATGGATATTTATGCATAAAAATGATCTACAGACTTAGTAATACCTTTCCAGCTGTGTTTAAGACTCCTTTGCCTTTAAATTTGCATGTATTCAGGTTATAATTTTTCATGATAGAGCACTGGCAACAGTCCTATCATTGTAGCTCTGTCCGGCTTCAATACAATGGATGCAGACTCCCATCAGGCCATGGGGTAGGTCTGAAACTGTCATGTTATGGCGAGGCTGCCAATCACTGTCTGCCTGAAGTGCCGACTTCTGTCTACTTTATCTCCAATCTATTTGAGTATAAATGGATGTTTGCTGGGCTTTAAGACCACACAAATCACCTCAGGCGGAATAATAATTGTACTTGTAGCAGCAGCCAGCCTATTTCATGGACATGTTGGGTTGGCAGAAAAGTGAATCAATTTATAAAAGAGTGTGCAGTGTTAGATAAAGCCCAAGTCCTGGCGGTTTTATCTGATGGGTTTAGTTTGTTTTTCAGGAGTGAGTTGCCCTTAGGCATTTTGCTGAGTTTTATCAAATAGTCACTTTATTTTAAGCAACAACAGAGTCTCGATATGAAGGGGCAACTAGCTGAAAGGTCACCTGCAGTCAGGTGGCTTTGTCAAAAGGAATTCAAACTTTGCATCATGCAGATAAATCCAGAAGCTATCAAGATCTGTCCCCCACCCCGCTTTAAAAGCTATCAGCTCATCTTAGCTATTTAAGCATCACCTGCAGTTACTGACAGTCATACAACAGACATAGCAACACCAGAGAATGATACTGTGATTGCACATTTTTAAGAGTTATTACAACAGCTGTAGTTTTACAGAATTTGTTTCTGGAAGACAGAATGATCCTGTGGTTAAGACACTGCTCTGGGACTGAGGAGATGTGGGCCCAGGATCTTGGCTTTGCTGCAGACTCCCTTTGTCATCCTGAGCAAGTCATTTATTTAATCTTTGTGCTTTTCCATTTATAAGATGGGGATAATATTTTCATTTCGCACTCCTTATGTTATGTATTTGAATTTTATGTTGTTTTTTGCAAGAACTACCATGAAGCAAAGCATAACAGAGCCCACATTTGGGTGAGGCTTCTAGCCGCTACCAAAATATAACATCAGTGTGAATTGTTTTCCCTGGGCACACCTAATATGCCACAAGGTTTGAGTTCACTCTTGGCACCCCCATAGTTAACTTGCATTTTGGCTTGTTCAGGTTACACCATCATTTTACAGCTGTTTTGATACTATTTTCATGGGGGCAATTGCACAATTCTTGTTTCCACCAGGAGTTTCACTTTGGATTTGAAACTTCCTGATTGTAAGCCCTTTTTATTCATCTACCAGCTCCTCTTTACCAAGAGCAAACTATGTTGTGTTACATTAGAGGCTATATAATGTTCATGTGTATGTCTCCCACAGATGCTAATAAGAGGAACATACATAGATGACAGAATGGATGATATCTTGGTAATTAAGATGAGGAATGAGAAACAGAGACATACTACGCATTCACCACACAGATTAATTAGAGATCAGAAATGGGACATATTCACTCTATCCACATAGAGTGTGGATAGAGTGGATAGCTGTTTAAATTCTGTTACAGAATTTAAACAGCTCAATATTGCAATTGTGTTCTGGCAAACCTCCACTCATGAGGATCATACCCCATGCAAGGATCCTACCATAGTGTTTCCTATATTAAGCCTTAATTATCCCATACAAATTCAAATAAAAACCCCTGACAACCATGCCATTTGGTATATTATTTTGTGGGTGAAGGTTGGCAGAAATATTCTCAGTATTATCAGGCCATGTTTTGCCCTGATTTTACCTCATTTGCCATCCTATTCCAATCATTCTTCTAAATATGGAAGATCCCAATAAGTAGGGTAACCATACTTCCTGGTTTAGCTGATACAGTCCTGGATTTCAGAGGCCAGTCCCAACCAGTCAGTAAGAATTAAAATGGGCACCTTGGAAATGCAGGGGTATGGGGTGCAGTCCAGTGGAGAGGTGAAGCAGCATGCAATGGCATGGCATGCCAGACTGGTGGACAGGCAGGCACCATTACTCACCCACCTACCTGCCTGATGCATCACGCTGCCTTGCCTCTGCCTGCAGCAGCACTGCTGACTTTGGAGAGTGGGAGAGGAAGAGGTGGAGGGAGGGAGGGGGTGAGGGGTAGTGTCCTGCATGTTCAGGATTTCCTTATGGTCAGCTTACCATTAAGTTATCAGCTAGAACTACCCAAAAGGCCAGATCATTTATTCTCAAAAATCAGTCGTGCATTTGGGGAAATAGTTTTTGAAGTTACCAGGCACTCTCCAAGCCCATCAAATATATCTGCACAGGTATACAAACTCAAACTGCTGAATCTGATCTCAGTATGCAAATTAAAACATATAAAACAAGCCACCAAGTAAAGTTGGCCTGAAAGCAAGTTATCAGCAGTGTATCATGGGAAATGTAGTTTTGCCATAAATCCACAGCAAAACCAAACCAAATCACCTTAACAAAGAATAAACAAGGGCAGACTCTGACCTATTAACTGAATTCCTTTTGTGATATACTGCTTTCTGAGACAATTTCTGGAACAGCAAGTTAAACAGGCAGAAAAAAATTGGGTAAACCTTTGAAGCATCATGATCTTACAAGCTCAATACTATTGGGCACTAATTTCAGTCACTGCTTATAAGCATAATTAATTAGAACTGGTAGGAAAATAAGGGAGCAAATCTCTCAAGTTTAGAAAAATGTTTCCACATTTTTCTTTAACTTCTGAATTTTTTCCATTTTTTAAAAAGATACAAACAATGAAGTATTCATAATTTTCTCGTGCATATTACGCAAAAGTCCTCAACCATGGGACCAATGGGAGCATAGCTTGAGTTAGGGCTCAAAATTAATTCAAAATCTGTTCTTTTGTATTAGTATTATTCAAACATTTATTACAAAGTACATGCTGTATGTATAACTAAACAACACAGACATATAATTTCAAAGCAAGGACAAAAATCAAGAATGAGACCACATTTTTTTCTGAATGTCTCACTGGTACTAGTCATCTAAAATGTAACTTTTTCTAAATTCATTCCACAATATGCACAGTAACTCAATAATTATAAGGTGTTTTGCAGCGTTCTAGTCACACGCGTTTAAACTGCTAGAGCAATTCTGTGTCAAAACAAAACAAAAAAACCCTCATGGTCAAAGGTCAGTATTTTCAAATCTTGGAGCTTAGAGCTTAGTTCATAAATCCAGATTCACACACTAAAACAACAGTGACTGTATTTTTAGAAGTATTAAGAAATGCCAGTGACATAAATCCAGGTTGTAGCTGTATTGGTCTAGAGGCAAAAGCAATCAGGACTCGTGGTAGAGGTGATATCTTTTATTAAACCAACTAGATTTTTGCAATTAAAGCCTTTTTTTTTGCAAAAATCTAGTTGGTCTAATAAGAGGAATCACCTCTACCATGAGTTCTGAGTGACATAAATGGGGGGCTTGTTTTTACATCTATGTATGGGGCCTAACTTTTAAGTTTGGCCCATATTACTTAATAAAGTGTGTCGGTAAAATGAGTACATTGGTCTATAATCAGAAACTTTCTCCAGCACATCTATGGTGAGTGTTCAAAGACAAATATTATAATGAATTGTGTAATAGCATAAAAATGCTTAGCCCCAGTTTGGCATGCCAACCCCATACAGGCAGCTGTCCTGCTGAGACAGATTCTCCAATCGCTTTGATAAATATTATCCCGTCGCTCCTTGTCTTCTTCTTAGATTGTAAACTCTTTGGGGCAGGAGTTGTTTTTTTTTTGGTTTGTGTTTATAAAGTGCCTAGCACAACAGAATCCTCATCCACAGCTTGGACAACCTCAGTGCAATTACAAAATAAACAATTATTATCATTATGCAAGACAAAGACAGAACAAAGAGACTCTGTCAGCACCAAATTATTTACAAAATAAGTTATCAACTGCAGCTCCAGGGATCTCAAAGTACTTTATAACACTAAAGAATTACTTCCCCCATGCCATCACCCTTATGCTTTTTATAAAATTACCCTATTATACAGAGGGAGAAACTACAACAGAGAGATCAGACAGCCAGGTCACTTTATCAAATCCCTGGCTGGTCTGGTAAAAGATTCGAGGTCTCCTGACTGCAGCATTACCCACTAGGTCAGTCTCCTCTTACATGTTAAAGAATACAAGGAAGTTGAGTTTTGCATTGCCTAAAATATATAACTGAAAATTTACAATCAGGCCATCGGCAGATAGAAAGATTTAAAACTGGATATGGATGCAATACAAAATCCTCACACCCCAAACGCTGGCCGAATTCCAGTCAGAGATTTGTGGTCCTATTTGAGGTGTTCATCAATACATTGCTGCATTCCAAACTGTCAGCATTTTAGCAAAGCACAGATGTAGTCTATGGCAGCAATAGCCCTGTGCAAGCAAAATGAAATGTACTAGCTTTGGTTGAGTCAGTTTTGTCATGCAAGATGCACAGAGCCTGGAATATTTTCTTTTGATTACAGGATGTCACTCTGCACCATATCACATTGTAAACTGGCACTTGACAGATCCATTTTATTTTATTCAGAGCTTACATTAGAATATTATTTCCGGGCACCTTAACAGAAACTCAGAAATGGGTGTGAGGTTGCCTTTGATTATCATACTTGGGAGCCTTAAGAGCTTGGCTCAACTTTGCATGCCATTGATTCAAAACAGCCTTTATTTAATCCCTTTGAAAGATCCCCACATTTCAAAGAAACACTGGTCAAGTTACTTGGAAAACAAAATGTCTGGAAATAGTTTGGACATTCGTAAGAAGCATGGGAATAGATTCTGCCCAGACTGTGGATTCACCAGAGATGGCTGTGGAAAGTTAACAAAATCCCAGAGATTGTTGTCCTCTTAAATCATTAGTGATTCATTCAGCTGATCACCTGAATATATAGTTCCTGGATTTTGTGACTGCCAGGGTGCATCTACATGTGAAATTAATGTGATGCAATAAACTCTGGAGCAGTTCAAGCTGGAGTTAGCTGCTCCCAGGTGCAGCATGTATCTGCATGCCCACGACAGCGGCAACTTAAGCTAGGGCAGAGGAGCCCTTGGCTGGCAGCAGGTGAGGGGTCAGCTATGAGCTGTGAGTGGCAGTGTTGAGTGATGGAGGGGCTGGCTGGGGCATGAAAGTGCTAAAGTGCGGAGCTGTGTGGTACGCAGTCACCACAATTTAGAACTCTAGTGCCCAAGCCAGTCCTTGTCACTGTCTACTCATGCATTTTACCATAGTTAATTACTTCTTTGTAAGACAGTAAGGTCCCCAACAGTACTATCTTATGGAGGAGTTAGTTAATTTACTGCACCCTAATACCAGCACACATGTAAACAGTGATGTTTTAGTGAGGAGCTAATTAGGCAATCTGCAGTAAAGCATACATGTAGATACACCTACAGTGTATTATACTGGAAATATGGTGGCAGCTTCAACTATTAAAGTACCACCTTCTTAATTAAAAATGAAGTCGGAACACAACATACAAAATGTCTTGTTTTACTTAATAATACAGTCACCACAAATTTCAATGTGTTACTTGATATTCACATCTATTTACTTCTCTCAGATAAATTCCATGCATCACATATTGAAGAATTGTGTACTGAAAATGTGTAAAACAATTATAGACATTACAAAGTAGGAAGCTTATGGTTTTGGCAGTGGGGTATGGGTTTTTGTCAGTTGGGAGATGTTGGAAGTTATGAGGGATTGTGGGATAAACTCCTTAGCTGAATGTTTCTCCTGAATAGTTCACTTTAGATTCTTGAGTTAACAGCTAGTTGAATGAATAGGGCCATTCATTTCTTCATATCCCTCAGCAGGATTGTTTCCCACTGTCTGCAGATTCAGGAAGATAAAATATCTCATAGTATCCTATTTTTAATATTAACAAAACAATCAGGAGGATTAAAAACATACAAGCAAATGGGTGCCAGGGAAGGCCTTTGCAGAGAGCTGCAGGGTTCCTTGAAGAAGCAGTTCCTTGAAGAAGGAAATGCTACCCACACCCTCCAATTTGTTGTGAGTTTTTAAAATAGAGCACATGATCTAGGCCAGAAACCTTTATTGCATCACGGTGCCCAATTGTTGTGAGAATTACATGCTATGAGTATAAACAACCAAGCAATTTATTATTTGGAGCTATCTAAATAAATGAACTAGAGAGGTTAGAAGCAATGCTGGCAAGGTAGTTCATTAGATTAATAAAAAGGTCTAATTACCCATTTGCTAGTATTTAATATTCCACTGGAAAAACTCGGTAGTCATCCTCCCAACAGCTATCCCAGTCCACTACCATGGGGGACTCTGCTGGAGGAGTTTTTGGTTTCCCATACATATAGAATACTATTTATTTGCCAAAAAATTGAAATGCATTAAAATAGAATAAAAACTTTTTTCTTACCACAGGAAACATTACAGTGTCTCCTGCCAAATTAAAATAAAAGCTAAGATTTGATAGTACAACATGGAAAATTTTAGTGATGCAATTTCCAAATTTAGAATTCGTAAGGTAGTTTTGTTCAGAACATTTAGAAACGTTCCCATGCAACGGGTGCACTGCGAGAAGGGATATGAAGTGTCTGGCTGGAATCTTTGACAGATTACAAAGAAGGCAAAAAACACAAAAACAAAAATAAAAACAAAAAAATCCCCCCTCATAAAATAAAACCTTGGGATCTTTACAAAAAACAACAAAAACTGAACATAGTTTGAGGTTTTTTCCCTCCTTCCCATAACTTTATTTAGAGCCAAGTATGAACTCTGAGCATATATTTGTGACCTCACTGCTTCCCCTCATGCAAGTCATTTATAAACTGGACTTTTATATAAACATGAACTCCAATATGAAATCCTTCTCAATTCACCCTTCCAACAGACTGAATTTGAAGGTAAGGTTTCACCTCTTTCCATTGTTGGCAATCAAAATACTGGTATGACCAAAGCATAATCGAATTATTGGAAATACATTTGATGCAGTGACTGTTGTCTGGCTCTATATTAAAAATGAAATATCCCATCTTACCACAGGAATGAAAGGAGAGCTAATGCAAGAGTGCTTGAAAATCTAACCATTAAAAGGGCTCACTTTAAAGGGAAAATACATTTGTTACAATAAAAAACTAGACAGCAAAAATGTTAGTAATAAAATCTATTCACCCAGACTCTTGCGGCTTGAGGTTGAGAATCTGCCAATTCATATACAAAAATTAGCATTTCAAAATGCAACATGAAATCCCACTCTACCTGTTTGAAATTAAATGAAACCCCACTGGAGCTTGTGAAATATATGCCCATTGTTTAATGACCTTCTAATACAACTGAAAGAACATCTAAGAACATTGCAGATAATTCTGGTCTAATCAGGTTAATGATGGGAGCTATGACAAGAACTGTAGCAAGCTGTTCATTAGGAATTCATATATCTAGTGGATAAACTCACTGCTGTTCATCCATTCCATTCACATACAACAAACAGTGGCAACTGCTCCTGACATACAGTAAAGAGCATTTTGCTCTCATATCAAACTATAATATTGTGAAGAGTTAATGCCCAGGCTCAAAGCTTTATTTCTAATAAAAGCTTCCACAAACTCGGGTAGGAATGGGACAACAGTTGAAAGAAAGCAACATTTTGATCATAATTTATATCACAGATGAATGTATTAGAGTTTGGGGTTATATTTTCTAATGTGAGACAGGGGAGACAAAAAAAAGAAATACACTTTCTTAAGTTCCTAGTATTTGGAATGAGATCATGGCCCAGTGATCATGTTCTGAACGTGGTACTATTTTTCATAAGTACTCTCACATTTGCTGTGTGCAGAGCTATATTTCTGGTGGCCCAGTATCATCAGAGCTTAATGGATATAACCAAACTGGCCATGGCCAATAGATGACCAGCTTTAAAAGGCCCAGAAGAGCAATTTTCTTCATCTGGATTGTCAATTAAAGCTATCTCGGCAAAAACAGTATATTATATATTAGATACCTAAACATTTATCAGGAAAGGGTAGGGAAATGAAGGATTTGCTGAGGTGCGGCTGATATGTGTGTGAAATAATGGTTTGTTGGGTTACCAGGTGATGTTTTCCTATTCGCTAAGGTATACTTCCTGAACTCAAGCCAAGCAATTCTTCTTACAGCTTGGGGCTGCTGAAATACCTCATATTCTTTCAGCAGCTTAGCACCAACCTAGTGCAATATGCTAACACAAATTAGAACAACTCTGAGCCATATCAATAGTCAATAGTCCCCAGGTGTTGTCCAGAGAGCAGCAAAACCCTTATTTAGAAACACCACAGTGAAGCTTCCTTTTTCTATAGCCAGTTCTTCAGTGAGTAGGAATATGTGGAGTAGTGCACTCCTCTACATAAGTGACCAAAACTCCTCTACGTAAGTGACAGAACCACTAAGGATCTGGCCTCATGTACTTTCTTGGATTACATAAATGGAAAAATTGTATGGCAGCAAACAAATATAGGAAATAAAAAGGAAAAACTTTTCTCATATTCAGATCTTTTCTCAGTGTTGTCACCTCTATTTTATCACAAAACTTGATATTTTAAATCCCCATTCCCTGTAGTCACGAGATTTCAACTGTCATCTCAACAAAGCAAGCTTCTAACCCTTACAGAGAAAAGCATACAAACCTAACCAGAGTACATCTTGATGGCTCAAAAGCCACAGGTTAAATAAAAGGGACAGTGCAAGTACTATTTTTTATATCTTGTGATTTGTAAAATAATGTCATGGTTTGGGAGCCTGACTCATGATTTATAAATATTTGGGACTGACTATATTGCATAAATGTACTCATGTCACACCAGATTCTGAACCTTTGCAGTTAATAGGAGCATTTCCAATGGGCATCGGATTAGGTTATCTAATTGGAAAGCAAGCCAGAGAGTGACAAAGACGTTGCTACCATTCAAAAGGATGCACTCCTTTGATTCTGATGTATAATACTCACCTAGCTTCAAGTGTATCTTTTTACTTTTCTTATGGACAAATTACCCATTGTATAATCTTTAAGCTCTC
Source organism: Alligator sinensis (assembly GCF_000455745.1). Taxonomy (NCBI): domain Eukaryota; kingdom Metazoa; phylum Chordata; order Crocodylia; family Alligatoridae; genus Alligator; species Alligator sinensis. The sequence continues at coordinate 3,350,521 of NW_005841861.1, read as the reverse complement.
TTGGAAAGGTATTGAATCAGCTCCTCTATATACTTTAAATGGTTAGGAATGTGGGCCTCCAACAATGCAACAAATTAAACTGCCAACAAACCACAGGTGCATGCCATATGAGCAGGTGAAATTGTGATTATAAGGGGTAAGCTGACAGTTCTGTATATGTAGTACATTTATCACAGGTGGATTGTAAATCTGTTATGTTTTTTATTGGAGGGTGTGTTGCTTTACTAGCAGATTTAGAAATATTCAAGTAAGTAAATGTTATATATCTAAAATACTATGTTGCAGGGGTTTAGGTTGTAGCCGTGTTGGTCTAAGGATATAGGCAGACAAGGTTCCTTGGGTGAATTTGATATCTTTTATTAGACCAACCCAAATGGTTGGAGAATAGTTATTAAGCAAGCTTTCGGGTTCCTGCTGCAGCTTCCTGAGCCTGACGAAGGGTTTTTGAACCTGAAAGCTTGCTTAATAACTATTCTCCAACCATTTGGGTTGGTCTAATAAAAGATATCAAATTCACCCAAGGAAACTTGTCTGCCTATATCTAAAATACTATGCATTTAAGAAAGGAAATCAGAAAAGAGAAGGCATGCGTACCATAGAAGTTAGTATTAGAAGATAGGTAAACATGGATAGGACATATTCTAAAGCAAAGCAAATCTAACTGCCTTAGGGTCAAGAAGATTAGAAAAAACTCCGCAGCTACTATACTATGTTCAGACATACAGAGCAGACTGGAAGAAAGACTGGTAGGAAGCTTCAGTCTCAATTCATATTAAAGTGGCTTGGAGATGGTCCTAAGTTACATCAGTAGGCCACAGTCTTCATGACAGCAGCTCAAATAGAAGTGGCGCAAATTTGAGCTGGGGCTTTTTGCCTCAGTGAACGTGCCTGGCCAGGCACTTTGGTGTGGGACAAGTTGTGTCACTTGGGGCAAAATAACCCTGCCTGGCTCCTCCTGGATCTGCAGCCAGGGGGAGCTAGAGCCTGGGGCCAGCACCTGTGCTGGTGCCAGGAGTGTAAAAAACTGTCCTGTTCTGGCTCCGTCAGTACAAAAAGCTGCCCTGGCAAGTAGCTCAGGGCTACCAGCTCTCAGGAGCTTCTGGAGCCCAGCCAATTGGTACCTGGGGACACTACCCCTTGTGCCAGCTGGACTGCTGAAGCAGCCCTGAGAGTTCCCTGCCCCTCTACCCACTGCAGCGGTCTGGACAGCAGCTGCTACTGCCAGTGAGTGTAGGCAAGGAATAGGGCCGGGTGAGGCAGTGATCAGGGGGCTCGGGGGGCAGGCAAGAGAAGGAGCCAGGCAAGGGAATGATCTGGGGGGCTCAGGAAGCAGGCAGGGAATGGGGCTGGTGGGGGTCCCCCCCATGGTCCCCCACCTCCTCCAGGCCCCCTTCCCCCACCTCCTACTTACCAGCACGGAGCTTGGGTCCAGCTCCCTGCAACTGGCGCACTGCCTGCCCTGCACGGGCAGGAATTGTGCTTCAGCACCGGGGTGAGGGCCAACCATACAGATGCTCTGGCTGGCTACCAGATCATCTCTGTGAAGGACCTGAGCCTCCAGTTGCACAGTCCTAGACCATGCCCTGCCCCGCTTTCCCCCCTGGGATATTTTTTGACCCCTAAATATCTAGGGATCTCATTTTGCCCCTGCACTGCAAATTTGCAGCATGGGGAGCATTTTTTTGTTCCCACATGTGCCTCTTGCAGCATCTCAAAGGGCTTTGAGATGCTGCAAGAGGCACATGTGGGTAAAAAGATATGACAGAGTTAAAACAGAATAATGCAGATCAGCTGAAACATATCAGTCTATCAAATAATGTAACCAACAACAACTAGCATGATAATGTTTGGATAAAACACTAAAGCTGAAAGGGAGAAAAAGAAATGTTCAGAATATAAAGGACTGAAAGAAACAACTATAATGGTGTACAATACTTGCATCTTATAGATTATTTAACCCATACAAATAAGCCTTCTTTCAAAAACGAAAATCACTGCTTAGCATGAACTGATTCATTCCTCCTCCAGTTCACTGGAAGTTTAGAAGTATACAGCCTACACAAAACAATACAAATGTTCTGTTTTACAAGGGAGATTATGCATGAGCTGAAAGAGAAGGTAGAAATAGCCCAACTCATAGTTTTAATCTTAGGACAAAAAACCTGAACACTTTAAGGTTTCTCAGTGTACTTCAAAGCAGTTGTACAGTGTAAAGCTAAATATGCAAGTGTTTCTGTATCACAGCTATTCCAGGTGAATTCAAATTTCTGGAACTTAAAAAGTTGTCTTATAATTATTTGTACTGCCAACAGGGTATGTAAGATGCAAATAACAGAAAAGTATATAGAAAAGACTTGATGTTCTATTATCCAGTAAGAGTTTAACTACATAGTTTGACGACTGCATTTTCACCTATTCTTCATCTTTGACTTGGCCCTACCCCTGCACCCAAACCTTCAGACTATTTTTAAATCTTGCTGCTTTTCTCACACATCATCTCTGAAAACTGGCTTGCTCACACAGTCTGAATTCTTCTTTAGGCCCTGATGATTTCACATTTTGTCTTGGCCATGGATAGTGTTGCCAAGCCAAGACATTTTTTTTTACTGACAATTCGCCAAGTTTTTACTAACGACTAACTTTTTTAATGACATATATTTTACATAATGAAAATGTAACCCATACTTTAGACAAGGGTTGGGTCCAAACCATAGTACAAAAGTTTTAAGATTGCGAAAAAAAATTCTTGAGTTGGTAATCTTACTTGACTGCAGCAACAGTTTTACACTATGCAGCCCCTGTAGGGGTCTCTTACTCACCCACACACCCTGGTACCCCCAATTGTACCCTACATCATTATTTGGTCCCTACCTAGCCCATCCCCTAGCCTTACACATACCAAACTCCCCCTTTCCCACACAGACCTCATAGAAAAACCACTGTCTGCCTACCTGGCACCCAGCAATGTTGTTGGCAGATGGAAGGCAGCACCGGGAGCTGCATCAGCACCACAAAGCCCTGAAAAGAGCTACCTTTGAGCTGCTGTGCTCCAACTGTACTTTAATAATGCAACCAACTTGATTTCTAACCACAGAGCTTCAAAAGCTCTGTGCTTTTATGGAGCTGATTTTGTGGAGCAGTTTTTGCTTCCTAATTTATGGACAGCACCATTTTTTACAGAATTTATGGACAAATGTCTTCAGCCCAGCTGTTTATGGAGTGTCTGTAAATTTACAGACAGTTGGCAAATGGATGCTGCAGCTCTTTGTGTGTGTATATCTATATCTATATCTATATCTATATATCAAGACAATTTAGAAAGTTGCTACCAGCCATCTTGGGTAGCATCTATGACCATATAAACTCCACCTCAAATACCAGCTTCCTGTCTTTATGTTTCAGTCTCTTAGTGCCATCCTGAGCAGCTGACTATTAACATGTCATGACATGAACTTCTGCCTTCACTCCACCAGTGTCTGATCACTTTACCATTTCACATTTCCATATTTGTCCCTCACTCACAATGAGAAGATAATAGCTGCATAATCATTACTTTCACTTTCTTCTATTTTCTTTTTAAGATTTACTACCACTATGAGCCCAACAAATCCCCAGGTAATGATGAGAGATAAGTAGAGGATTGGTGGTGGCTATTCGCCTTTCTTCTCTTTGTTCATAATCCTTACCTTCCTCACTATGCACAGAGCTAAAAACCCAACTCAAAAGCCCACTGAACCACTGGGAGACATTCCATTGATTTCAGTTGGCCTTGGGTCAGACTCATTGATACTTCATATTATGAACAGATACAGTTACCTGAATGCATATTTTATTTTCCCAAGTTTCTGGATGACCATCATTCCTGTTCTCTGTTTTAGGTCAGCATGTGGCAAAATCTATATGTCTTTACTTTCTTTTTCTGTTCTTGTGTTTTACTTGGAGAGCTTTGTTCAGCAAATCTTATCTGGTGTTTAGAAAGCTGACTGACATATGAAGACATTAACAAGCTGAGGAATATCAGATTGCTTGGTAGCTGGAGAGTAAAAACAAAAGAAAATTACTTAGGAAGAGATGAGCAGAGAAGAAAAATATATCATTCAGAGAGCACAGCCTCAAATAACACTAGCATGTGTGTGCACACATGCTCTGTACCTCACAAATCGCTAGAAGAATTTTCTGCAGCTCCACTAAAACAAGTCAAGTTTTGCATAGGTTAATATTTATAGATAATAAGAAAGTTTAAAGCAATTATCTAGACATTAACACTGACAACTTGCGCTTCATATGAAATTATATCAGACCTTAAAAACTACTGGAAAGTTTGTGACATCATCTTGTTATGAATCCTTTTTGCTCATAATGGCTATTTTCTACATAACAGTTCACTCATTATTTAACAGCAAGGAAATTTGACAGAGAAACAGGATCTTTGTGTCTTGAGTTAATCTGTTCTTACTTCTTGCCATAATTCCCAAATGAAGTCATTATGAGGGTCTCTGACATAATTACTCCAAGAAAAATAGTTATGTCTTCATAAGTTTGTCACTTCATTGCTGAAATAATCAATAGGCATAGTGAAAACTCAAAAGAAAGCCAATATATGTTATTAATATTCACTAGATTTACTGTCCAATTGCATCACAGAATGCAATATTTAAAGAATATATATATTTTTTTTTCAAAGCTAGCTATCAATCTCCATGAAAAGAGGAGAGACCTGGGTATCATGACAGTGAACTCAATGAAAACTACTGCTAGAAGTATAACTGTAGTCACAGCCACTAAGAAGAAGTTGGGATACCTGAAAAATAAGAACCGTAATGTAATGAGAAGCACTCAAAAATTTCCATTGGAATATTTTTTTTCTTTAAAAATGCTGTATTGGTGATCACAACACTTTCTTCAGCAAAATTTCTTTTTGGAAAAAAATCAACTTATTTGAACAATGTCAATACATTCTGTTTGAGGATTATCAAAAGCGAATAACTTTGATCAAACTGAAATTGTGTGTTTAAAATTACATTTCCAGGGAAATTTTCATTTTCAAAAAAAAAAAAAAGGTTCCATCATGGCCCTAATTACATTTCTTTTATCAAATGCACTGGTGCAGCCTGCCGCCTTTGTAATACTGGGTGCTATATTGGCCAACTTATTTCCAAAAAAAAGTGTAGAACTGCAGAGGGTTCAGCAACAGATATGATCAAGGCCTAGAAAACACTTCATAGAAAGAGACAGTGAAAAGAGTAGAGAGTGTTTACCTTTAAAAAAATAAAATGAGAGAAGGCATAAATTAATAAAAGTAGATTAGGGCCTACTGTTCCACAACTCAACTATAGCAAGTGTTCAAAGAAATTAAAACTGTGAAATTCAAAACAGATAAAAAGAAAATACTTATTCATACAGGGTCATTCAGCTTATGAAACCCATTACCAAAGGAAGCTGTTGAGACCAACTACTTGACAAGGGAATATATATTAATAAGAATAACAAAAATATTCAGCGTAATCATAATCAAGGACAGTACAACATTTGAAAGGGGGATTAATTGCTGAAGGGGAGAAATATACAAATCTCTCACTATTAGGGATCAGAAGGAGACTGGGAAGGGTAGCAGTTAACAACATCTGCTTACTTTGGGGCTCTCAGAAGCATCTAGTTTGGCCACCTTCATCCAACCCTAACCCTTACCCCCTACTGCCTCATGCTTGATCATAAAGTGAAGGGCTTTTTTTCCCCATGTTAAATTGGGGGAAAATACTTGTCTTCTAACAGAGTAGATAACAGTACTAGGAATGGGCAAAGTTATGAATTTCCTGTAAAAAATGTAGTAATTGTACTGGAAAATGTTCCTGCCATTGTGTAAAGTCCAAAGATAGGGACACCTTCAGTCAATCACATTGGTACAAGTGTTTATTCTGTACTGATATAAATTTGGTTCTCACCTAACTGCTCTAGAAATCAGATAACTGAGCTTTTGCAAATGAAAATACCCAGATGAGCCAACCATTAAATTTTGTTGGGCGGGGAACAACAAGGTCTAGTTTTTGAACAAAAAAGCATGGGCTCCAAATGAAAGCATAATGATGCAATGACCCACCTCTAAAAACAAGCAGATAAACCCAGATCCTAAGTTTTTCAAAATTATGTTCCTTGTACACATACATTATGCTCCAAATAATCCAATCATAAGATAACACACATTCAACTGCATAGATATAGTTTCTGAAAATGCACTGGCATATTTAAGTCCTGGGCTAGAAAAATAATCTTTGTAGCAGTATTCTGAATGGATGAGTGCAGCATAACTGAATTTGCCAAAGCAAGTAAAAAGCAATATAGATAATCAAGCTAGACTTAATGGGAGCCTGGACAAGTTTAATTAGATGGGTACATTTGAAAGACCACAACAAGAAATGGCAAGATTCAGACTGAACCTGGACCTGAAAATGTAGAGCAAAGTCTAAGTTAGAGGTAATAGAAAGGCCTGAACAAGTCAGGCTGGCTGGTATTGCCCACAGAGATAGAGAAAAGGTGTAACAGATGAGGTACTAGGAGTAAAGCCGTTTTAGTTTTATTAGTCTTGAGTTGAGAGCTTAACATCCACCAGAAGATATCAGAAAGGCATGGATTCTGGTGCTGTCTCACAGAATATATATTACTCAGGTGTATAGCAGGGATTTTTGTCTTTTTGGCCAGAGAGACTTTAACTTTCATTTTTGCATTCATATTACAGTAATTTTAGACTCTGTGATTCATGATTGCAAACAAGGTTAGAAACTTCCCAAAACAGAAAGAAGTGCCAAAGAGATTTAATATAAAACACAATTTTTTGAACATCAAATCAGGTTTAATACATTCTGATGACTTGTTACATTTTTATATGCATGTGTTTTTGCCATGACAAGACTGGGCTTTGTCATTAATTTGCCAATGTGATTCAGTGCAATCCAATCCAGGTATATAAAACATACTATACATAATACAGAAAGTACTTAAACAGAACCCTTCTGAAAAATCATTTGGTGCGATGGTGAAACATCAGGAAACCGAAACAGAAATCTGAAGCAGGAAACAGAAATCTAAAACAGTGCTACAAATCCCAGAGGGACAATTGCTTATAGCTGTGAAGTATTCCCACCACAAATCTTGGTATTCGTGCCTTATATAAAATTAAGTGTTCTTTTGGGAAGTTATAGAGAATAGAGGAGAAAGACAAGAATCCCAGATTGTCCTGGAATATTATACTACTACTCTCATATAGTTAAGGTTCTATGAACAGTCCCATTTTAAACCTAATTTTTATGGATAATATCATCAGCCTTATTTATATTGCAGTTTGGCAACCAAAGTGTTAGTTTGTACTCCAGGATATGGGGGAAACAGGTTTTTCATATGTTTTTTGCCAATCCCTGGGGTATTGTGGACAACTGCAGATAGGAGCTGCTCGAGGCAGGACAGTAAGAGAAAATGCCACAGCCAGACTGGGAGCATATAACTTTATGCCCATCTCAGGGCTTCAGCCAATGTTTGGAGGTGGTCATGTGGTCTTTACTGTGTGTAGTAAAACTACACCTCTCTCAGGGTGCCGTGGGCAGATTGTCATGGGGAGAATCCTCATGGAAATTTTAAGAAGTCCTCTCCCTCTCTGGCATTTTTTTCCAGTCATAAGGTGTGATACGGTCCATTAACATTTCTGTTATAATCTAAAGGTGCCAAGCTGGGCAGGACACATGATGCTAGGTGCCTTATAGATATATAAGATACTCTCAGTTTGAAACAGAATAACACAGATTGTATTTACAAAATAAAGAGGAGGAGGAAGAGGTTTTTGTTCACTAGATACGTGCACAATCTG
>NW_005841861.1:3331372-3342656 GCF_000455745.1 Alligator sinensis | reverse complement strand
TCTTTCCCCACTCCCTCCTAATTTGGAGAGCTGGGATACAGTTAAAAACTATTGCTTCTTCCTGAGGACCTCCTCTTTAGGCTCTCCTTTCTTCAGAAGACAGAACTCAAAAAAGAATCTGTGGCACACCAAACTATTGTTCCTATTCCACATTCTCCAAAACTTTCACCCTATCCATCCTTTTATTTCAGTATTATTGTCATATTTCCTAAGTGACTGGATTCCCACACACATCTGCTCAATCAACATCAATGGGGGTTAAAGGCACTTGGGGACAGTGTTTTAATGGTACCTAGGCATGTATCTGCTTCTTTAGGTGCCCAGAACAACACTTTGGCCACCACTGATAATTTTATAGTGACTGGTCATTTGGGCTAGGGGACAGACATTACACATAAACCAGTCTAAGTGATCAAAAGCTGGTTTAAATCTGTAACAGAACATAAGTTCATTGTACATAAACCAGTTTCAAAATGGCTGAAACTGGTTTAAGATAAACCTGGTTGAATGTAGTATCATACTTAGCTAATTTGGGTCAAACCGGTTTATGCAATGTCTGTCCCAGACCCCTTCCTGGTTTAAGTTAAACCAGAGTGCCACAGCATCCCAGATGCTTTGCAGCCCTGGGCTGGGCTGTCTGCTCCAGAAAGCAGGGCTGGCCCCACCCCTCTCTTCCCCAGCCAGAGCTCCAGCGGAGACTGCAGGCACAGCAGGGTCTGCTTGGCTCCCCTCTGCCCCACTCCACCCCTACCCCACCTTGCCACTTGCTGCTCAAGCAGGGATTGCCCCTCCCATCTCCCACAGCATGAACCCCAGCCTCACGAACCCTAGCTGACATGTGGTATGCTAGCTAATGCTGAGAGGTGTCTCTGTGTGTGTCTCTAATATCATTAGGACAAAACAAAACAAAGGAAGGAACACTGTGTTATCAACCCCCTGCTGGCTCCCTTGCCTGTCAGGTTTTAAGACAGTATGAAGAAGCAGGAAGAGGGAGATTGAAAAGCTCAATATCATCAACAGATGCATGCACTGCATATCCCCCTTTGCCTCAAAGTGCTAGCTGGAGGCTGGGGTCTGGCAACACTCCCGCCCCTTGAGCAGTGAGTGGGGAAAAGCCTGGTACTGTGCAGGCAGGGTGGGGGTTTAAACCCCTCCCTAATCAGAGCCTCCTGCTGGGGCCTGGCCACAACCTTCTCATCTCAGCACTTTGGAAGGGGAGGGAGGGCTGCTCTAGCGCCCGCCCCCCCCCGACTTCTAGCCTGAGCCACTGCAGGCATGTGCTTGCATTTCCTTAGTCCAGAGGGAATGTCTGTACTGTTGCAAACTGATTCAATCTTTGCAGGTTAGACTAACCTGCAAAGATTGAATCAATTCAGGCTCAGGCTTTTTCAGTGTCTGTCCCTAGCCCTGCTGCTTAACTCCTGAAGGCCCATTTTTTTTCCTGTTGACACTTGAAAAACTGCCTAAGTGCCAACAATATCCAATATCAAATAAGAAATCTGTCTCAAACTTCAAAGCAGAATTCTCAAAACAGGCCAGGGAACACTGGTATGGCCCACAGGATTAGTTTCTATAGACCTTCTCACAGCAGGTGCCTAATATCCATTATCTACTGTCCTTGCCTTAGGATTCCTGAGGCAGACCACCAATAGGAAGAAGAACAGCAGGCCACATACATGAAAGATCATTAGAGTCCCAGGGAGAGACAGGCTGAGCATGAGCAGGATCTCTCACACCACTTCTCAGCATTTCACTGCTAGGTAACTTAGGGAGCTCCACACTCAGCTGGCCACCTTCTGAAACTCCTTCTTAGTTGCCTAACTTTCCTATACATTGACTCAGGAGTCTGGAAACTTAGCTCAGCGCTTGGGGTATGTAGGAATTAGGTACTATAACTCTGAGCAGAACACTAAGTCACTTTTACAGATCAAAGCCTTGTCATATTGAAAGCTGTTCAGTACCTTGCAGGATCAAACCCATGAAACCCATAGTCATTTTCTTACTAGACTATAATGTGTATTCCAGGAAGGTGTAATTCTGATTTACCAGAGTTGTCAAACAGTAATTTGGTGCATATTTTTGTTGTGCACAGGCATATTTAGTATTTATTTGAATTGCAGTACTGTTTTGATGTGCCAATTGAGGATCAGGGCCCCGTTATACTTGATGCAATACAGAATGCATAATCTTTGCTGCCTCGGGTGTCACAGAACAAATTTAGATATGAAACTGTAGAAAATGAAACTCTCTGAAAAGTGACTTACTTGTTCCTTCAAAAATGATTTACTAGTAAATAATAGCAGTAATAGAGTAGCAGTATGGAAGTTGCTTAAAAAATGCATTTGGTGTGTTTGTGGAGTTCTTTTCTATACACTTAGCAGGCTGGGAGTTTTGGAAGGTTTCTTATCATGCTTAGCCACAAGATATCTACAGAGCTTAAATTCTAGACCAGTTTGTGTCTAGGGAAGCATGACTTGATAGAAACATTTGTTTTTCACTATTAAAAATAAAACCTAGGGTTAGCACAGATTGGAAAATCTAATCATCCAAAATCTGGGGGAGAAGGAGGAGGAGGCGGAAATGCTCTGAAGCTGGCTTTCTATTAAATTATGTGGTAATACGTTAGGCAGTTTTACAATTTTGTTCATTTAAAATATCTCATAAAGTTTCCAAAAGTACTGATTTACTTCTAAGCCAGGGTACTTTCTCTATATATATCACTAAAACAAAAATATATTTGCAGGGCCTTTTTTAATTGGCCCAAGATTCTACAGATAAATTATTTAAGAGCCCAGGGAAATTATCACTAGAATTGTCAAATGTGTATAGACTAGTCACTAGAATGTGTTTTGTTAACTATAAAGCAGTGACATTGTATGGAGTCTGAAGTGTAAAGCAGAGTACCAGTGTTTTTACAGAGCGCATGAATGAAGATCACCGCAGGATATTCTCTCAGAGACACAGGGTAACTCTCAAGGGTTTAGAATCAGTTTTTCTAATACTGTAAGCTGTTCAGCCTTTCCTCTTAACCCCTTTGCACTACTTGAGAAGAATCTTTATATACTTTCAATCTTTTTTTCAATAAGTATTTTTCTACATCTATTATTGACAATACAGTTTTTCAAAATTAGTATGTCGATTTTGTAATGAGACGAAAGTGGTGTTCAGGACTCTACACCTGAATTTCCATCTGCAGAGCTTATACGGAAAAAGGAATAAAGGATTTGCCACACTTGATTAGATCAGCAATCTAGTTCCATGCTCTGTAACTGACAATGGTCAGAACCAAATACTTCCCAGGCAGCATAAGATCCCTGCAGCAGACAGATGTGGAATAATTTATTTCCAACATAGGTCCCATCCGACTCTCCAAGAATTAGAAATGGGCTTAAATCCTGAAAAAAGCAGATTTAATATTCCTTCCAAAATTTGTATTGCCCGTTATTATGACTATTTTGGATATACAATTTAGAGATGTAATCCACTTTTAATCTTATTAAGATGTTAGCCTCAATGACTTCCTGATGCAATAACTTTCAAAACTTAATTACACAAAATGTGAAAAGTATTATCTTTTATCTGTTTTGACGTTCCTCCTTTTAATGTCAGGTTGTGGTGTTGTTATCATCATAATGGTCTAAGAAATGTATGAGTATCAGGGATTTTTAGTGATATAGTTTATTGGATCAACTGTATAGTTAAGAAAGCTGTTGGACAAGGTTTTGAGCATCAAGTACCCTTCCTTAGTTCTAAGAAAGAGGCACAGGGGAAATGCCAGCAAGAACGAAAGTGCCAGACCTGATGCATTCCCAGTGCACAAGATGTTCATGTGAATGTGTATAATGAACATCAGGAATAAGCAGGCCAGATGAGGAATAGCACAGATTTTATCACCCTCAGAACAAAATACAAAACTAACTTTTTCTCTGGAGGAGAGAACAGATAGCTTATCCCAGCCAACAGAAGAAAGGGAAACAAGCACATGCTCATGCTGTAAGAACTTCAGCATTTGTAAGACCTGACCCAGAAAACATTGGAGCCAATGGACATCTTCCTACTGACTTCACTGGTCTCCTGATCATACAAAGTCAGTGCTCCCAGGGCACACTAAGCTTTTGTTACACACTGTGGGTATGAACAAGCATTCATGGGATCCAGGTTAAACCAGGAGTGACATGTGCAAGTGTTTGCCATTGCTAGGAGCAGTGTGGGTAGCCTGAGGTAAGTAACTCAGGAGAAGGGATTGGCGGTGGGGGGAAGGCTAGTTGGTTAGAGGCATCAGGTAGGTTTAAGGGAGGGGCCAGTAGGCCCATGGGGGGAGTAGTCATGAGGCTAAAAGTAGTCTGGTTAGGAGTGGGGGGTTAGGAACAGCACAGCCTTGGGGCTTGGATGAGTGGCTAGGCTTTATGAACCCTGGGACTGTGCTGTGAATGCATACAATCATTCACTACAGTGAGTTTACCCATTTTAGATCATGTTAACCCAAGTCAGGTTAGTTCATCTCTGAAGTAAACTAACTTTAGGTTCTGTGTATCATTTTTAGGGCAATTTAAACCCCATGAACACCTGAACAAGCAGGCATTTAAATCAATGGTGGTTAGGTCAATCTAAATGTAACGCTTGTATATAACCTGTGATACCCTTCTTCAAGCAGAAGACTAGTGTAACTGGTTAGTCTCTAAGGTGTCACCCTGCCCTACCTTCTGCCTGACTTCAGACTAAAGCTAACCACCTCTCTCTACCCTTCTACAGGTTGCAATGTGTGAACTGCAGTCAAAGCAAGACAGTTGCTAGTCCTGATATGCTGCTGTTGGCTTCTGTTGCATATTGACAACTGACCTGAAAAATACAAACACAAGTTGGTCCTCTGTGGCCTTTTAAATTGTATTTTTTTTTTAATATTCTTATAAAGGAATGGCATAACCCGTCCATTTAACAAATGGGTTATGGAGCTACTTTTCAGTTTTAGAAAGGGAAACACAATTTAGCTTTGCAACAAAAATCATTTTGGCAACAAGTATATTAAATATCTTGCCTAATTATACTGTAATTGTTTTGTGAAGAATTCAAATTTTTGTTCAGTCTCATCTGTTTTCCCTCTCTTGTCCATGTACTATATTTATGAATTATGCATGCAAGCGTAATTAACAAGTAACAATTGGTAAATTGTACTCCAGTGACATTGTTTTATAGTTCAAGCCTTACAAAACTGTAACAGTATTACATTTATGCAAGCAGTAAAGCTTCTTATTTAAAATAAAAACTATGCTCTGAGAAGTTTTCCTGCACATGAAATACACTGCGTGTGAAAGGCTGGTTTTGCAACCAAAATCTTATATATTTCCACATTGGTAACGTTGACTGTTGTCAGTTCATAATTGTGAATTTGAGAAGTTTTAACCTGCTCCATACTCTTGTCAAAACCTAACAGAAACTTTTCAAGAACATTTTGATGAAATATTAAATATTAGAGATTTCAATCTAGATTTTGAACATTTCAGAAACTGCTTATGCTCTTGGCCTGTGGACTCTTGTGTATGTATGGAGGACGTCATGATAGCACTGGTGTACGTAAAAAAAGCAAACACCTAACAAAACAAGACTAATCTAACAAATTCAGTCTGAAACATCGTTTCAAAGGATAATGTAAGATGTTAAGATACTCTGTCTTCAACAGTGTGAAACAAGTAGCCATGTGCTGCTAAGATAGATGTAAACCATATATCATCTTAAATCTATCCAGAAACTGTAAATGGTGTAAAATTCAGCAGCTTTCGTATTAAATGGAATTTCTGTCTGTGAGAGCATTTAATGTGCACTTCACAAACTGTGCCATTTGCCTATTAGTTACAGACTTAAAATTAAGATGTTGGTTCTGACCTATACAGCCTCAATCTACCTAAGGAATACCTCCCACAAAGATCAACTGCCACAGCTATAGTTAGGGCTTAGTTTAAATCGCAGGCCCAGCTCATTAAACAGCAACTCCTTTGATCTTAGCATTCCCCCTGCACACCCTCTGCCACTGATTAATGGAGGGGCCCCTTGGTCCTGCCACTTGCTGCTTGCTCCTGATGGCTCAGAGGTGAAAGCCATGGTTTTAAATTTGCCATGGCTTTTGCCTCCCATCTGAAAACTGCAGCATATTTACAACTGCAGTTTTTGCCTTCAGGCCATCAGGAGCGAGTGCCAAGCAGCAGGGCTGACGGGGTCCCTCTACCAACCAGCAATGGGATGCCATATGGGGAGGAACACCAAGATTGAAGTTGCTGCTGCACCATTGAGCTAGTCCCATAATTTAAACCAGGCCTTAGCTATAGTCAGAAATAGCTCTTATTCCAGATAAAAGAACCTGATGGAAATTCATTAACCACAAGTACTCTGAACTTTCCCACCTTGCTCTGTAAAGGCCCAAGATATAGGGCCTTGTTATATAGTAATTTTGGGTAGCTCCTGGAAGTCTTAACCCTTGGATTGTCCACAAAATTAATACCTTAAAGTGGCTTAAAGCATTCATTATGTGGCTCAAAGTTATGTCACTCCAGGGTAGGATTATCTCTGATCTGTACAACCTGGCTCCTGTTCCGGTCACTCTCCACAGATATGCCACTTAAGTTGAAGTCCTCCACTATCCCAGGATCCCTCCCACACACCCCTGTTCTGTGCAGACAAACTTTATGTATACAGCTCTTAGTCCTGCCTTGCTCACCTGGCTTCTAGTGGCAAGTCACAGCTGTGCAGGTGGGGGACAGTCAGAGAAGGTTTCTAGACTAAGGGTGTGACTGCTCCAGACTCCAAGCTAGCACTAAGCTGATCAAAATATGTGTGGCTCACATATATAAGGTATAACAAGGCCCTAACAAACTTCACATTGCAAAGCTAATTCGCTCGCTGACCAGTTACACTTTATATGAAGGTTCGATTTATAAATGGTTTAATAGGCTTTAGCAGCATGTTGCAACAGAAATGGTAATAGGAACATGGCTATATAGTGTTGGAGATGATTCCATGCCATAGTTATAAGCAACTTATTGACCTACTGAACTACATAACAATCTATAATAATAGATTAATTGTGAAAATATCTCCTGGTAATTATTTATTAGTTGTTTCTAAGAAGAGCTTAGAAGAGCTTATAAAGTATAACTGATCTACAGGTTGTTGCAAGAGAGGAGAAAAGTAGCTGGATAAAGACTGATGCTATTTTTGTTGATGTGGCTTATTGTGTCTATTATGTGTTTTTATTACTGTGATCCATATGCTTCTTTATTTTATTAGGTATATTGTTTCCAAGATGGTCAAGGGGACCCAGGAGTTGGCTCTTGCTTGCTGTAGTATAAACTAAAATTAAAAAAATAAAAAATCGATCATGTTTTATATTAAGGGGAATTCTCCCAGGCTACACTAAACTCTAATGCATAATCTTCTAAATGCAGCTTCAGCTAAGTAAGTGTATCATCCCAAACTGCTGGAGCTCCATTTGACCATCAAAAATATATTTTTGGAAGGCAGTGCTGTGCCTGGCCATGGTTTAAATTGTGTTGTAGTGGAGGATATAAACAGACATAGAACAAGAGCAATTGTGTAATTTAAAACTCTGAACTATATAAACTGTATGTTTTGGTCTAGTGGACACAAATTCTGTATTGTGATTATATCGAAGTGTGTCATGTGGAATCCAAAAAAAGGAGAGATGGAAGAGACTGAGTAGGTCACCTTACCTGGTCACACACAAAACTCTGAATCTCCCCAAACTGTAATATATTAGTCTAAGACAGGGATGATCAAGATATGGTCCAAAGGGCTTCCCAGGTGTCCTGAAATTCAGCAACATAGCAAGTGGAGTGGTGACAGCAGTAACTGCTGTGGCAGCTGGACACCGCTGGTGTAGAATGCTCATGCAATGCGACAAGTATCGTACGAAACAGCTCATGAAGTAAAATAAGACAAGCAGGTTTGGACTCATGTCTATCTGTGGCATAGTACCAGTTAATTCACTGTTTGCCCTTACTGTCTCATCAATGTTGATACAGAGGTATTTCAATCTGCAGTCCCCAACACCTGTCCTGTGTCACTCTATCCTGGTGACACAAAATCTCCTTTCACACCTCATCTGAAAACTGTCTCTACCATTAGAACAGCTTCCTGTATTGCACAGCTCTGCAAAGAATTTGGGGATATGGTTTTAGATTAAATACTTTTGATAAAAATGTTATTGCCTAATTACTTGCTCTGCTGCTGTCAGCGTAAGAATGTGCTTTAGAGTATTCTGTCTCACACACATACTTTACAGGTCAGATTGACTGCATTGGGATTTAACTGCTTCTACAAAACCAAATCTATTTGAAGTGAATTCAAAATAGGTTGAAAATTACTTAAGTTTGGATATTTGCATGGATATTTAGAATATCAATCAGTTGCAACAAAAATGTTAAAAGGAATATTAAATGTGCTCCAGAGCTTAACTTTTGATCTGTTAAGAGACAAACAAAAAACCTAGGTGGGGGCAGAATATCCTGTAGAGGTCAGAACTACTGTAGCGCTCTTTCTCCCTTAGATTCTCAGGGGCAGGACACTGGACTAGATGTAATTTGGGTGTCATCCAGCATGGCAGGTCTGTGTATCCCTGATTTTGGATCAGGACATTCTGGTGTAGGAAATGAAACGTGGTTTTCTGATCTTCCCCTTATGTTTTGAAAGATATTATTTTAAGAGCCCTTGGCAGATTGGTGGAGCCATCCAGTCTATTTGTCATCCCTCTGCTCAGCCTTCTTTTTTTCTCTTTATTAAAAAATGGGATATTTATATATTTTTAAATGAAATGTAGAGAACTTCATTCTGATTGATGTTTTCCTGTTGTCATTGCTGAATGGTACTATATTATCAGAGAGAGTTCTCTGAGGATGTAGTGCTGCTCAGTCATAAAATGCTGGCAGGAAACGATCACTCACAGACATGCACTGCAAGGTTTATTTAAAAAAAATAAAATCTGTTAATTAGAGAGGCAAATAATTAACATGGGGACGATGAAGGAAAGGATGATGACAGATGCTATTCGTTGAGCTTGTAACGGCTTAAGGGGAAATAAGCAGCTCCACAAGTTATCTCATCTATTTGGATGGATGAGTAAAGTCACAAATAATAAAAGCCTAAAGGAAGGTAACGCAAAATGATTCTTCTTCAGAACTATATAGAGTTTGGCATTCTAAATTTATTAGGAATTTTTATATATAAATACATATTTCAAAGCTCTTGCCTACGCTCATACGTTGTGCCGTTTTATAGCTCTGTGGTGACAACAAACTTCACTAGTGTGGATGCTGGTATAACTAAAACCTTATTTGGTAATCAAACTCATAAGTGCAACAGTTTCACCAGCACAAAAAGCATATGTAAGCCAGATGTAAATCCCCATGGCTCAAGGCCAGAGATCGGAGACATGAGCACTGGAGATGCACTTTGTGAATACATTTGGAATGTGCCTGGCACCATGATGCATGAGGATAAATGCCAAGCCCAAAATCACAAACTAATTCCACTAGTTAATAAAATACAAAGTTGGAGGTGCACCTTTGAATAAATGAGAGCATTGAAATATTACTTGTCCAAATGATTATCACTGAACCTCAGATGCTTTATAATAGTACAGATCACTTTTATATGCCAACAATAACCTTCTGCCATGAACTATTCAGTTCTTGAAGTGAATTTGCTACAAGCAGTACATTTTTGCTGCTCCTGGTATTTTATGCTCAGTGACTGAGAATATAGGTAAGAGAGACTAAAGTTCTTTGCTAGCCCCCAGTGCTGTTACTGGATTAGGCTCACCAAGAACCATTCCTCTGTGACATGCTGAGGATCAGTACTAGTTAGCATTGTATGCTTTTCCATGCTGCTATGGCCAGTCTCATGACTTAGAAATCTTTGCATTTCAAGCAAATATAAACATGGAAACAGATTTTCAGAAGCTTAATTCAGATCACAAGTTCCACTGAGAGACACTAAGTCTTGGGTACCTTCCTCTTTGGCATTTTTAAACTGCTCCCCATGGTCCTTCTGTCTGTCTCTCAAGATTTTTTTTTGCCTCAAAAAGAGATTTCCTAACTACTTGGAATGCTACTAGAGCCAGGCTGTCTACAGGAAAAATGGATGCCAATTTCTAGATTGAAAGCTAGCTAAGACTCTGGGAGAACACAAGGGACTCCACAAAGTAGAAGAGAGGCAAGCATCTATGAGACGGGGTATCCAAGGGGATATCTGTTATAGAAAATAGCTACAAGACACCAGAGATTGTGAGGAAATTAGGGAGGTGCAGGATGACACTTGGAGGGATGCAGAAATAGAGAAACAGGTTGATATAGATAGAAGCCAGGTACAGACGGTATACTTTTACCAGTGTCAGTGATCAGAAACTGGTCTACATCTGTAACTGAACAGAAGTTGGGCACTCAAAATCAGTTTTAACCTGTAACAGAGCAGAAGTTTGGCGCACACAGACTGGTTTAAAAATGGTGAAACCTGGCCTAAAATTTGGACCTCCTTCCCCCACACCCAAGGGTGAATGTGTGTTCTGTTCACTACCAATCTAAAACATACTGCTTACATACATCTGTGTAACTTAGATCGATTCCATCTCTGGCTTTTTTAATGTCTGTACCTAACCAGACAGAACAGCAGTTTCTCTACCCCAGACATTAGGGATAGGGACAGAGGTTACACATAAATTGGTTTAAGTGATCAGATACTGATTTAAATCTCTAGCAGGGCAGAAGTTCAGTGTACTAAGCCACTTTCAAAATGGCTAAAACTGGTTTAAGATAAACCTGGATGGATATAGTATCAGACTTAACTGATTTAGGTTAAACCAGTTTATGGAACTTCTGTCCCAGATCCCCTCCTAGTTCAAGTTAACTCACAGTCCCTCAGCATCCCAGAGTGCTCTGCAGCCCTGGGCTGTGATGTCTATTCCAGTGATCAGGGTCTACTCCACCCCTCTGCTCCCTACCTGGAGCACTATTACTCCTTCAGGTGGCCTAGGAGAGGTTGGAGGGAAAAAAAAAAAACACTCCTCTGACCCAGCACCAGACCCCCAGCTGGGTGCTGCTGGTGGCAAGGAGGAGGGAACCAGACCAGATGCAGCTGGTCTTGGGAGGAGGAGTCTGCAGTGGGGCAGACTGCAGTCTTGACTCTCTCCCCATCTGACCCCTCCTTTTCTGCCCCTCTACCCTCAGCCTGCCAGGAGTCTAAGAAGGGGGAATGACTAAGGGACTCCAGACCCACCCCC
>NW_005841861.1:3318256-3331341 GCF_000455745.1 Alligator sinensis | reverse complement strand
ACACAGCGCCCCCCCCCCCCCCCCCGGCGGGGGGGGGGGGGGGGAGTGATACCCAGCCCCACTACGAGCTTCTCTCCCCCATCCAATGTGGATACTGAGGAGTGGACATGGCTCCTGGCTTCCGGCTCTGAGGGCAGAGCCAAGTCCCGGTAGGGACTGGAAGCTGAGAATAGGGCATGGCTAGGGGGACTCCAGCCCCACTTCAGCTTTGGGAGGCAGAGCCAAACCCAGGTGTAGGCTTCCCTCCCTCACTGCCTCAGCTGGCTGGAGGCTGAGAAGGAAGCATGTCTAGGAGACTCCAGCCCCATTCTGGAGGCAGAGTAAAACTCCCAGTTCCAGCTTCCCCTTCATAACTCTTGGGTTGCTCCTGGCTGGGGGTCCAGTGTGGGGTGGGAAGGGTAGGTTCAGACTCAGCTGGAGTCCTCTGATTCCCCAAGCCAAGCCCACCCCTTGTTCAGCCACCAGGGAGGCTCTGGAGTGGGCTTGGCTTGGGGAATCAGAGGACTCCAGCTCTGCAGTGGTCAGCAAGGTGGGAGACATGCTGTAGCATTCCCCCCCCACCCCTCACCCCCACAGCTATTTGTATGGGCCACTGCAGTGGTCTGGCTGCCTTTCCTGTTCAAAAAGTGAACATTGGTTCACTTGCTTATTTGTTCAATCCTTGCAGTTTTAAAAACCCTACAGAGATTGAATCAATTCCGCCTCAGGCTTTTTGACTGTCTGTACTTAGCCTAGAAGAAGGTTAAATCAAACATCTCTCTGGAGCCACGAGTCCTCCTGCATATACACTTAAAGTTGAACTTGAAACCTGAAATGATTTCTCACA
Organism: Alligator sinensis; assembly: GCF_000455745.1. Lineage (NCBI taxonomy): Eukaryota > Metazoa > Chordata > Crocodylia > Alligatoridae > Alligator > Alligator sinensis. The sequence continues at coordinate 3,330,515 of NW_005841861.1, read as the reverse complement.
TGCTTTGGAGCCAGGCCACCTTTTCCTTGCAATACAATTATTTTTACAAAATAATGATTTGGGGAGGGATATTCTCTCTCTCTCTCTAATGTTTGACATTAGCAATCCTGTATTCATGATGAATAGAAGTTTCTATATAGAGATGATGAATATAAAACATCAGCTCACTGCTTTCTCTTCAGGACATACACTCTCCCTCCTTTCAGAACTGTACTTGATAAAGGAAAAAAAAGAAAAGAAAAGTAAAGTAAGAAGGCTGCACGTTAAGTCTTGTATGAGTGTCAAGGATTTGCAACGTAGCTCCATGCCAGAGTCATATTCCTTCATCTTGCTATGCAACATCACAGTCCCCCCCCCCCCCCCGCTTTCCTTTTTTATGAAACTAAGTTCTGTATTGACAATGCCTTGAGAAAGTTTTGTTTAAGTCCTAGTTATCCCAGTTCTGGAATGTTTAGCAGGATCCAATGAAAAGCTTCTTCAAGCCTCAAGGACTTCTAAAGCAGAGGTGGAAATGCCACTAGAGTCCTGAAAAGACTCAAAGTAACTTCTAGAGTCAGTAGTATATTTCCTGTCTATTTGTTTCAACAAAATGCCACTAGAATTTCTCCAATGTGTCATTTATATCAGTATCAAGGCACAAAAGGATATGCTGTTGGAAACTGCTCTGTGCACAAGACTATTAAATATGTCAACTGTAGCTGGAGCTTCAAAAGTAATATTTAAAACAACAACTAGGCCTATTTGGCTTTATTGGATGTAGTAAATTTATATTTTTTGGAAAGTAGTACAGAGCATTTGTCTCACAAGCCACATTAGAATTCATATTGTGTGTCTCAGTTACAGAGACAGAAGCCAGATCCTTAGCTGATATAAACCAATGTCATTCTATTGACTTTACTAATTAATACTAGGTTTGCCTTATATTGAGCTTCTTTTACTCTATCATCTCACCAAAGGAAAAGCTTGTTTAAACAAGTTACAAAAGACATTTTTCAGTGGAATCCAACCTGAGAGCAGTCCAGAAAACCCCTCAAAAGTAAAAGTGTGGAAGTTAATTTGCAGATTCACTGAAACCAAGGGCTCCAACACCTCCCATTTTCCCATCTAATACTTCATCACTCACTGTTGCCCCTTAGATTTAGCTTTACACTGTTATTCTTTTCAGTGATGGAAAACATGATGCATAGTATGGCTTACTCACCTCAAGATCCTGAGCACAAGCAGCAGAGTTGTTGGTCTAAGGACATAGGCAGGCAAGGTTCTTTGGGTAGATATGATATATTTTATTAAACCAACCAACTTTTTTCCAACTATTTAGCTGGTCTAATAAAATATATTAGAATCACCACAGAGGAGGAGTCTGCTGCACTGTTCCATACCTATAGGGAGCAAAACAAGAAAGCCAAGGCTCCAACCAAACTCCACCTGGTTACATGTATCAAGGACAATAAAAAGTCATTTTGCAGATATGTGGAGAGTTGGATGAAAAGCAAGGGTAACACTGGGACCCTGCTAAAACAAATGGGACAACTGACACCCAGGAAAAAGCCAACCTGCTTAATAGGTACTTCACATTGGTTTTTCATCAAGCCAAAGGGACCACCCTGCCTAGCAAGATGCAGGACGGCCAGGGTAAGGGTGAATTTATATCCAGCATCGGTGTAGACCTTGTAAAGGAACACCATGAGAGTCTGGATACCTTCAAGTCAGCAAGTCCTGACAGATTGCACCCCAGAGTACTTAAGTTGCTGGCAGGAGTCATAACCCAGCCACTGGCAAAAATATATGAAAACTCCTGGTGCTCAGGTGAAGTACCTGAAGATTGGAAGAAGGCCAATATGGTGCCCATCTTCAAGAAAGGGAGGAAAGTAGATCCAGGGAACTACAAGCCAATCAGTTGGACCTCAATCCCTGGAAAGATTCTTGAAAAAATTATCAAAGAGACCATTCTAGACAAGCTAGCTGATGGCAACATCATGAGGGATAACCAGCATGGGTTTGTTGTGGGTAGCTCTAGCCTGACCAATCTCATCTCCTTCTATGACCAGGTGACACATCATCTGGACAAGGGAAAAGAGCTTAATGTCATATATCTGGACTTTAAAAAAGCCTTTGATCTGGTATACCATGATCTCCTCATGGAAAAATTGGCCAACTGTGGCCTAGGCTACATCACAGTCCAATGGCTGGGAAATTGGTCTCCAAGGTCAGACCCAGAGAGTGGTAGCTGACAGAAGTGAATCATCATGGCATCCAAGGATAGAGTGGGGTCCCCCAAGGCTCCATACTTGGACCTGTTCTCTTTAACATCTTTATCAACGATGTGGACACTGGTGTCAGAAGTGGACTGGCTGTGGCAGGGCACCTTTGGGGGTACTGTGCTCACCACTTGAGGGCTCTCACAGGCTCCAAGGGGAGCCTGCTTTGGAGGAGAAGCTGGGGAAACCTTCCCCAGGTACCATTTTAAGGGGGGAGGTGTGTGGCAGGGCACTGTTGGTGTCTGCCACTTTAAGACCAGAGCCAAGCAGCCAGCAGGTGCTTGATTGTGACGGTCATTTTAGATCTCTGGCCAACCATGTAAACAGATCAGTTTCCTGCTGGCAGGGTAGGCAGTAACATCATCTGGCTGCAAGGCTCCATAACATCCTGGAGGTAAGGGAGGACCTATAAGGGATGGCTAGGAGGCTCCTGGTCCTGGTCATGACCTAAAATTGCACCTTGCCGGGAGTGGGTGGCCTGATGGGGCTCTCAGTGGCACAGGAGCCCCCTGGAAATGGCAGGCCAGTTATCACCCCAGTGAAAGGTGGGTAGGGGCAACTTAACCCTAGCCCTCACCTTTGGGTGGATTAAGTAACACCAGAAGTAGTTGGGGGCCAGGCATGGCTGCGGCCACCTGAGCCCTTTGTGGGGTGCAAGACCCTGAGAGACCCTGAGGAGGGAGAGTGGGGCCAAGCATGGCTACGGCCACCTGAGCCCACTGGGGAGCAAAGCCCCATGGCCCCAGGTGAGGGGGCTGTGTAGAGCCCCAGTGAGGGGAGCAGAAATGAGGACCCCAGTGAGGGGGTAGCCCCACGTGAGGGGGTTGTGTAGAGCCCCAAGTGAAGGGGGCAGGGATGAATAGCCCCAAGAGAGGGGGGCAGAGAGGAATAGCCCCAAGTGAAGGGGACAGTGTGGAGCCCCAAGTAAAGGGATAAGAATGCCCTGGTGAGGAGTGGCCTCAGAAAGGGGCAGAGATGAAGAGCCCCAGTGGTGGGGGGAAGGAAAATCAGAGGGCTGAGTGCCCAATATGTTTATGTATATAGAGTTTCCCCCAGAAGGGGCTAGAGCAAGCTTAGACCCAGTCAGGTAATTGGCTGGCCACTACCCCAGTGAGGGTTGCAGGAGGGGCCCAAAAGATGGTATGTCTGCTACCCAAGGGATGGACTAGCTAAGCCTATGGCCTAAGGGGCCTGCTCCAAGAGGAAGCAAGGCAGGATGAGCTGCTGACATATGAAAGAGACCCTGTGAGAGAGGGTGGAGTGAGAGAGGCCCTAGTGAGAGAAGGGTGGTATGGATGTGTGTATGACTGAGGCCTGACAGTGCAGCCTAAGCTTGGTCTGACTGTAGGCTGGGAGCACTGTAAACATCTGGATGCCATCTGCGAGGCATGGGCTGTGGTATAGGGAAGGTTCGGAGAGGCAGATAGCATTCCCTGGCATCAGGGCATAAAATGGGCAGCCTCCCACCTTAATTAACAACTATTAATTAATTAAGAGCAAGGCATGGCAGGCGAGTCAGGGGGGTGGCCTGCCCAATGGCAAGTGGGGAACTTAGCACTGTGGCTAGGCGGGGAGCCCCACTTTGCCACACTGGCCAAGTTTGCTGATGACACCAAACTTTGGGGTAGAGCGTCCACACGTGAGGATAGGTTGGTGATCCAGGCTGACTTGGACAGGCTTAGAAAGTGGGCAGATACAAACCTGATGACATTCAATACTAACAAATGCAAGGTGCTCCACCTTGGGAGAAAAAAACCCACAGCTTGCTTATAGGCTCGGCAGTGGTACGCTCACTAGCACGATGGCCAAAAAAGACTTGGGGGTCATGATTGACCACAAGATGAACATAAGCCATCAATGCAATGTCGCAGTAGGTAAAGGAAACCAAACTCTGGCTTGCACCCACAGATGCTTCTCAAGTAAATCTCATGATGATATCTTCCTATTGTACTTAGCCTTGATGAGACTGCAACTGGAGTACTGCACTCAATTCTGGCCTCCTCAATTCAAGAAGGATGTCAAGAAGCTTGAGAGAGTCCAGAGGAGAGCCACATGCATGATCAGGGGACAAGAGAACAGGCCCTATGATGAGAGGCTGAGAACCATGGGATTCTTCAGCCTGGAAAAGCGTAGGCTCAGGGGTGACCTGGTGGCAGCTTATAAGTACATCAGGGATGTCCATCAGGATCTGGGGGAATGCCTGTTAACCACAGCACCCCAAGGGATGACAAGGTCCAACAGTCACAAACTCCTCCAAGAGCATTTTAGGCAGGACATAAGGAAAAACTTCTTTACTGTCCAAGTCTCCAAGGCCTTGGACAGACTCCCACCAGAGGTGGTGCAAGCACCTACTCTGGACTCTCTTAAGAAATGTTTGGACACTTATCTTGCTGGGATCCTATAACCCTAGCTGGCTTCCTGCCCTTGGGGCAGGGGGCTGGACTCGATGATTTTCTGAGGTCCCTTCCAGCCCTAATGTCTATGAAAGTCTATGGAATCTATATCACACCTACCCAAAGAACCTTGCCTGAGCACAGGGGGGAGAACTCAAAATATAAGCATTATGTGGACACTAATGCCTCCTCCAATGAGCAGACAGTCAGAAAGAGGAAGTGAATGGATTTGGCCTGACTGTGCTCTCAACGACACAGCTACCAGGATTCAGCTCACAGTAGTGTAGCAGAGCTCAACAAGGGCTACTATAAATCCAGCCTAGAGCAATGAGGACACAGGAGGAAATCTTGCAAAAACAGTTCTTTTGTAGTGCTCATCTTAGATGGAGTAGCCACGTGTTTTCCTTTTAAACAAGGTCAGGCATATATTCTCAGCCATGACCTAGATTAGGAATAGGAAACATAGAGAGCAACATCATAGTTTTATATTCTGATAAAAAAGGCTTTATATTTGTCTCTAGTGTGGAAGTGAAATTATCTGCAATGCTCCATTTTATGTGCCCTAAAGATACTGAATTATGCATTATTAAGTTCATATGGAAAGCTCCTTGTTCCATATTATTACGTTCTTTTGTATAGTACTTTGCAAATTCTCTCCCTCTTTTGTGAATGATACTAAATATTCTGTCTAACTCCCACTATAATGCTTTGACTATGACTAAACAAAACATAGCGCTAGTGATTTAGCGCTATGTGATACGTACCTAATATAGCGCTAGTGATACGTACCTAATATAACACCTGTCTATATTTTTTTCTACCAATTTATATCACGTTTAAATATTTTTTTGAGAGACCAAGAGACTGGTGCATAGGGTTCAATCCAAATGGGAACCAACCCAAACAATTGTTTAAGAACTTGAACCAAATTTATACAAAATAATCATTATTGTTCAGGACATTTTATTGTGTTACCCCTCCCCCCACTTCCTTTTTTTTTCATTTTTAGAATTGGGTACAGCTGTGTTTAATAGCAGAACACATGGAATATCAAAACACAAGATTTCAAACCCAGCCCAAAAAGTATTAGCAGCCAAACCTGCATTTATTTCCCTCAAACTGAATTCAACAACCTTTTAAGGTTATTCTTCACAAAAACAAAACAAAAACAAAATGAAATTATACTTTAAAAAAGTACTCTCATGGAACATATAATCCTAATAGATCTCCAGGCAACAAAAATCCCTAATAAATATTCTCTCCCTGTGTATGTGTGTTTTGAGTAGACATCGATGAGTCCTTAAGGAATCATGAGGGATTCATTTATAAAGAAAACAATGCAAAAAACTCTTCATTCCGGATCTGCAATTTACAAAATATTCCACCAGGAAAGAATTAATCCATTAAAATCTTCAAAGACTCCTTAAAACAAAACTTCAGCAACTCCAAAATGAATTATAAATGGCTCAGGCACGAGAACCATTGAAGCTGTCTTGACTAGAATCATAGCTTTAAAGTAGGAGTTGGCAATCTTTTGGCCCCATGGGACAGAGCTTGTTACCTGACCCTCTGCCATGGGCCACAGATCTCTGCCCTCCAGAGAGCTTGAGCTACCTGTGCTACAGTATCCAGTCCTCTGCATCTAGGTAAGCACAGGTACAAGAGGACAGCAGGGAGGGTTGCTGAGGAGCAAGTTGCAGAGGGGATAGGCAACTCAGCAAATGCCACTCAGTTCCCTGTGCTGCCCCAGGCTGGGTCAGACGATCTTGGACTGGATTAGACCTCTTCTCAGGCTAGATCTGACCCAAGGGCCATAGGTCACTGACCCCTGATTTAAGGCATAATTGATGGTGTGCTGCTGCATGAGACTTGGGAAAAATCCCTGAAATGGTTCGAGGTTGGTATGTTTTAGAGGTGGACATCATTTCAGAAGTATCATACAACAGCCCCTTTAGTAATTAGACAACATTAGAGCTAGTAAAAAAAAATAAAATCCCATGATTAATTTAAACAATTATTTTCCAATTTTCTACCCACATTTTAAATTTCAAGATTTCATATTTTGAAACCATCCCCCAATTCCCAAATAATTCCAACTACCTCTATGCACAGGACATATAAACATATAACAAAATATTCAATCACAAGAACCGAAGTAATCCCCTATTCCAACCACATTGCTATATTGCAATCTGTTGCATCTCTAGCAAATAGATGAGCACTTTCAGTATTCACAGAATCATAGAAAAAGGCAGGAAGGGACCTCTCCAACCCCTTGCTCAAGGCTTGATCACTCTATTTAACCTTCCCATACAAGTGCTTGGCCTGACTATACAACCTGTTGCACAACAACAACAACAACAACAATCCAGATTTATACCCCACCCTCCCCAGAAAAGCTCACAGTAATAGACAAACAACCCACAAGAAAAGAAAGAAACAACCAGTTCCCCACTCAACATTCTGCAAGCTGCTTTGGGCCTGGAGTGGACCCTTTTCTCAGTCTTCTGACCAATACTTTCATTTTGTATTCTGATACCAGGTAATATTGGTAACAAAATATTAGAAGAAGTTTAATGAACTTGTAGAACTATGGGGCATGCTGTCCAAAATCACCAATGCACCCTAATATGACACAGGTAAAGCAGGAGGATGAGAGCTGTCAGTGTCCCACCACTGCAAGAGTTGTTAAAATACATTTAAGAGATAGAAGGAAAAATGCCACGTGCCCCCTTCCCCATAGAGGAGGACAGAAACACCCACAATTCATACCAGTTTTGTTTATTGTAGACTAGGAGAAAGGCACACTTTACTATTAATATCCTCTTATATAACTGAGTGGGTTTACTGATTGCAGCTGTGAGCTGGAGAGGACAGAGGGCTCTCAGGTACAAAAATAATTTAGGCTGCTACCAGATGTGAAAAAAAAACAAACAAACATCATTTTACCAGAAGAAAAATTGCATTAGTTTGACCCAGCTCCCCAACATCTATATAGATTGGGACATTTTTATCTAATAGCTAATTGAATCAGCTATAGATAAAATTGCTCAAAAGCCCCACTGAAGCGCACAATCTATACAAATGTTGGGCGAGCCAGGACAAACTAACATGCTCCCTCTTCTTGTCATGCGTTGTGCTTGGGGTGGGGGCACACCAAACTGAAAGTAAAGTGCTGTTTTTTGTTTTTTTCCACATCTTTAACCCCACTGCTATATAAAGCAGGTTAAAGTATATGAGCATCATTCCTTTCTCCCTTACAACTTGGGTCAGGTACAGACATTACACGTTTACTGGTATAAGTGATCAGAAACCGGTCTATACTCATAACAGGACAGAAGTTCAGCACACATAGACTGATTTAAAAATGGTGGAACCCAGTCCAAGATTTTCCCCCATACCACCAAAGGGTGAATGTGTGTTCTGTTTACTACTGATCTAAACTATGCCATTTACAGAAAACTGCGTAACTTAGATCGATTTCACCTTGGTCTTTTAAATATCTGTACCTAGCCTTGATAAACAGCACACCTTCAGTGGATAACTTCCCTTTCCTGTTTCTCTGTTACCTACTGTTCAGTCAAACTTTTAAATTCCACTCCAAACCCAATAGGCAGCAAGTACAGACCATGGTATCCTGCATTCTAAACTTAACAGTTTTGGGAACTGCTGCATACCCTAATATATAGAAAGCAAACTGCAGGGTGCTAAGCTGGTAGGAACTAAGCAAGGGATCACATTAGCCAGGTCTACACTGTAAAGAAATATTTGGAATCTTCTAGCTAGGTGAAAAGTGAAAAGAGCCACCCTTCCGTTTGCTGCTGTCTGGTCATATATCAACAACTGGGGATTTAACTACCTCGCCATCTGTCCAAAAGACAATCTTACTTGGCAAACAACAGACCCACACTTTCAACGGGGCAGCTAGACTCTTCATCATATCTTCTGATTGTTTTCCCTGGTCTACTAGCTTCAACTGAGTGGATGCATCTACACAGGCACTTTACTATGCAGTCAACTAATTAGCCCCCATAGTAAAGCATTACTGTATATATGCATGCCCATATTAGGGTGCATTAAATTAATTAACTCTGCCATAAGATAGTACTGTCTGGGACAAGTACTATCCTATGGCAGAGTAATTTATGCCGCTGCAATGTACATGTAGATGGTGTCTGGGGCTGGCTAGGGCATGAGGGTGCTAGTGTGGGGCTGCCTGCCAGCTAGTCCCACACCGTATTACCCTACCACCCTTGTGCCTCAGCCAGCCCCTCCGCCAGACAATGCCACCACCTGGAGCCCAGGCCTGATCCCCTGGGCTTCCTGCCAGCCTGGGGCTCTTCTGACCCTGCTCAAATTGCTGCAATCCTGGTCACATATGTAAACACTGCTCCTGGGAGCAGCTGACTCTAGTATGAACTTTGCTGGAGTTTATTGCAATGGGGTAATTGCACATGTAGATGCACCCAGTGTCACCAAAAGTGATCCTCAGCAGATAGGTGCCTGGGTGACAGCTCTTTCAGCCAAAGAGAACGGGATTCTGTTTTAAATAAAACAACAGTGTTTTTCAGTATTACCAGCTTTTTATGTATAAGCTAAAACATGGGATTAATTCTGCCACAGATAAGTACAACAGTGAAAAACAATTCTTGAGTGTGGCTACTCAAACTAAGGCTGAGAAAATAGTGAGATAAAGCATAGGTAAAAACTCTCTGGATTTGGAACCACAGTTGACTGGGGCACATTCACTGCCTCTGTTATTTTTGCAAGCATTCATATCAGTGAAGTTTTATTGATTTAGTCTGAATAGGCTATAACCAAAATTGATTTAGTCCAGAAATTAAGATTTGTTTTGTGGTTGTAAATGCATCACTTACCCTTTTCAGCATCCTGATCCAATCTCTGGGTTAGTAGGGCAGTTTGATGCAACAGCCAAATCCCAAGAATCCTCTTCCAGGGTAAGTAGAAGAATTCAGGATGAAAATAGAGCTACTCAGACCTCTCACACAGAGCTTCAAACTAGGACTTCCCTGGGTTACAAAAACCTGAGGATTTCTCTAAACTTCTTTTAAAGAACTTGGCAAGAAACCCTTAAAGAAGCACAATTTGGACCAGTTCAAGCTATACAACCCAGTCCCGGCCAGGCAGGATTATCTGTTTGCCTAATACAAACCTTGCTTTGGGATTCACAAACAAACCTTGGATATTTTTAGCAGGGAATTTTTGATTTGGAAATGCTTTTACAATGCTTTTAAGCAGCTGTAGTTTGCGGGCTTCATGCTCTGATTCTCTTCTATGAGTTGTGCTATTTGGCCAAGGAAGCACTAGTGACTAGGATCTCCCTTTTTTCTGGGCTACTGCAGTGCATCATGGGAGATATTCAGCTGGGAGACTTAGTCATAGAAAAGAACATCTATGGCTAGGCATGAAGCATCTGAAATGCATCTTCCATGAGATACCTTAGAGAATTTACATTTCCAACCTAGAAAAGAAATCATGCAAAACCCAATTTTCCACTGAAGAATGGTGTCAACTGAAAACTTTTTAACCATCTGGCCTTAAGTTACATAGATTTCATAGACATTAGGGGCTGGAAGGGATCTCATGAGATCTTGGGGTCCACCCCTGCCATAGGCGGGAAGTCAGCTGGGATCAAGTGACCCCAGCAAGAAATAAACCCAGCTGTTTTTTGAAGGAGCCTAGAGTAGGTGCTTGCACCACCGCTGGGGGGAGTTTGTTGCAGACCCTGGACACATGCACCATAAAGAACTTTTTTTCTTATATCCAGTTTAAATCGTTTTTTCTGGCGTTCATGGCCATTAGACTTTGTTATCCCTTGGGGAGTTCTAGTGAACAGCTGTTCTCCCAGGTCCTGATGTTACACTTTTACTCTGTTATCAACTGCACTCCTAGATTACTTGACCCTCAGGCTAGATACAAGCATTTGAAAAGCCCAAAGTGGAATCGATTTAAGTTACACAGTTTTCTGTAAGTGGTGTAGTTTAGATTGGTAGTGAACAGAACACATGTTTGTCGGGGTGGGGAGGGCGGGGGGAAGATTGCAAATCTTAGACCAGGTTCTGCCATTTTTAAACCAGTCTGTGTGTGCTGAACTTCTGTTCTGTTATGGGTATAGACCGGTTTTCCAATCACTTGTGCCAGCAAAAGTATAATGTCTGTACCTGGCCTCAAAGACATTGTTTCTCCACTCCTGTCCTTTAAAGAATTAGAACTTGGCAAAAGGATAGGGTAGATGCAGGCCTTCCCTGAAAAGGACAACCCTTGTTATAGAAACACAAGAATGGTGTTGCTCCAAAAGTTATTTATGAAGTTTGTATCATCCACTCAGAGAACAGTAACTATCAGATATTCCAAATCTATGTATACTGAGGAAAAATTAAGTAATTTGAGGATATTAATTCTATAGAACAAGTTTAGCTTTATACTGCCTATGATTCCTTAACCTTCCTAAATTTTTCAAATTCATCTCTATATATCCTGTTTCTATGGTTCCCAAGACTAAAGAATCTGAGTATCTCATGATCAACACATTTATCTTAACAACAAGTGCTATTATCCCCATTTTACAGATGGGGAAAACAGCCCAAGAGACCAATTGTTTGACCCAAGGTTATAGAAATACTCTACGGCAGAAAAGGAACTTGAACACAAGTCTCTTAAGTCTTCTGCCAGTGTCCACATTAGTTCTGTGCAGGAAACAGGAGTCTTATTTTGCAACATTTTTGAGATTTCAGAACTTTCCGATACCATGAGAAGTACAAGACCAGGGAAAGGTATTTCATGGAAATGAAAGAGACTTGTAATTGACACTAGAATAGCCAATGGTCAGTGGTAAGGGCTGTTTCAGGCCATAGAACTAAGCCTTACTCTTCCACATCCTCAGAGTACCCTTAACCATAGGCCAGTGGTTATCTTGTAGTAGGATTCACTGGACCACAAAATTGAAATGTAATTCCTGGTATTTGTATCATATCATGGAAGCTTCGAGTGGGAATTTGTTTAAGCAAAGCTCAGCAGCACGAGTTTATACCAAAAGTAACCAGAAAAAAAAAAAATCAAAGTTACTCCACATTTAAATGAAAACAAGTTTTTGCAACATTTTTTATGATACCTCCTAGCTCTAGCTATCATTGCTCTTCTATGTGCCTCTAAACATTTGATTCTATGCCCAGTGAAATCAATAGAATGGACACTGTATCATGCTTAACAGGAATTTTCCATTAGTTCAAGTGGCAAGAGTTTGTCCTTTCAGAACACAAGGATCTGAAATATATTCCCCTCATAACTGTGAAATGCCAATCAACTACTCTATGGAGCATAGTGACAACTGTGAATTTTCTCACTCCCTCTCACCAGAAAAAGATGATACTAAGTATTAGGGCTGTGTGAAGCTTCAGGTGGTTATTCGATTTGGAGGAAATTTGGCCCAATTTGGTGGCCAAATCTCCAAATCCAAATTGAATCAGGGAACCAATTTAAAGGTCTGAATTGATTCAAAGCTCTCCAAATCTCTGGAAAAGATTCAGAGAGCTTTGATGATTCGAGCAGTCCCTAGTGGCTGCTGCAGGGAGCAGCAGCTGGACTCTG
>NW_005841861.1:3317639-3318246 GCF_000455745.1 Alligator sinensis | reverse complement strand
TACTTTAAAGAAAAGTCCCAGTGCTCACTGGATGCTGCTGGGTGGGGGGGGGGCTATCCCCACTGCTCCTCACTGCCCCACACTGCATGGGGAGCTCTGCATGAGCTCCCCAAAGCCCCCTCTGCTCCCCTGGCCCCCCCATGGGTGCCCTGCCTAGGCCAGCTCTGGCCCTTTAAGAAAAAAAAAAAAAAAGAGAAAAGCCTCCAGACTGTCCACTCCTGCAGTGGCCTCGGGGCTTTGGGTGGGGCTTGTGCGGAGGTGCGGGGCAGTGGGGGGCCGTAGGGATCACCCCCTGCCAGCAGGAGTGGTGAGTCTGTGGGGTTTCTCGGGTTTTTTTCTTAAAGAGCCAGAGCTGGCCCAGGCAGGGCACCCATGGGGGGCTGGGAGAGTGAGGAAGGGTTGGGGGGCTCATGCAGAGCCCCCCATGCAGCATGGGGCAGTGGTGAACACCAAGGATTGCCCCCCCCCTCCCCTCCTGGCAGCATCCAATGAGCTGGGTCTTTTTTTTTTAATAGTGCCAGGAGCTGGGGCGGGTGGGGTAGCCATTGCTAGGCTGTGGGGGATGGGCCTGGTTGATTCAGAGATTCGGCAGGAGCCTGAACTCTGG
>NW_005841861.1:3311635-3317608 GCF_000455745.1 Alligator sinensis | reverse complement strand
GATTCGGCAGCAGCTGAATCTCTGAATCAGATTCAGCTGAATTGAATTCGGACAGTGATTCAAATCACCGACTCAAATCACTGTTCCCCAAATCAGCCGAATCCAAATCCGAAGTGAATACTAGCCGTTCTGCACAGGCCTACTAAATATCTGTCCTTTTCAACACATACCAGCTAGAAGGATAAATGGAGTAAAAATTAACATATCTGCTTTATCCTAACCCTGAAAAATCCTGTATTTACAGCACAACTCTTTGAAACAAATGCACTACATCAATAAAAATTTCACATTCCAAATGGTAAAAGATGAATCTAGACCCTTAATAAATCTGTTCTGCCCCAATTTATGTCAACGTTTTGCATACAATATAACCCTTCTTGAGCAAATAACTGATAAAGTAACCTGTCAAATTCATAAACTGACTGTTCACTAAGGCTATCTGGCAGTCTGTTCATACAGAGGCAGATGCTCTATTATACCACGCTAGCTGTAGGAATCATTTGTCTGTTGTATGATAAGAGGGGAAACAGAGAGCAAAGATTAACTTTTACTTTCCAGCAAGATAAATATTCAGAGCAAAAGAAAAGAAAATGTCCTTTAAATAATTAATGTGTTTGATGATTGTAAAAAAAGGACATAATATTACTTGGATTAGATTTCTATACTGTATGCAATGCTGTCTAAAAGGGCTAAGGCACGTTTTTTGAACACAAGAATAGCTGTTATTAAAATTTGAACTTTTACTTTTATTAAACAAGCTTTGTTGATCATATCATGTAACTACAGAATGGGACTGATGACAATAATATAAGAACCTAAATAGAACAAACTAGAGAATAAGTAAAAGGATACTGAAGTGTTTTCAAAATGTATATAGTTTAAAATAAAATTCTTGTTAATGTACCCATGTTATAGATGGTTAAACTGAAGCAAAAAAAAAAAAAGCTAGCAACCCAGATCAGACCTGAATCTTTGGCTTAAGCATACTATTTCACACTACGAGGCACTATATCCTTGGGAAGCCCTACTGAAGTCATCAGGGCTTTCCATTAACACAGTTTGCATGCAACTGCCTGTGGGATCAGAGCTTTAGACCAATGGTGTTCAACAGTTTTTTTTGGCAACAGGCTGGATGGGCAGTTTCTGATCTCTCTGTGGGCTGGATCAGTGAGGATCCATCTCCAGCTGTGCAAAGCAGGATAGCCTGGTCCCAATTCAGTGCGTGGTGGAAATGGGCTTGGGCCAGCCCCAACCTGGCCCTGTTCCAGGAAGGGAACATGATCTGGCCCCGATCTAGGTCTGCAAAGATAGGAAGCATGGCCCACCCCCATGGGAAAGAGTGGGGTGGCTTGGCCCCAATCTGGCTGGATAGAGGGATAGAGGGAAGGGTGCATGGCCTAGCCCTCTACAGGGAGTGGGAGGGGACATGGCCTGACCCCAAACCAGCTGCATAGGGGTAAGGGGCATGGCCCAGACTCAACCTGGTCAGGTAGAGGAAAGACCCTGGTCCCATGGGGAGAAGTGGGCACAGCTTGGCTCTAGCTTCCTAATTTAATTTCCCAGAGAGAAGGGGGTGTAGTGTGGCACTTATTTGGCCCCTAGGGCTTAGGATTTCGACATTGGGGAGGGGTGGCAGTACTGCCATCTCTCCTCTGCTGCCAAATTTCCTGACCCATGGGAGCCCTGCTAGCCAGATTCCAAGGCTCCACAGGCTGCATTTGCCTATAGGCCAGAGGTTGAGCACCCCTGCTTTACACTATGGCAAAGGTAGGAACAGACTCAATGTCCTCACTCATAGTTCATTGCTCTCTGGAGAACTCTCCATCTCCAAATTTTATCTTATTAAATAGTCCATTAAAATTAATTCAAAAACATTCAATCTAATTTTTAAAACGGTTTTGCTTTTAGATACCTATGTGCCTGACCATTTTGGTTTTATCAAAAAAATATTTGGAAATAAAAGGAAGAAACCACAGAGAGCATTTGTAAGCAAGTTTTTCCCTCCCTAAAACCCATAACCATCTAAAATACAATTCACAAATTATTGTGCAAGGTATTGATGCATGTGCTATGTTAAATCACCTGGAAATGAAATGTTATTGTTTGTTATACTTACTCCAGCAGAATTTTTTTCCCCTGAATATATGTTCTATACAATGTCATGTGCAGTGAAATTTATCTGTAGGAATGAAGTGTTCATGTGGAGATTTGGTCAAAGAAGAAAAGATGTGGATTTCAAGTGTGCTTTTTCCTATTGCCTCCTTTTGTTTAATATAAAGTGAACATATTTAAAAGAAAAGCCACTTTTGAAATGGAAATAACATTTCTGAAAGCATTTGGATTTCTCAAACTTGAAACACTTGTTGTAAAGTCAAAGACTGTTAGAGTTCTGGAAAACAAGATTTTTAAAGGAGTTGAACTGATAATAAGGTGAGGTGGCAAAGCAGTTGAAGTGTTTTACTAGACTCTGGATACATGAATTCAAGTCCTACTCTACTAAAGGTCTACTCTGCCCACGGTTGCCCCAGCTCTAAATAGGTACCTGGCCATTTGAGTGGGGGCGTCAAAGGTGGCTAGATGTGATAAATGTGATACGATGGATGTAACAGGTGGCTACATAACTTCCGTATGTGTCTTAATCACATTAGCCCCAGTGGCCTGCTAGGCTTGGGAAGGCCTTTGATGGCTTGAATTAATAACTGCCCTGATTGATGCCAAATAGTTAAAGGGCTGTAGAAATGCCAATGTTCAGCATGCCTGCCCTGATATACTGTGGATGGATGTGCCTCACAAGCAGAAAAATCAAGGCTGTACAGGAGCCCAATCCTGATAGAAGAGGGATGTTTAAATATCAGAATCTGTCACTGAGTTAACAAGAAAGCATTGCACTGTCAGCAGAAAATGGCAGAACTAAAACTGATCTTCTGCTGAGTATATATGAGTCCAAAATTCTCCCATTCACAGCTCAGTGTTTATTAAAGTGTATTTTGCAGGAATTCATCACAACAGAAGAAAGCTGCTAGCCGTATATATTGGCACAGTGGTTATACCAGGATAGATTATCTTTTATATTACCTGTACTATATAATATTTGTATTATTGAAAGTTAAACCCAAAGTAATCATGTTCACATGAGTTACTGTAACTTATCACTTCTGGTTATAAGAAAAAAAATGTCTTCCATTTCTCAAGAGTTTCTCAAGTTGTGCTAATGTATGTTAGCACATGGTTTAAGCTGTCCTAGTATTTCAGCACAGGATTGAGAAATAACAAATATGCTAAAATTATCTAATTCCTTCTAGTCCTTTTGCTTTGGACTTGCATCATACTTTCAGCCCCTTTAAACTCTTTGCTTAAATGGCTGAAGGTCAGTTCAGTGGGGAGATTGTGCGTGGTGCCAGGGGTAGGGGAGGTGGACAGAGGGAGAGGAAATCATCATGCTCCGGAACATTGAAAGAAGTTCCAACAGGTTCCTACCATGACAATACTGCTTCAGAAGTCATCAGTGAACAAGTAAGGAGGCCATTACAGTAGCAGCATCTGATTGCTGCTTATGTCCATGAGAGAAGCTGAAGCAGGGAATGGGAGGGTTGACTTCTCTGTATCATGGTGTATGCTCCTTTCTGTAGGATCCTATGATGAGATATTAACCAGCAGATTTAGATGAAAGACTTTAGTTTCCTTTAACCCCAAGAACCAAAACTAAGAAACATCTCTTTTACTCAGGAAATCACAGAAAATAAATGATACTCAAATCTGGGTCCTGCCATCTCCTATGGTTGTCAACTAACCAGGTTCTTTGAGGATCTAGGTATCTGTGTGCTATTGAGGTCAGCAGTGACAGGTAATCTTGTGGGAAGTGGTTACAGTTCACTGATTTTTTATTTGGCCTCTGGGCCTACTATAACCTGGGTTTGACTACAATTTCCCAAGAATCTTAAGCAAAATAGTGATTTCCAGTTTTCCTTCTAGTTTTCCTGCCTACTTCTTCCTGTCCAATGTACCTGCTATTATCAGATTATCCTTGCTTTAAGGAGGCATAGTTTCTAAGTACAGGGTCTACGCAATAGTGCTGTGTGAAATTTCAATGGGTATTTTGTTTTGATGCTGTTTTGACGTGTTTTGAGCTCAAAACAGCAAAATCGAAATAAAATGACAGGCTTCGAAACAGCTTCAAAATAAAACAAGAACACTCAAAACATTTCAAAAGTTTCGAAACATTCTGAGTTTTGAAGCAGAGCTTACTTGCAGCTAAACAGAAAATAAGGAGAGGGAGGGGGAAGAGAGGGGAAGCACTGCTCTCTGATATTGACGTCTAGCTCCTGGTTCAATTTCCCCAGCTTTCTGCTCATTTCCCCAGCTCTTCCCAGGGGGCACTGGCCCCTGATCTGCATATGGGGTTTCAGCAGGCTGCCACTGCAGGTTGGGACCAGCAGCAGCCACTTGGCGCAGCCTGTGCCGAGCACCAGGAAGACTGCAGTGCTGCCGCTGGTCCCGGCCTGCTAAAAACCTGGAGCACAGATCTGGGGGCCCGCACCACACAGAAGGAACTGGGGAAATGATCAGAGAGCTGGGGAATTGAGCTAGGGGAATGGTCTCAAGTCCCTGAACAGTCCCCCAGTTCCTGGTTGGATTCCCCAGCTCCCTGATCTTTCCCTCAGCTCTTTAATTGCTTCCCCCAGGTCTTCCCAGGTGGCGTGGACCCCTGGATGATGCAGCATGACAGTAGGCTGCCGCTGCCAGCTGGGAATGGTGGCAGCTCTGAGTTATTTCCCCAGCCGGCAGCAGAAGCCTGCTGAAACCTCACATTCAGATCTGGGGGCTGCATCTCCTGGGAAGAGCCAGAGGAATTATCAGAGAGCTGGGGAATCAAACCAGGAGCTCCAGCTCACTGCTGGAACTGCCCCAGCTCAAAAAAAATCTGCAGTGCCCTGTGGTGCCGTGCTGCACCTGTGCTATGTGGCAGCTGCTGGGTGGGTGCCAGGTGGGGGAGTGATCCCCACTGTCTGCCGCTGCTCTGCACTGTACAGTGGGGCTCTGCCATGAGCACCCAGAGGCCTCAATTGCCACTGCCAGAACTGGTGAGTGGAGGGCTTATTTATTTATTTATTTATTTTTTAAAGCTCTGCATTCACTGGTTGCAGAGCATGTGGATGACAGCAAGCTGCTGGCTGGGGCTAGTGCCAGCACCCAAGTCTGCCCAGCACAGCCTGTGCCGAGTGCTAGGAAGAACCCAGTGCTTTTGCTGGCCCCAGCTGGCAGTGGCAGCCTGCTGTCATCCTGCATGCAAATCTGGGGGCCCACACCCCACAGGAGTGCTGCAGGGTTGTGCCAGTCTCCTCCCGGGGGAGTGGACCCTCAGATCTGTGTGCAGGATAACAGCAATCTGCTGCTGCCAGAAAGTGATACGAGTTTTGCTTTCATAGACTTCATAGACATTAGGGCTGGAAGGGACCTTGGAAGATCATCAAGTGCAGCCCCCTGCCCCAGGGGCAGGAAATCAGCTGGGGTCATAGGATACCAGCAAGATAAGCATCCAATTTTCTCTTGAAGGTGTTCAAAGTAGATGCTTGAACCACCTCTGATGGCAGGCTGTTCCAGACCTTGGGGGCTTGGACAGTAAAGAAATTCTTCCTTATGTCCAGCCTGAAATGGTCTTGCAGGAGTTTATAACCATTTGACCTTGTTGTCCCTTGGGGTGCTCTGGTGAACAAACGTTCCTCTAGATCCTGGTGGACACCCCTTATAAACTTATAGATGGCCATCAGATCACCCCTGAGCCCTGTGCTTTTCCAGGCTAAAGAGTCCCATAGCTCTCAACCTGTTGTCGTAAGGTCTGTTTTCCTGACCTCTGATCATGTGCATGGCTCTTTTCTGGACTCTCTCAAGCTTCTCCACATCCTTTTTGAATTGTGGAGCCCAAAACTGGACGCAGTGCTCCAGCTGCGGCCTCACCAAGGCCAAGTACAACAG
>NW_005841861.1:3308872-3311617 GCF_000455745.1 Alligator sinensis | reverse complement strand
ATAAGCATGCTGCAGGTTTTTCCTCCCAAGGTGGAGAACCTTGCATTTTTTGGTGTTAAACACCATCAGGTTCTCGTCCGCCCATTTCCTGAGCCTATCAAGGTCAGCCTGGATCGACCTCCTGTCCTCAGGTGTAGATGCTTTACCTCAAAGTTTGGTATCATCGGCGAACTTGGCCAGCCCACTTCTGACTCCAATGTCCACATCATTAATGAAGATGTTGAACAATACAGGTCCAAGGACAGAACCATGAGGGACCCCACTGGTCACAGGGCACCATGATGATTGACTTCAGTCAACGACCACTCTCTGGGTCTGACCACGGAGCCAATTCCCCAGCCAGCGGATCGTGGTGGACCTGAGGCTGCAGTTGGCCAGTTTTGCCAAGAGGTGATCATGGGATACCAGACTGAAGGCTTTTTTGAAGTCAGGATATATGACATCAATCTCCTCTCCCTTGTCCAGGTGAAAAGGTCACATGGTCATAAAAGGAAATAAGATTGGTCAAGCAGACCTACCCCCAACAAACCCATTCTGGCTATCCCTCAGGATGTTGCCATTGGCCAGTTCATTAAGAATGGTCTCTTTGATAATCTTTTCTAAGACCTTCCCCAGGACAGAGGTCAGGCTGATGGGCCTGTAGTTTGCCGGATCCACTTTCCTCCCTTTCTTGAAGATAGGCACCACATTGGCCTTCTTCCAGTCTTTGGGCACTTCACCAGAGCACCAGGAGTTCTTGAAGATCTGTGTCAGGGGATGAGCTATGATGTTATTCAGCTCCTTGAGTACCCTGGGGTGCAGATAGTCAGGGCCGGCTGACTTGGAGGTGTCCAGCCTCTCATGGTGTTCCTTCACAAGGTCAACATTGATGGAGGGCAAGGAATCTCCCTCACTCAGGCTTCCCTGTCCTGTGATGGGCAGAGGCGTCCCATGGGACAGGTTAAAGACCAATGCAAAGAACCCATTCAGTAGGTTGGCTTTTTCCTGGGCATCAGTCATCAGTTGTCCCATCTAGATTAGCAGAGGTCCAATGTTGCCCTTGCTTTTCCTCCAGCTCCCCACATATCTAAAAAATAACTTTTTATTATCCTTGATCCTAGTAGCCAGTTGGAGTTCTGTTGCAGCCTTGGCTTTCCAGGTTCGCTCCCTGCAGGTCCGGACCAGTGCTGACAGGTTGAGGTGCAGTTTGAACAGTTTGAGGTGCAGTTTCACAAACTCCTGCACCTATTTCCTTGAAACTTGGCAGGTTTCATGCCCTCAGAAGGGGCTACCATCCCTGCAATTTTCATCCAAATCAGGCAAGAAATGAAAAAGTTATAGGCATTTTCATGATTTCCCATTATAGCCTATGGTTGAAACATTGAAGCACATCGAAACAGTGAAACAGTTTTGACAAAATGAAATAGAACAGTGCTTTGAAACAGCAAAATGAAATACTGACCCTTCAAAACAGTGAAACAGAAGTCGAAATGAAAGGGTGCTGTTTTGCACAGACCTACTATACATCTTTGAACTTTTCTCCACACCATACAGCTGTATCCTTTACTAAAGTGTTAGGGCTCTACTCTTTCACTTTGTGCTGTCTAAACAGCACAAATTGAGTAGGGTAAAATAGGGAATCTGTTCCAATATGCCTAAGGTGTATCTCTGACTTGTGAAGTAACAAGAAGAACAATCAAATAAAAGGTATCTGGATTGTTTTAAAATACTATTGACTAATACTACAGTATTCATCTAAATCCAGCTGCCATCCACAGAAACACTCACCTAAATGGGGCAGGGAATGTTCATTGTAAATCCTTCTATAAGCACTCACAGCATTTTATTCAGAAAAGAAAAAAAACAAACAAAAATAGAGGTAGATTCTAATGCAAATTAGAATAAATCTATTTAAACATTACCAGTTTTATGCCCATATAACTCTATGTATCAGCTCATGGTTCCTTTCTTGAGAAACTGTCAATCTAAAAACCTTGGTACTGAAAATGTTTACTTATAAGTAAACAGTCTTTACATGCACAATTCCATAGATCCCATTGTAAGCATGGCTGAGTAATGAGTTAGAGAGGACAAGGGAGGGCTCAAAGACACATACAAGGCAAAATAAGGACAAGGATAGACAAATGCATAGAATAAAGCTTGGTTGCTTATTTCTACACTTTATGCTCCCTGTACCATCTCTAATTATTAATTTTATTATTGACTTAGGTAGATAATTTAGAAGGCTTAAGTAAGAGAAACAATTATTGTTATCCCATTCCTGTTTGATGAGAATTTTCTTGATTTCAATGAGCTGTTGAAGATTATAAAGATGAAGTACCCCTGTCTGGAAGTATTAAGAGGAATCAATATCTCACAGCTCAGGAATTCTGCTCAAGCTGTAGAACAGAAAGGATCTCCGTAATCAGATAACTTACAATTGGCATCCATATCTCCTTAAAAAATGTACACCTGACAGTTATATTTAACTTACTTCCCTGTAGTTGCTTATTTATTTAAGTGGTATCATTCTTTCTCTTTTGAGAGATAAATCAAGACTTGGCAGCTGGTTATGAAGTATGAGCTCATTCTGAAATGCTAAAGAGCGTTCTTGATTTTGTCTTATGTTGTTTCCATATATTCTGGCTTATAGCTCTGTCACCTAGCCTGTGATGGTTGGCCATGCTTGTTGACACTGACATCTTTAGGATGTCATACCTGACAAGGCTGTGAGCCAAAAAACACAGAAAGATGAAAGATGACTTG
>NW_005841861.1:3297558-3308841 GCF_000455745.1 Alligator sinensis | reverse complement strand
AAAAAAAGAAAAAAATGAAGGGGTGGGGGGGGGGGGGAGAGGGATGGGTCTCAATTTCCATCTCTCCAACACTTGCCAGGTGTTTTTTCTCCCTGCTGGAATTGAACATTCCAGTGCTTTCTGTCATAGCTAGTGTAAGCCAGTAGATGAGTTATTATAATTTGATTACAGTGCTTAAAATTATGAACTCCCCTTTTCTTTTGAAAAGAATTTTAGGTTAAGCAAATATTTATATAATCTTCAGTGAATACAGAGGAAAAAAAAAATCTGAATAAGCTGTTCTTTACAGGTTTTTTTGTCTTTTGGAACAAAAAGGGGGTCAAATTTAGATCTTAAGCATCAATATTCTCTCCCTAATTATGTTTGAGGACTCAGTCTAGCAGAATGTGCACAAACTCAGCATGTGTGTTAACCTCAGTGGGACTACTCATGTGAATATGATTAAGCACACGTACAAAGTTTGCAGACATGTGGCCTGCAGGAGCATGCTATTCTGAATATGACTCAATAGCATAATTTTGTTGCCAAGAAGGCTAATAGCATACTGGGATTTATTATCAGGAGTAATGCAATTCACAGGAAGTGACTCTTCCATTTGATTCAATACTGATGAGGCCTAACTTGGAATCTTTGTTTAATTTCAGGCACTGCACTTCAAGAGAGACATGACCAAATTTGAAAGAGTCCAGAACAGAGTAAAAAAAAATTATCAGAGGTCTAGAAAACATGACCTATGAGGAAAGGTTGTAAACATTATAATTATTTATTTGGGAAAACACCGAGGTGGGGAAATTTGATAGCAGTCCTTAAATACAAAAAAAGAAGTTCTATCAAGAGCATGACAATTAATTGTTTTCTGTGTCCAAAGGGATGGGGCAAGAATGGTCTTAAATTGCAACAAGTGAGATTTAGGCCATATATTAGGAATAACTCCATAAATGTGTGGGTAGATAAGAACTCAAAGTGCGTACCTAAGGAAACTGAAGACACCCCATCATTGGAAATTTTTAAGTGCAGGTTAGCCAAACATTTTTCTGGAATGATTTAGACGGGTTGAGCTGAAGTCAAACTAGTTTCCCTGTTGAAGTTCCCTCCAGCCACATTCTTCTGCAATTCTATGATTCAGAGTTGAAATACCAGGGGAGAAAAAGATCATCAGCAGTGCTATATGCCTTTTTCTTAGAACCCATACAAATTATTAGTGAAAAAAAAATGGAAGTAGAGATGATCACCATGCCTAAAGAATGGGAAGCATAAAGGAGGTGTTATCCTTAGGTTATAGCAATTTTTTTTTTTTCTCAAGGGACCTTTGCTAAGGACCTGACATGTAATCTTGCCTCTAGGGAAGTGAGTGGAACTGCTGCTATACTGCAATTGATTTTTATCCCTCATTTATATATACATAAGTGGAGACAGAAGAAAAAAATGGTATTTTTCTTGAACTCTGACTACAACATTCTGGGGGAAAAAAACAGTCAGGGGCATTAAAAAACCTTAGTTTATATACCCCTGCCCAAACAGAAAGAAAACTGGGTTCCACACCTGTCACAAGATTTCAGTATCAAACGTGTATAACCTTGAAGTGAGAAAATGGATGGATGCAGCTAAATGCTCATTGGTCTCCCACTGTTTCTTTCACGTGCCTAGAATACTGTACTTTAATCTCTGGCACTTTAGCAGTAGCACTCCACAGGGTCTTTCAGGGAACAAGCACAATGCACAGGGCCTAATACAAAGAGGATATTAGTTGCTCTCATATTAAACTGTTTTCTGAATCGAGGTCATACTCATGCAATCTCATGTCATCAAACTAATCCATCTGTTCAGCCATATGCAGTTTTGGTGAGCTGTTCCCTTTGTCCCGGTTTGGGGATTCTTCTCTTCACTCCCATGCCCTGAGCAGTGCTCCATGGAGACCCCAGGATCACGGAGTGGTGACAGCACAGGGCTGGGATAGGAACAGGAGCGGGCAGGGAATGGCCCCAGGTCACAAATTAAATGAACAAAGATAAAAATGAGTAATAAACCACCTACAACACATCCTCAGCTGCAGTAAATGGAAGTCAGTGAGTTTACCCAAGCAGAGCTTCTACCCTAGGCCAGGGGTGGGCAAAATACATGAGCTGAATCTGGCTTGCCAAGGAGTTTTGTCCAACCTGTGGTGTGTCACTCAGCCTTGTCTGGCCCAGGTGTTTGGGGTGGGGGGGGAGATCAGGCTGTGGCACATGTATTTCGTCCCCCACTGTCCAGGTGCTGGCCCTGCTCTGTCACTGCCCCGCAATCGCAGAGTCTCCATGGAGTCTGGCTGGACCCATGCAGATCTGGGACCCGTGCCCGGCTAGGCAAATGGGATGGGGCCGCGGGAGGGCTGGGAACAGCATCCAGGAGTGGGACAGAAGGATGGGGCCATGTTTCCTGGGTGGTGATAGTACAGGGCCCAGGCCTGGGGAAGAGCCACCATCTGCTCCCTGCATGACCCTGGAATGGGCACCGGTTCTGTGGGCAGGGACACGTGGGGAGTGGATTGAAGCTCTGCGCTGGGTCCTGGCCCCGTGCTGTCATGTCCCAAACTCCACCTATTTATCCCAGTCCTGGACACCACTCCTCACCTGCCCACAGCTCCATCCCATCTGCCTGGCTGCATGCTCTGTCTGCGCAGGTCCCGGCTGGTCTCCATGGAGACCCCAGGATCGCAGAGTGGTGACAGCACAGGGCTGTGACCTGGGGCAGGGCTGTGATCCACTCCTGCCAAGCCCCTTCTCATGGAACTGTCACCACCACAAGGGCGTACGAGGTGCGCATTATGGATCTGCCCCAGCCCTGGCTCTGTGCTCTCATGGCCCCAAGATCCTGAAGCCAGCCCTGCCCACCCATCCCACTCTTGGATGCCACTCCCTGCCCGCCCCTTTTCCTATCCCATCTGTCCAGCCATATGCAGTTTTGGTGAGCTGCTCCCTTTGTCCCAGTTTGGGGATTCTTCTCTTCACTCCCATGCCCTGAGCAGTGCTCTCTGCTGGGGATGAACATGCAGATGGAGCTTCACTTTTCAGCCCAACCCACCTCCACAGCTTGTTTCATGTTCCCAGGGCCAGTAGGAAGGGCCACAGGAGAAGATGGCTCTGGTCTCTGGCATGCAAGATGGCTCTGGTCTCTGGCCTCAGCTGCTACTCTTCAGGGTGTAAGAGTGAGGCACAGTAGGGTGAGGTCTTATCCCCAGCACCTTCCCCTGACACCACCAGTGTTCCTCAACCTTTATATCCTTAAGGCCAGGAGTGGGTAATTATTTGGGCTGGAGGGCCACTTAAGGGGTTTTGGTAAGATGTTGAGGGCTGGGGCCGTGGGGTTGCTGACCCCGCCTTGGCTCCATATCACAGCTATTTACACCACCCTGCACAATGGGGGACAAGGGGCTGGGGACATGCCAATTGATCCTATTGAGCCCCATATCCCCTGCACACACTGCCAGGGTGCCAGACAGAGTGGGTGGGCAGGCAAGTGGGGTGTCCATGGAGACTGGACCAAGACCTCTGCAGGCAGGTCACATTCATCCAGGAGGATGGGATGGGGCCATGTCCAGGTGGGGAGTGGCATCAAGGAGAAAGATGAGTGAGAGGGTGAGGCCAGGGCCAGGATTGTGAGACAGTGACAGTGTGGGCTGGGGCCCAGGGCAGACCTGTGATCTGCTCCCTGCACATTCCTGAGGAACCGACACCCATCGCAGGGATGGGTGCAAAATGGATCGTAGTTTAACCCTGAACCCCAGCCCTGCACTGTCACTGCCTCACAATCTTGGCCCTGGCCCTGGCCCTGCTGCTTTTGGAAACCACTTCCTGCCTACCCACAGCCCCATCCCATCTGCCCAGCCAAGCAGTCCCTGCCCATGGAGGTCCTGGGCTAGTATCCATGGAAAACCCACTCACCAGTCAGAGGGCCGGGGTGCCCAGGGAGTGGGGCTGGGTCCGGTGGCGGCAGCAAGCACACTGGAAGTGACAGTCAGAGTGTGAAGGCAAGAATGAGCCACTGCTACAGGGGCTGCTGGGATGTTGAGTCTGGCTGCTGCACTGCCTCGCCTCCACGCCACCCAGCCCTGCAGACTACAGCTTCTGGCTCCCTAAGAGCTGCACATGGGGATGAGGCTGCACTTCACAATAGGTCACACCTCCACATCCAGGGGTGGTGGGACCAGCCACATGTGCCATTGTCTCGGCTGTCCCCTCCCTCCACCCCACCCCCCCACATCTGGGCCGGGTGGGGCCAAGGGGCCCACCAGAGGCCAAATAGAACCATTTGGTGGGCCAGATCTAGCCTGCAGACCATATTTTGCCCATCCCGAATCAAAAACTAAATAACTTTCCTGAATTTAGATTTTAGCTCAGTAAATCTCCACTGGCACCCTGGGGTGCTGGTAAAGAAGATTAAAAGCAACTGGATTAGAGCTAGAGTCTGAGTATCCACAATTCAGAACAATGCAGGTGTCAACATTTCCACCCCTCCCATCACCCTTTTTTTTTATTTTATTTTTATTCTTCAGAATTTACAAATGCTCTGGGAGCCATCATCTACATAGAAGCATGTCCCTTGACTCACCCATGGTCTATATTTGGTTTAGGGCTCCAGTTAGGTATCTCAAAAATAAAGGATAGATTTTTACTTACTTTTACTTTTCATTACTTAATGTGGTTCATATAATCAGTGGTTTTCTGCTTACTCTAATATTCCATTTACTTTTCATTCCCCTGCTTGCAGATAGCTAAAGGTAATGGTGTTGTATCAATATATTTCCTCATCCCACATTTTTAATGATGAATGAATTCATAGTGGGGAGGGGAAATATCTGTAAAGTAAATAGATTTCATTTAGTATATGTTCTCTTGCAATCCCTCTGACTCTAAATTCAATACACAGATGTAGGCACACCTGGCTTTCGTGGAAATCAAAACCACAACTATCTACTGCTGAGATTTGGTATATTAATGTGTAATGATGCCACAAAGCCTCTTCCTTTACAGCTGTTTCAAATGCAGAATCTATTGTTTGTATTTCAATTAGAAGCTTCTCTTCTGCAATACTGCTTCTCTCTTCCTTTCTCTATGCCTCTAGATGATTTGATCAAGCATCTTATTGTTTAAGAAAAATACTGTTTTACCAAATCAGTTCCCTCATTGTCTTCAGCTCATAACCCATGTCATTAGTATTTGTCAGGGCCTATGGTGCTAATATATATAATATAATACCCCAGATAAAACACTCTGAGGTCCACTCCCTTAGGAATAGGCTATATACAGATAATGAAAATGTGTGTGTGTGTGTATGTGTGCGTGCGTGCGTGTGTGTGTGTAGAGAGAGAGAGAGGGAGAGAAAGTGATGAAATACTGTATGTATATATAGAGTGATGAAATACTGTATAGCTAATGACCATGCTGAAATTAACATTATTAAACTGATATGACTTATTACTGAATTGTCAAAAGCTTTTCCCAGCATGCCAGCAGTCCAATATGGTTAACATCCTGTATAATTTATATACCCTCCAAATCTTCTGGTTTGCTCTACAATGGTTACTAGAATGCCCCAAGTAATTTATGATGAGAAATCAGCTTCTGAATCGAACTAGGCCTTCCTGATGGAGTATGAATGGGGTTCAGAAATTTTACATGGCATTACCCAGAAGCACTGCAGTGTGAAAAACAAGGCAGACTAATAAAGAAGTCTGTAGTTCTTATATCAGTACCACAGTATAAAGTAGATGAGGTTTAAGATTTTTTTTAAATGATCAGTGATTTAGGATTCCCAACTTAAGGCATTTTAAAATTGTCATAGTGTTTGTCACAGGGTTGTCACAGAGCACTTTCTGATAATCAGGCCTCTTTAAGTGACCTCAGTTTGGGTACAAAAAAAAAGTAACAGACTAAAATCACTAATCATCTTTGCTTCATACATTTCACTGTAATTACTATGACTCTGTTCATGCAATGGGATTCATATGAGCATGCGCTGGCAGAGTTACCTACATAGAATCTTAGTTAATTTAGTAAGACTCCACATA
Organism: Alligator sinensis; assembly: GCF_000455745.1. Taxonomy (NCBI): domain Eukaryota; kingdom Metazoa; phylum Chordata; order Crocodylia; family Alligatoridae; genus Alligator; species Alligator sinensis. The sequence continues at coordinate 3,302,795 of NW_005841861.1, read as the reverse complement.
GACATGAGTACTAATCTATGCAGATCCCATTGCCAGAATGGAAGCCAAGTATACGAATAAAACTCTTCATGCAAACAGTGAGGCTATAGCTACCACCTAAAAAAAATCTCCACAATATTTCTTTTATACGCATTTCAATACAGAAATGTTTTGATTATTTATAGTTAACTACATAAACAGAACTTTTTTCCAAAATACACAGAAATACATAGATCTCTGGGTACACAGTAATATTTATAAGCCATTAAGTTGCAGATCCACAAAGTTATTTAGGTATCTACGTTTTTTTGGATAAATCAAGATACAGATAGTATCTGGCTATTTAGAAAACAGGTGCTCCTGAATGTACTATGTGTAGACAACACTAATTGTTAATTATGAATCCCAGCATATTAAAGTTATCATTCCAATCTTCTCAACTACTTCACCTTGTTAATTGACATTTGCTAAGTCTATCTTATGATTATGAAACTAGCACAGAAGTGCAGTTCTGGTACTGAACGTCTCTGCATAACAATCTAACAAAACCTTTGTCTTCAGGCTATGCCACCCGTAACACCCATATGACAGCAAAGTTACCTGGGTATAGCAGTGGGTATTATTTGCCCTACAGAATCTTTTTTACTGGTGATGATGCATGAAATCAAAAACACACAGCTCGATGGGCACAGCTCAGAGCAAATTTGCTGGGTGACAGTTATATTATATAACTTACAAACTGAGCAAATTGATATGGAAATCAATGAGGCACATTGAATATAAAACCCTACAATGCAATTTTTACCAAGTCACTCTTCAGAGTAGTACCACATGTAGGATATTTTGTGCATCATTATATAGAAGTCATCAACTCTACAGTATCTGAGGTGCAAGGAGAGATTAGTTTAAAAAGGAGTCTGTCACACGTTTTAAAATTCACATGTCTCTGGTTGCCATGGTTACTAAATACACTGTAATTGTTGTCTGCTGTTTGCAATATATTGCCCTTTAAGAGAAACATGAAGTGCACATGTAGCACAGATATATAAACACCCACACAGCGTTTGCAATTGGGAATAGGTACTCAGTGTCAGCAACTCTTGCTTTCACCTTGCCATTCTGTATGATGAGACAGATGCTTGCAGTTTAAGTAGTGATAAAATAACTGAGGAGAAAGAGGCTAGCAGCTCCATACATGTCAAAAGACTTCGGACCTTGAGCCAAAATGGGAAACATTCCAATGAAAATTGTCTGGCAAAACATTAAATTAATAAAGAGTATCATACCAATTTGATTAGTTTATCTCGGTAAAGGAATCTGATATTTCTTGTCCTTTATCCCTGAAACACTGAATCTGTCTCACTGTATCTAACTATTACTTTTGACCTTGGAATTGAAACTTCAAAGTGGCTTGGCATCCTGATTGAGCAGGCAAAGTAATTCCATTTCCCCCTCTTTTCAAACTTAAACTGATGTCAGGCTAAGGAGATCTGTAAAATATTGAAGCCCTTTGTGTGTAAAAGTAAAGATAGTAAGTAAATTGGAATCAGCATGTTGGAGTAGTTATGTTATCTTTTGCTTAGAACAGGAAATCATCACACTCCAGTATTCTGATGATGCTGTAGTCTGTGCTTACTCAGAAGCAATCAGGCAATCTTAGACATCTTTACCAAGGCATTCAAGAAAATAGGACTGACCCTTAACATTCAGAAGACTAATGTCCTTCACCAACCAGCTCTTTATAAGCAGTCCCCAGCTCTAGTAATTCAGATTCACAGTGAGACTCTGGAGAATGTTGAGTATTTCCCATACTTCAGAAGCCATCTCTCGCAAAAGGCTGATATCAGAAGAAATCCAACATTGCCTCAATTGTGTAAGTGCAGTCCTCTGATGCCTGAGGAAAAGGGTGTTCAAAGATTGGAACATCAGATCCAAAACTAAGCTCATAGTTTATCAAGCAGTTGTGTTCCCCACCTTAATGTATGGAGCTGAGACATGGACAATGTACAGGAGACACCTCAAGTCAATGGAGAAGTACCATCAACACCACCTGCAGAAGATTCTTCAAATCCAGTGGGAAGACAGATGCACCAACATTAGTATCCTCACACAAACAAACACCATGAGTATCAAGGCAATGATCATTTAACATCAACTTCGCTGGGCTGGCCATGTCCATCTCCAAACTCCCTAAGCAAGTTTTATTCTCCCAGCTCAGTTAAGGCATACCCTCAAACGCTTCAAGGACAACTTCAAGGCCAACTTGAAAAAAAATGCAACATCAACATCAGTTTGTGAGAGACTATTGCCTTGGATGGCTCCAAATGGAGGAAGAGTCTGCTGCAAGGATCTCAGTACTTTGAAATCTTACAATGACAACAGAAGATGAAAAACTGGGAGCAGCAAAAACAGTGTGTTGTAGATCAAATTAAGTACCCAGAGCCACACACACCACGTAGAAACACATGACCAAGTTTCAACAGAGTCTGTTGATCCTGGATTGGCTTTGTCAGCTATATTCGGACCCACGGACAGGACAATCATGGAAGACAATCATCCTTGACAACAAGGGATTGCAAAGAAGCAACATGAGAACAGGGAATGGAAATTCTGGACTCTCATAATCATATCCTATTTTACTTGTCCTCATTAGTCAGAAAGTATAAACAAATTAAATTTAAATTTCCTTCCAGTATTATTAACCTGTCTTTTAATAATGCCATGTTTATTGTGTAAGCCTGCTCCAGAGCTTATGGGACAGCATAATTTGGCCTGCAAAATATTTGTTACAGATGATACAGCCCCAGATATAAAGAACTTAGTCTGCCTGCTAAAGACCAGGGTGAGTAGTTACAAGCTTGCAGTTATATAAATGAAATATAACAACTTTTTAGTTAGAAACTGCAACTGGAAAGTCCTGAGCTACAGAGAATATGACTTTCCACAGCACTATTTTTAAAAGGTCATTCTTCAGTGTAGAACCATGATTGAAACCCTGGGCCAGTGAGTAGTGATACATTATGTTTGCTGCAACTAAAACATATTTGGATATATTGTCTTACACTGGCATAAGGGTGTTTATATGAACAGTGCAAATGTATGATGATGTTGACTGGCTCCAGACTCTCCACACCAGTGAAGCAGTACTGTGGGTCCATGCTAGTCCATAACACTTGGGAGGGTGTTTTGCCACTGGGACCCCATTCCCAAGTTATGCTGCCAGAAGCAGGCATGTTTTGGGGATTAATTGAAAATCTTAATTGGAATTCTTAAATCATAAAAAGAAAGTAGTCTAGCTATTCTCTACATTAATTTATAATACATAGGTTCATTCATAAATGAAGGTGCTGGCAAATGTGGCATTTTTATGGAGCATTTGCACTATGGAGCTGTGGAAAGTGCCTAGAATGAAGATTAGACAGCCTTTTTTTCCACTGTCTGTCACTGCTTGCTAGCACCTTCACTCCACAAGAATGGTGACTTGTTGACAGGCAAGACTTTTTGATATACAGCATGATACTCTCATCTATGCGTCACCTGATGACTTTGGGTGTGAATGCACTAGATTTAAAGCACACTAAAATATCCACAAGCAGCTAGAAGCACACACATTCCCTCTAGAAACATATTCACAGTTGGATAAATGTCTATCCTTTTTCTCCTCCAAAGAGGATTTGGCTTTGCCTGATGGTTTGAACCCCCTCTTTTTTTTTCCCTGAGAAATTTCTCACCTGTTAAAACTAGTTCAAGGCTCTGGCATCCTGACAACATTGTCTAAATCTCCTCTGAGCACAGTTGTATAAATCCCAGCATCTAACATGATTACATGGGAGTACCCATCTATATTATTGCTGGAGGTCCAGTAGTGAAGCTAATTATTGTGAAAAATTCTTCAGAAAAAAAATATCACATAGGTAAAGTCCCAGGGTCAAAATAGTCAAATGAAATGGCTCAGATATGCTGGACGCAACCTGGTACAGATGTTGTGCTTCACTGAGTGAAATACATGTCATTTCTTTTTCAGCCTCTTGGCGCTGTGGAATAATGGGTGGCATGTTCCCTCACTTTCCCTGTTGACTGAGGTATTACTGGAAAGACCGTACTGGAAATTCTGGGGACACAACTCAGAAAGCATGGAAACCCTGACTTTCCCTGCTTAATGAGAGGTGCCCCAGAAGCCCCAGGGATGTGTCTGTATAAGCAGGAAAAACTAGGAGAGTACTACCAGGGCTTGAGGGGCCCAAACCTGCCAGGGAATTACCAGAGTGACAGGATCGGGCCCCTCAACCCTGAAAGCATCTGCTCAGGGTGCAGTTCCAGGTTGCTTACACACTCCTGCCATAAAGTATACAAACATCTATCTCTAACATGAGAGGTCTACTGCCTGCCTGGAGCAAAGATTCGGGATGTGACGGGAATAAACCAGGCCAGGATTAAACCCACCGATTACTACCCCATGGTTCTAGTCCATGTGGGTACTAATGATGCGGCCAGGAGAAGCCCTGATCACCTGATGACGGACTACCATGCTCTGGGCGGCGTGCTGAGGGAGATCGGTGCACAGGTGGTATTCTCTTCTGTCCTACCAGTGAGCGGATGCGGAAGACAGCACGAGAACTGCATTAGAGAGACCAACTGGCGGCTTCGGAAATGGTGTTTCAAGGCAGGCTTCGGCTTCATAGATTTGATAGATTTCATAATTTTCATAGACATTAGGGCTGGAAGGGACCTCGGAAGATCATCGAGTCCAGCCCCCTGCCCAAAGGGCACGAAGTCAGCTGGGGTCATAGGATCCCAGCAAGATAAGCATTCAGTTTGCTCTTGAAGGTGTTCAATGTAGGCACTTGAACCACCTCCAGCGGCAGGCTGTTCCAGACCTTGGGGGCTCGGACAGTAAAGAAATTTTTCCTTATGTCCAGCCTGAAATGGTCTTGTAGTAGTTTATGACTGTTCGACCTAGTTGTCATCCCTAGGGGCGCTCTGGTGAACAAATGTTCCCCCAGATACTGGTGGTCACCCCTGATAAACTTGTAGGTGGCCATCAGATCACCCCTGAGCCTGCGTTTTTCCAGGCTGAAGAGCCCCAGGGCTCTCAGCCTGTCATCGTAGGGTCTGCTTCCCTGACCTCTGATCATGCGTGTGGCTCTTCTCTGGACTCTCTCAAGCTTCTCCACATCCTTTTTGAATTGTGGAGCCCAAAACTGGACACAGTACTCCAGCTGCGGCCTCACTAAGGCCGAGTACAGGGGGAGAATGAC
>NW_005841861.1:3294677-3295291 GCF_000455745.1 Alligator sinensis | reverse complement strand
ACGAGGGAGTGAAGTGTACTCTGTCCAAGTTTGCGGATGACACAAAACTGTGGGGAGAAGTGGACATGCTGGAGGGCAGGGAACAACTACAAGCCAACCTGGACAGGTTGGATATATGGGCGGAAAACAACAGAATGCAATTCAACAGGGAGAAATGCAAAGTGCTGCACCTAGGGAGGAAAAATGTCCAGCATACCTACTGCCTAGGAAACACCTGCTTGGTGGAACAGAAGCGGAAAGGGATCTTGGAGTCCTAGTGGACTCCAAGATGAACATGAGCCGGCAGTGTGACAAAGCCATCAGAAAAGCTAATGGCACTTTATCGTGCATCAGCAGATGCATGACGAACAGATCCAAGGAGGTGATACTTCCCTTCTATCGGGCGCTGGTCAGACCGCAGTTGGAATACTGCGTCCATTTTGGGCGCCACACTTCAAAAGGGATGTGGATAACCGGGAGAGGGTCCAGAGAAGGGCCACTCATATGGTTAAGGGCTTGCAGGCCAAGCCCTATGAGGAAAGCCTGGGGCACCTGGACCTCTTCAGCTTCTGCAAAAGAAGGTTGAGAGGCGACCTTGTGGCTGCCTATAAATTCATCATGGGGGTGCAGAAGGG
>NW_005841861.1:3275270-3294465 GCF_000455745.1 Alligator sinensis | reverse complement strand
CTTTCCTGCCTATGCAGGGGGTCGGACTCGATGATCTATTGAGGTCCCTTCCGAACCTAGCATCTATGAATCTAAGCAGTGGCACAAATTAATTTCACCTTTATCACGGCTGCTATTTGTGGTGTGATGAGGGGTATCAATATGTTTGCTTCGCCTTTGTGCCACCATAAAAATGTTTATGGTGGCAAAAAGCTGACAAAAGGTGAGGTCTATTTCCACCCTTGGACTCTCAGACTAGGAGCAGACATTAAAAAGCCTGAAGCAGATTCAATCTATGTTATATGGTTTTGTATAAGTGCTGTAATTCATATCAGTAGCAAACAGACCAATCATTCACCTTTTGGTTGTGGGGGAAAATCTTAGATTGGGTTATGCTATTTTTAAAACAGTTTGTGTGCGCCAAACTTCTGTTCTGTTACAGGTATAAACTGGTTTTGTGTGCTGAATTTCTGTGCTGTTACGGGTATAGACTGGCTTCTGATCACTTATACAAGTAAAAGAGTAATATCTGTACCAGGCCTCAGAGTCAAATGTGAAAAGAAAACCAATATTAGCTAAGCTGTGGATAGGGCAGCACCACATCACAGTGGCTAGGCATCTGGTATGCTGAAGTGTCTGTGGATTTCATTTAATCATCTACGTAGAGTTAGACCAGAAAGTAGAAGAAATGTTCTAGCCATCAGAAGAGTAATATGCTAGAACTTCCTTAGAACCTAACTAGTTTTAAAAAGAAACTTGACAGATTTCTGAATAGAAATATTCAGAGAGAAGGCTGAGAGGGAACTTAGTAGAAGCTTATTGCTACATCAGGGGAATAAATCAAGGGCTCGGTGAACGACTTCACCAGGGCACCCTTAGGGAACACCAGGAGTAATGGCCACAAACTTGTGGAAGACCATTTCAGGCTCAACAGTAGGAAAATCTTCTTCACAGTCAGAATTGTCCAGACTGTGGAATCAGCTCCCTCCAGAGGTGGTACGATCACCTACCCTGGAAATCTTCAAGAGACTGGATGGTCACTTTGCTGGTGTCACCTAACCCCCAGTTATCTTTCCTGCCTGATGCAGGGTGCTGGACCTGATGATCTTGCAAGGTCCCTTCCAGCCCCTTACAATCTATGAATATAGTGAGGGTGCCTACAACAGCAAGGTGCTGCACTTGATGAACTAGGAGTTTCCTTCCAAGTCTTATGTCCTATATTCCTGTGCACTTGCCTCTTTGTTATGTTGTGTGCCTATAAATTCTGTTTTCTGTACCTGCCTTTTCTAGTTAGAAGCTAAACCTTTTGGGAATGAGGCAAATCTTCCTATTACTGGTGCCCCATTCTGTGTAGCCCCCTAGAATTTCATGTTCTGACTAGCTCTTCTTGGTATGACTGCAACTCAGCAAATAGCAATAATGAATGTCTGAGATTTGTTTTGTAAAATTACATCTCTAGCGCTATATCTGCAGGCTGGTCGTGATTTGTTTCATAAAGTAAAAATTCTGAATGTGTGACTAGTTAAATACAAATGCTTCCTGGATTATTAGGAGATGAAGGTTTTGACATGAGTCTCTAGAATTTTTTTTTTCCCTGGCTAGCAATATATTCTCTGATTTGCCCTATGGTGACCTCAATATCATTAATATGCAGTTTGTTGAATTAAAAAAAAAAGGGAAAACATTACCAAATGTCTTTTGTTGATATCCATGTATTTGACAAATTATACTTGACCAGCTCTAGTCATTAATATACTTATTCTTCAAAAATAATTTATGTTTGTTTAAGAATAGGATGAAAAATTAGCACTACTTTCTGATTTTTTAAATAACTCAATATAATTGCAATCCACCATTCCTCTGCCCTCAAGCTCTCATAGACAGCAAGGCTATAAAATCTCACTAAAACAGAGACCAGATCATGTCAATATTTGGATAGAGACTAGTAAGGAACAGTTATGTCATGTATTGTAGATAGGGGGCTGGGAATTCAGTAAGTATCACGATTGCCTATCACTCAATATTAGCTAATAGGTATTATGCATGCTGCTTAAGGTGCCATGCTTCACATGGCTTATAAAATCAGACAACTGAGGCCTCCCTTTTTTCTGTAAGCATAGAGGTCTTAACTTTGGTGTGAAGTCTAAATTTTGATATTATAATTATTTTATATTCTTCCAACCAATATGTTCAAATGGAAAAGTTATTTGTTGTTGCTTCCTACATTAAACTGTCAACACTGGTTTGCCTTTGCAGCAAGGCAAAGGATCAACAAAACTGAATTGTCCCTGGCTAAGGGAAGGAAGCTAATTCTAAAGTTAAAAACCTAAGACTACCTTGATTCCAGCTTTGTGACATTCATGTCTAGGACCTGTTAGCTTGAACATCCCGACTGACATTAACTATGACAGTAAAAAAGTTTTTAGATCTGAACCATAAAGTGCTTTAGAGATTTAAAAAAACTTCTCAAATAGGACTAAGAAATTAATAGGGACCAATACAATCTCTGGCAAATGAGTATAACATGCAACATACAATATTTAGACAAGTTGTTTAGACAAGCAAGGAAACAGTCATAATATGTTTTCTGAGAGAGGTTCTTCTTCTTATACACTATTATTATTACTACTAATAATAATAATTCTGCACTAATTGAAATTTCTGGGTAGCTTCTCTGTAATATCTGCACTAAAATATTCCAAACTGTCATCCATGTTCCATAAGATTTTTCATGTTATCTTCATTTAATTTTCCCAATTATAATAGTGAAGTTCACATGACCCAGGAAAAAAACAATAATCTCCTTACCAGGCAAAAATGAAGTAAAAAGGTAACATTGGCAACTGTTCCTTTTTGAGCATCCAGAAGCAGAGATAGCAAAACATTTTTGACAGACTAGTTTTCCATACAAAAATGCTGTTTCATCAAAATCTGTTCTGTGGAAGTGTACCCAGTTTGAAACATTTTGATGTTCTAAAGCAAAATTATTTGGAATTTCCATTCCTCCAAGATTTCTATTACTCATCCAGGTTTGGAGAAAAATCAAATTTCTTTCAAGAAGTCGTTCTTGATACAAGCAAGATTCCAGGGGCTAAATCAGCCATGTGTGTTGTTCTAGTAGTAGACAGGGCCCACAAAGGAGCTGGAAGGGGTTGCTTCAGTATTCCAGGAACATCACAGCTATGATGTAATTTAAGGGACATTAATGTGCTAGGATTGAAGTGAAAGAAAATAATTTGAAGATATGTCCAGAAACTTAGGATATTGTGCTTTCCAGTGCAACCCATGCTCAGCCATTTCATCATTCCAGTTAGCTGAGAATTTGATAGACACAGAGTTGACCTTTGACCTCTTCCCACCCCTATTGCCCGAACCACATTTTTTTTGTTTCATCTCTTGAGAACAGAGTTCAGAACATATATGAAGACTTTTGCAATTCATTATGTTACTACTTTTACTCCAACACCTTCAGAAACCCTGGTTTAATAAAGCCATAAAATTGCAAACCAATATAAAGTGGTGCCTTTAAAAGGTTACCCATGAAATTGGTCACGTTTCCACATTTACCTAATATACATCTATAGTAAAATACTGATCCCAGAATTATTATTGTTATTGAGATTTATATCCCACCCTATTCTGAAAGGCTCAGAGTGTTTTACAATAACAACCAACCAACCCACAAGATGAGAAATAACACACTCTACAGCTAAACTTTCACACCCTGAATTTTAAAATGTTTTCCTCACCCCACCCACTCCTACTCTGCTGCCCTCTTTTCGTGGAAGGGAAAGCCTTTGGTCTACCCCAGCAATGTTCCCAAGCTTCTTTCACATCCAGGTATATAAAACCTTTTCCCATTTCCCCATCCCTCCTGCCTACCCACTGCCACTTCACACCCAGGAGAGATCCCTCTCCATTTCCCAGTGTTCCTCCCCAGCCCACACCCCTCTAAGGATTGTTTATAGTCAGTTACAAATTGATTTACTGTCATGCCATTTATCTGAAATACAGCAACAGTGGGTGAATTTAGGGGCAAAGTTGGGGAATGGAAATTAGAAGCAACAATATTCTTGTGCATAATATTGGCATGATCAGCAAAAGAGGAGACAGGCACTACTCTATGAGGACTGGCTGGTTTCAGAGACAAAATTATCTTATTTCTTTTATTCACTTTTTTTCTGATAAATGTAAATCTGGTTCAACCCCCAATGTGCTTTCACCATTTTACAATAGCCTACAACATTTCCATACATTCAACATAAAAACTGAGGCAGGTATGGTGAGAATAGAGTCAATGTCAACTGATGGCTCCTTAGAAGAGGCCATAATGGAGGCTATGAGATCAATTACATTATTTCTTGAATATGTGTTTAAAATATTTCACCTCCAAGGACACAGCAGCTCTGAATATTGGCTATGGAATATGCAGCTTTTTGTCATTTGGTTGTTGGCTAAAATCCTGACCAGGTGAATGCAAATCATTTCCATCTAGCTCAGCAGAATGTATGAAACGAGCAAGCTGTCTCTGACCAGGTTTTGGAAGACAAAAAAACCTCAAAAAACAAAACATCCTCTCTATGCAAACTGATGAGTTCTGAGTGGAGAAAGCAAGGGAAAAATGATTGAATGAGCAAAGCTCTTTACTATTAGTTATGATCTAGCTAAGCCAGAATGTGATGATAACTCAACATGGGAAAGTTTTCCTTGCTCCATTTAGAGCTTGGCACATTTGCAGAGACATGTAAAAGATAGACGGTAGAGTAAGTTTGCATCTTATATGGTGCATCTACATGTGACGCTATGATGACATAGTCAGACACTACATCAATGTAGCATCCATGGGTGTCTACACATGACCAGCAGATACTTCACTGTGGCAATGTGCTCCCCCAGTATAGCATACTGCTACAGCAAAGTAGCTACTAAAAATAACTGTGTGCTGCATGTACAATGCAGTATGAGCTGTTACTGCACCATAGATTCATAGATTGTAAGGGGCTAGAAGGGACCTTTCAAGTTCATCGGGTTCAGCCCCCCTGCACTGGGCAGGAAAGGCAACTGGGGTCAGGTGACCCCAGCTAGGTGACCCTCCAATCTGCTCTTGAAGATTTCCAGGGTAGGTGATTGTACCACCTCTGGAGGGAGTTTATTCCACAGTCTGGACACCCTAACTGTGAAGAAGGCTTTCCTAGTGTTAAGCCTGAAATGGTCTTCCAGGAGTTTGTGACCATTACTCCTGGTTTTACCCAAGGGTGCCCTGGTAAACAGTTATTCACTGAGCCGTTGATGTACGCCCGTGATGTAGTTGTAAGCTGCTACCAAGTGCCCTCTCAGCCTTCTCTTTTTAAGGTTGAAGAGTCCCAAGTCCATCAACCTTTCCTCATATGGCTTGCCTTGCAAGTCTCTGATCATATGGGTGGCTCTTCACTGGACTCTCTCAAACTTTTCCACATTGTTAAAGTGTGGTGCCCAGAACTGGATGCAGTATTTCCAAAGTAAGTACTAAATCATGGCACAGTGACAACATCGCCAAAGTAATATGTGTAAATGCACCCACAGACTTACCAAAGTGTGTGTATATCACAGGGTTCCATGGGCTGAAGCTCACTTTATCAGATGCTGTGAAAGATGCTGTAAAAGATACCTAAAGCCCCTCACAGAAATTAGAAATGGGGAAAGAAGGAAATCTAGTCCATTTTCTTACCATTTTAGGCTTGTTCCTTACACTACATGTTGTGGTGTATTGTTGACAGACAATATACCAAATTTGTCCCTCACCTAATCACCTAATTTGTAAACCTTGTGTTTCAAAGGCTAGGGACAGACATTATATATAAACCAGGTTAAGTGATCAGAAACTGATTTAAACCTGTAAGAGAACAAAAGTTCATCAACCAGTTTGAAAATGGCTGAAACCAGTTTGAGATAAACCTGGTTGAATGTAGTATCAGACTTAACTAATTTGGCTCAAACCAGTTTATGCAACATCTGCCCCAGACCTTTTGGGGGTCTGAGATCCCAGCATGCTCTCTGGGTGGGGCGGGGCTCTCTGCTCCACTGCAGGGCTGGTCCCTCCCCTCTGCTCCTCGGCTGGAGCTTTGCAGAGACTTGCAGGCACAGAGCATCTGCCTGGCTTTTCCATGCTAAACAGGAATTATCCCCTCCTCCCCTCTGTTTTATGCAGACACCTCAGCATTAGCTAGAAGGCCACATGCTGGGTACAGTCTGTGCTGTAGGAGAAGACAGAAACAGACAGGATTTTTGGAGATAATCAACAAGTAGCTTAATGTCTTTCCTTGAAAGAGCAGTTTAAGAAGAGCTCCATTAGTTAATGGAGAGAGGCTTTGTTTTATGAAAGAGTTGATAAACACTGAGTTAAGGGTGATAAATATTGCCTGCTGGGTAGCTGGGGGGGTGGGGGGAAAGGGGAGAGGCATCCTGCCGGGGCCTGGCCACGCCCCGTAACTGCCCTTTAGCGCTCCATGGCTTCTAGCCTGAGCCAGTGTAGGCATGTCCCTGCATTTCTGGGATGTCTGTCTGGGTTTAAAGCTTATTTAGCCTAGCCTGCAAAGATTGAAAAGATTTCAAGCTGATTTAGCTTAGCCTGCAAAGATTGAATCAACTCAGGCTCAGGCTTTTTGAATGTCTGTCCCTAGCCAAAAAGGTTAGCTCCTTACATTGAAGCGTTTTCTTCAAGGTTCTAAAAGATGTAGTGGAAAATTATATCTGTCATAAGCTCTCTTAAGTACTTCATTCTATGTGTCAATACATTTTAATAAAGAGGAAACAAGAGACAATTCTTTTTCAGGCTACAGTAGAATTACAGTTATCTGAAATAGGGTATATCCCTTGGCATTTATTAATTACACTGAAAATTCCCTTAGTTACCTGCATCCAACATTATTTCCAGATAACTGAGGCTTCATTCTGTTTTTTGCTGGGGGTGGAAAATAAAACCTGGCTTTGTCCGCTTATTACTAATTAGAAATTTCTCCTACCAGTATACCCAGTTTTCTTAAATACTCACTGTAACCCAAGCAGCTCTGGATCAGGTGAAAGGGATTTCAAATGCATGGAATACATTCCCTTTAAAGGACACTCAGGGCTTTTCTTTATAGCTTAAGTGATGAGTCCTGGTAAGGACAGGACTGAACATGTCTTGCTCATGACATGCTGTAATAGCACACCCTGACACTTGTTCCACCCACAGGGAGTTCACCTGTGTGGGTTAATTCTCAGACTGGACCCCGGGACTCAGCAGGTAGTGGCTGGGGCAAGGAGACTGAGCAGGAGTCATTGAGAAGAAACACTCGGTGGCGAATAGAGCTGTGCAAATTTCGATGGGTGTTTCATTTCAAAGCTGTTTCAATGTGGTTCAAGCTCAAAACAACGAAATCAAAATGAAACAAAAGGCTTCAAAACAGCTTCAAAACAAAACAAGGGCACTCAAAAAGTTTTGAAAGTTTCAAAACGTTTTTGAGTTTCAAAGCCAGACTTGCTTGCAGCTAAGCAGAAACTAAGGGTTGGGGGGGAAGAAGGGGGAAGGACTGCTCTGATATTGTCATGTGTAGCTGTCCAGTGACTGTGATCCTTCCCTGAGGTTCCTTCCAGTCCCAGTGCTCTGGAGGAGGAACAGAAAAACAGCATAAAAAGCATTGTTTGAACTGAGCTTTCTCTGTGCCTTCACACTTACAAGCGACATGAGTTTGGCTCTGCAGTGGGAAGTGCAGTTTCCTGGAAACCCCTATACCTAACTCCTTGAAACTTGACAGGCTTTGTGGCCTCAGCAGGGGATACCATCCCTGCTATTTTCATTGAAATCAAGAAAGAAATGACAAAGTTATAGGTATTTTTGTGATTCCCCATTATAGCCAATGGGCAAAATGGCAGAACACATCGAAACAGCAAAACAGTTTTGACTTAATCAAATGGAACAGTGCTTCAAAACAACAAAACAAAACACTGTCACTTCAAAACGGTGAAATGGAAGTCAAAACAAAATGACACTGTTTCGCACAGCCTTAGTGGAGAACTGTGATTCCAAGTCCCTGAAGTCTTGTGTTCCCACAATAGGATTCTATTGGGCCATAGAGCTTCTGGGAAAAAGAAAATGCGGGGCAAGGCTCTTGGGTTCCCTGGAAAGTGAAACCCACAGCTCTGAGTAGGAGACTGCTGCAAAGATCCATATGGACACACAGAGAAGACCTTGGGAAAGCACAGGGATGAGGCACGCTGCAAAAGAGAGACTGAGACAAACCCAGAGCAGCCGGGCAGTACTGAGAGGACTGGAGGCAGAGAGGCCACACAAAGCAGCACATTAGTGTGTGTGAGAGACAGAAGCCACAGTGTTTTCTTTTTGCTTTGTTTATTATTAAGTATTAACTAAAGAGTGGCTGGGACTGGCTACTTCCAAACCCAGAGCAGAGGGATGGACTTTAGCACCTGAGTATGTGCCTTTCTGTTAAAGTTCATGAATTGACAAACTTTTGATTATTTGATTTCTACCAGATTCTGTTTGTTTTGGTGTGCATTCATAAATGGACAGACTGTAATTAGTAATTGATTTCCCTCAGATTATGTTGCTTATCTCTATGACATCATGAATTAGTGGATCTTTAAGTATTTACTGACTATATGATAAACTGTGGGAGATGAGAGCCCGCAGGTTAACGGACCTTACTGAGTTGCCATGATTTCTCAGGTGACGGTGACGTAAAGGAGGCTCCATTATAACTAGGCTGTCATTTGAGCTGAACTGAATTGATGAAAGAGTGAACTGTGGGCCTCTGTAGGTGACAAGATACAGATAATTGATCAACTGATGAATTTTGTGGTCCTTTTGTTAGATTAAATATTGATTTAAATTGACTTCTTTACGGACTGAAGGGATGTCAGAAACTGGACTAAAAAATCTAAAACAGGGAAACAAATTGGTAATTGCGTATTACATAATGAGATCAGCCACTGGTGCCTTGAGAGGAAAGGGACAGGGTGTAGGGGAGGAGGAGTCCTGTGAAACAACTACCCTGTGTTGCAAGTATTCCACTGTCTTCCACATAATATTCACCCTCCCTTTTTTATATTTACAACAAGTCATTGCAAGCAAGACTGGAGGAGAGGGTGGGAATTAGACCTTAGCACCGGAGAAGCAAATACAATTAAACAACATCCTGCAGGGATGGTCCAGTACCAGAAGCAGGAATCATTTCCCCAAATACAATTAAACAACATCCGTCAGGCATGGTCCAGTACCAGAAGTTCACCAAGAGGAAAAAAGAAAGCCATGTTCCTTTTGTCATTACAGTATTTTCAATTTCTAATAGGTCTGATGAGAAGTGTGCAGGAAACTTGTCATATTCAGATTCATCTGGGAGTCCAACAAGTGCAATATTATTGTGCTTTCTTCTCATCCTCTGTTCAATCAGCTTCATGGGCTATGTAAAACCAGGGGCATTTTTTGGGAGTTCAGGGAGGCTTAATCTTGTTCTGAATGTAATAAGACTCTTCAAATAGCATCCAACCCTCAAATTTCAACCTCTATACACCAATGCCCATTTGCAAAGCAGAAAAATCCAGGGCTCTGACTGATAATCAAAATATGAAAATCTGACTGTAGTTAGATTCTCTTTCTGTGCTGGGATCCATCATTTCAGGTTTCCCCTACATATTGTGTTTGCCCTAAGATTCTTTTGTTCAACCTTCTGGAGATGACATTTAGAATAGAATAGAAAAGAATAGAATAGAACCTTTTAGGACCATGAACTAGCTGTGTTTTTGGGATTAGAAAGAAAACCTTGGCCTGGTAACCTATAAATATTTCTATCATCCAGGAAGTAGGAATCTTAGTCTAACATGTACTGTATGTGTTATAGAGTTACCAGGTGTAGCTCCCTGAACTTAGCCAAAGCTATTCTTTTTTTTCACCCTTTTTTCAGTAATTGTCCCATGCAGGCTGGATGAAAGCCTACCATATATTTTGTTGCTCCATTCTATAGACATAATGTCATACATTGAAGAAGAAAATTTCAAAACCTGCTAAAATAATTACTGCTCCATTGAAACTATCCAAGCATCTTTTCTTGAAAGAAGGGGTATAGACATGCTAAATCCCAAGACTTCTTTGACCCTTGCTTGATTGAAAGCAACATCTGTTTTCCAGGTTTCCAGCTGTGTTTTTGTTGTCCAGAAGTACGCAATTGCAGACATATGTGACATTTCCAGAGCATATTGTGTTGTTATCACTGACACACACCTTATTAGAACAGTGGACAGCAAAGTTTCTCAACACCATTAACACTGAAGTAGTTCCATCCTAGGAAACCTGACAACACATCTGTGACTGTTCCTCCTTGGAGGTGTGCTGATAAGCCATTATTTAAGAGATGAAGAGGCCCACTTTACATAAAGTAGGAACTGGGCAGTGTAAATGAAGCAACCTTGTATCAGTGACAGGAATTTACCTTTGTGATGAGCAGTGTGTTAACAGCCACCTGCAATTATGTTTCTCCTCTGGGGCCAGTTAATATCGAGGCTAACAGAAAAATAATAATATCCCCTGCCCTCTCCTGCAATTACAGGGGGGGAAAAAAAGGACACATATATTTATAACCACAGGGAAATTCATCAGTATATTGATTCAAAACTGACATTCCAGGGAATTTGTAGATACATCCAGGAAAATAAAGATTTGAATTATCAGTAGGATAGAACCAGGCTGTGTGGTTTCTCTTCATAAGGTCATTTTAAAAATCAATCACTTTGGGGTTTTTTTTTTTTAAAGGCTGCTGATAGAATGGCTCCTAAATAGAAGAAATATGTAACGGACTTATTTACATAAGCAGCCTCTTCACAGCCCGATTTGTAATGCGAGAAAAGTCAGCAAATAAAGAATGACATTAGCTTAATGCTCTATTTTTTTAAAGTATTAGTATTTTAAAATTCAGTAAGTGAATTTTAGACATGTTGTTCACCCATTCTGTTCACCCATGCTAGCACTCTGTAAAAGAACCACTAATTCCCATGTCCTACTTTTCCCCATAACCACAGTACTTGAACAGCAGTCTGTACCCTTGCCATTGTTGACAATACAGTTAGGGTTAGCTTGCCCTAAAGCCAGTCGAACCACTTTAATTTATGCTAAGTGAAAATCATCTATCTTGAAAAAATCTGATTATCTTTGTTCTCTATGGGGCACAATCTATAAACGGAGAAGATTATTTTTTCCTCATGAGTCCTATAGGCTAGGATGGGGTTAGCAACGTTTTCTAGTAGGGAGGCCATAGTGAGCCAGCTTGGGTCAGAGACAGGCAGGCACATGGACCTACTCATCATGACTACTTCTCTCTGCCATTCAACTGCAGCTTGGTGTGGTGAAAAATCCCCCCTCTGCTGGAACCTGTGCCATTCAACTGCAGTGCGGCATGGGCAGGGCTTTCCTTCTGCCTGAGTCCCAGCAGCAGTGTGGTACACGGAGAGCACACTACTGCCAAATGCTGCCAAAGCCATGGTTATGTGGACCAGATCCAAAAGTCTCATGGGCCAAATCCAGCCCTCAAGCTATCAGTTGCCAACCCTGATCTAGAGTTATTTCCGCTCTTTACTGTCCCTGTTTGGTGGCAGGGCTAAAGGAGCCATGTAGTCCTAAATATGATGTCTTTTCCACTGTTGCTGTTTTATTCATCCCAATCATGAAATTCCCTTTGCCATTAGTGATGGCCCATGATCCTTACAGTCACCTCCTCTGAGTGTACTTAGTGCACTATCCACTAACCTGGACAGTGCACTATAATACATGAGACTCAGTTTTGCAGGCCTACCCTATGAACTCATTTGCTGATGTATTTTTGCATGTGTAGCTTGTGAAGGGGGGAGGGGGCGGGAGGGAATAAGTAGGTTACCTTAAAAAGAATGGCTCTACCTCAGTAAAAATTGCCTATACGGGCAATTGACTTCTGCTTATTTAGATCAAACCCATTCCACTTTGCTTGATCATATTAAATATTCAGTGTGGATAACTGTTTTAACCATCACCAGTGCTAGAGCATAAGGTGATAAATGAACTAGAACTGATAGACAGAAATAATTCTTAAAGTCATGATCCTTTTACAGTTGGCATGAGTTTAACGAGAGACAGGCCTGAAATTAAAACCCAGACCCAAGCACTGTTAGTATCAAACCTGAATCCAAACTTTGTATACCCATGGAAAGCGCTATTCATATTTATAAAATCACAACATTGTCATTGTAAATAATGCAGTTAAGTTCATTTATACTCAAACATTGTGACTTCATATTGTTGAACATAATGGTTGTGCTGTGGAAAACATTACGAGCCTTTGTGTTTCAAGGAATCAAATAAAGAATAATAATATGAATAAATAAAGAATAAAAATATGAATAAAATTCATATTTAACATATTCTCTCTTTTATAAATATTACCTCTAATTGCTGAAAGGGAAAGAATCTTTAAAATTAACTTTGCTTTTGACTATTCTGCTGTTTTTGCTTTTTGCTTTTTCAGAGGCATTGAAAATAAGCTATAAACATTTGTTTATACTTTCTAATGAATTTCATATTCTGGTTTGAACACAGTATTTGGGTTGCAGACACCACCAGGGAATGTTTGCATAAAACCTGCTTTAACTGGAATTTTTATATTTTTAGCGTGGCAAGGAAAGAAGATGTGTGCATTTAAAAAAAGAACCAAACAAAAAAAAATATATAATCCTCTGCCTGCTAAAAACATCTTGTTTTTTCAATATCTATAAATTTAAGGCCAAAATATGACCTATTAGCATACATTTAGATTCTACTTCTTGGACCATGTCTTGCTGTTTATAAAGCATTATTCAGTTAATGAACAGAAGGATTTGCTCTATTTGTCTTCATTAGCAAGCACATCAACAATGGACCCAATGGACATCACCCAATGGACTCAGCAAAATCCTCTCACATTATGTCCTCATCAGCATTCACAAAAAATCTTAAAATACTCACAGGGGATGTCTGGAGTTTGTTTATATTATAATCCCCTTCCTTCTGCAATACTGTCCTTAACTTCTAAGGAGAACAAGGCTGAGATTAAGGCAGTTAAAGCACTGAAATTAAAGCAGGAGTTAGAATCTGGATATCTGCAACCCTGTCAGAGACTTCCCATTTATCAGCATCATTCAAAATCTTTCTGTTTATTTGCATGTTTGAGTGGTTTTATTATGTGTGACTAAAAATAAATTATTGAGGGCAAGTTATTTTTTTCTTTAATTTTGAAAGTGGTCAGATTTATATATTTAAGAGGTGTATGTGTGTGTGTGTCCACATGCTACAGTAATGCCTAATGGCTCCAATTATGACTTTAGGGCCATGTTATCTGGTGAAGAAATTAAAAAGAACTTCTAAACTAAGTATAAGATAAGAGAGGACAAGTGGATGCAACAGGCTGAGACAGCAAAAGGTAACAATGACATGATACCAATGAGCACATAGTAAGCAGTAGCTCCAGCATAATGATCTGTTTAATCATTGTAAAAATGTTTGTTCACATTATGGTAGAGAAGAGTCTTAAGAAAGGATTTGAAGGAGGATAAAGAGGCTACTTTGTAGATATTTATTGGCTTTTCTGCCCATGCATGAAGGGAGAGATGTATTTGCTAGAAACTTTAACAAGGGGGTGATGAAAGCTGCCATTGTTAGTAAGAGCTTAGGTGGATGTTGACATCTCAATAACTTTTACAAGGTGATACATAGGTGGGGGTAGACTTTGAAGAGATTTAAAATAACCAATGTAATTTGTGTTTGATATGATTGAGAAGTAGAAGAACCACTGGAGAGATTCAAAGAAAGATGGGACCTCAGAAGGGATGCAAGTCAAGCTACTAAACAGAGCTAGATGGATATTACAGGAAAATGTTTATGAATATTTGTCTAAATAAATTATTTGCTCATTAACTTTGTTCACATCTTATTTCTTTGGATTTCTGCAAATATACATGCTGGAGAAATTTTGTTTGTAATAATATTAGCAGGAAGCTGGGCAAATAGAGCAAGACTTCTACACAAACATTCCTTCAAATTTTTAAATGAATTCTCCTTAAGCATGTTTGGTCTTTCTTGTATTTGCTTTCTGAAAATACCTGAGCCTTTGAGTTTTACAGGCACGAATTTTTGTACAAAAACATTGGAAAGCTGCAGTCACTTCTTTTCTCCAAAACATAATGTTGCAATCCTATGCACAAAGTATTTACATCAAAAGTGCTTATGTAATGGCCTCCCTCTTCACTAACTCTCAGACTAGGGATAGAAATTACACACAAAATGGGGTAAGTGATCAGAAACTGGTTCAGTTCTGTAACACAACAGAAGTTCAGTACATATAAACTGCTTCCAAAATGGCAGAAACCAGTTTAAGATAAATTTGGATGTATGCAGTATCAGACTTAATCATTCTAGGTTAAATCGGCTTATCAAAATTCTGTCCCAGATCCCCTCCAGATTCAAGTTAACTCACAGTCCCTCATCATCCCCAACAGACCCCCCTTTACAGGACTAGTGGGCTATCTTTGACACAGTCTGTCTGCTCAAGCAAAGCAGGGAGGCCTTCTCTAGTGCCTCCTGGCTTCTTGAGTGAGGCACTACAAGCATGTGGTTGCATTTCTGGAATCAAAAGTGAATATCTGTTCACTCGCTTATTGTTTCAATCTATGCAGCTTAGACTAACCTGAAAAGATTGAATAAATCCAGCCTCAAACTTTTTGACTGTCTACTTAGCCACAGAGATCTGAACCAGATCTCCAGAGCATGAGTTAGTACCCTTTGAGCTAAGGCTCCTAGTTGCAAATAAAACAGACTTGTCTCTTCTTATGGCCCAAGCTCACAAAATAATTGATAATGGATTCTAAGCAGTGGGTCACCCTGGTGCCTTCATCTAACTGAAAAATAGAAGCAGCGCCACGTGACCTAACTGACAAATCATCCAGTTCAATTATGACTATACACTGTGCTCAAAGAATGAATCACAATCAATCAATGCAGGAGTTAAAAACATTCGCAAAATATTTAGTTGAATTATTTCAAATAAACTGAGAAAACCATTACCAAAGAAGGATAAATTCATATAAATGGCTTTTTATGTACTATCTGTTTGGTATTAACACAATCTTAAATAATTTTATCTCTGTTCTGAAGCAAAAAAATATAAACTGTTTTCTAAAGCTGTGCTAGGATACGTTGGTCAAATAGTCTTTCTAGAGTCCTGTTTCTGTCAATGTTCCATACATTTAATGTCTTGTATATCATCACACGCATATCAGTCCTTTGCTTTTCTGACATCTTTGCATGCTAGTGCAGTAGACAGGTATATTTTTCAGGGTACACGTCCATTTTGATTTGTAATAGATTTCCTGAGTAAATTTCACACTTTTAACAGCTGAAAACTATCAAAATAAGTGTAAACAAAGAATGGAATGGTATGTATGATACTATTTCCAAAGTGCTGCTTGAATAAATCTGAGAATAATGGGAACTAATGATCAAGCTAAATAAACCAAACCATTTAATATATTAAAAAAGAGTACTGAAGTCAAGAGACTGATGTTATTGAAAAATTGTAAGAGGATACAGAATCTGGTCCATGATAATTCCATAAATAGGCATAATCTTGATTTATCCTGACAAGTTAAACAGGATACAGAACTAATCTGGTGCTCCCTCTGAGATTACTAAATCTACAATGGGAAAAGGGAAAATGGCACTAAATTGTCATTGTTTTTAAGACAGTATCTCTAGGAGAACAACACTCCTTAGTATCATGCTATGGCATTGATCTCACACTAACTTGGAGAGAATAGTGTCCCCACTAAACCAGCAGCATCACTGCCTATAGCAGAGGTGAGCAAAATGCAGCTCATGGGCCAGATTTGGCCTTCCTACTGATTGGATCCAGCCTGCAAGTGGGTGCCTGCCAAGTGAATACATCTGGGTCATGGGTGGGCAGCAGCTCTGATGGTCACATAGTGCTGGGTAGCCTGGGCTGCCACCTGTATGGAAGTGGAAGCATGAGCCTGTCTAGAGTTGTAGCATATACCACCCCAAGTCCAAACCTGGAAACTTCCAGCCAGGCCCACAGCTGCCCAAACATGGCCACCAATGCTCAGGTCAGGGCTCTGGGTGCATGGGGGAGGGAGGGCATGCTACATCTTCAGTGAGTTTCAGCTTCCATGCTGGTTACAGCCCACAGCTGTAGCATGCCCCACCCTCCTGTGCCCAGAGCCCCAACCTGAAAGCTGCTGGTTGTGTTCAGGAAGATGTGGACATGGCCTGCAGCTGTCAGGTCCAGACTTGGGACAGGAGGGAGGGGGGCCGTGGGGTGTGTTACAGCTGTGCGTGGGTGGGCTCTGGCCAGGAGCAGGCAGTTGGTGCATGCTAAAGCTGTGGGTGGGTTCAGGGTTCTGCGCTGATTGCAGCAGCAGGGAGGAGTGAGGGAAAGCATGGGGAAGGGGAGGACGTGACCCTCTACAAGTCACCAAAACTCCTTAAGTGGCCACCAGCTGAAATAATTGTCCACCGGAGCCTACAGCACTGTCTGGATCCTTTGAAGTGATCTCTATTAATTACTGATTATGCCTAACACAGATAAACGCATACGCTCTAATACAATTCTCAATACTGGAAAATTACATATACCCCACTTCAATATCCCACTGAAGATAAAAGACAAGAGGGCAGGTAGATTCAGAAATATCTTCACCAGAACATTCCAATGGGGTTAAGCAAAAGTAGTGCCCACCAGTACCATCTTCAGTGAACCAAACCTGATCATTATCCTTTGACTATGCACTGATAAGGTCTCCTTTATGGAAAAATAATTTCTGGGTCCTGACAACATCCCAAGACATCCAACAAATGTATATAAAATGATCATCTAAGCACAATTCAGCACTCTTGCCACTCATTCATGCATGACAAAGAAGGGATACCCACTTCCTGTGCTGGCCCAAGGGACTCGTGGCCTATGTTCTCAAGGCCAGTCACCAGAAGCCTTTATCTAATGTTATGCACTTAGCTTGCAAAAATGAACATTCTACACTAGAGGATGGATAAGGCAAAGAAAATAAGTGTGTCTTTATAAGTGTGATGATATAACAAAGATCCTACAAAGTAGCAGGACTCCATACACCTCCAGAAAAAGATCTTTGATTATCCTCAGATAATCTAGGCTATAAGATAAAACTGAGGTTATCCCTTAAATCCAAGTGTAATGAATTGTCAGTCACAAATTAATAGTAATGAGCAAGAGGGAATATTTATCTTGCCTCATCTCACATGGTGCAAGAATAAAATAACTATTGGTTAGCAATTATGAATGTACCATACTGTTTAAATGCAGTTTATTCCAGAAAGATGTCATACTACAGCAGTCTCTCATATTTTCTAGCATTGAAATAGTTTGACAGAGGTCCTGAGGTATTGTGGTTTCAGGCAGTCTGCATCCCAATTCCCCAAACTCCTTGATAACAGTTACAATACAAAAATGAGTTCCACGTCAATTCCAAAAGTCTCTCATCAGTTTTCCCATAGGTATCTGGTGTAAACAGGATCCTGACTATCATAATTCCCTTGCTCCAAATATACTATTCATTTCAGTACTCAACAGCAGTCACAAAAAGAGAAACCAGATCCTGCATAACTGGAACAGCCCAAGAGATAACGTACTTCTGGCATTTTACAGCTGCTGTTAAACTAGAACCCTAAAGCCATTTAACATCTAAAAAAGAAACAAATACAGCTCTCAGGGAGCCTGCAATCTTATAATATGCTCTCACATAAACCCATGCTCATTGTATATGTGGAAAGAACATGCTGGCTTGAACCGAGCCTTGAAAGCATCTTATACTAGACTAGAGATCCATGAAAAAAATTTGGATTAAATCCAGCCCATAGATATTCTTTAAGTTATCCTAAGGGAAACCAAAGGGAACTTAATTTACAAAAGTCACATATACTACAAAAAAACAAAATTCATGCTCTTTAATATACTGTACCATTATAGCTATATACTATACAGAAGATATTTGCTTTAAAGTCATATAGTGAAGAAATTAATTTTGGCAATTACATTTAATGTGGGTATGTGTATTCATAGCAAAACATAACACAATATTTTCTAATATAATATTCATATAAATCCTGACATCCAAATTTCAATTAAGAGTAGGTTTTTCTAAGATGATAAAAGAATAAATATTTTTGTGATGAGTAAATTTAGTAGCAACTATCATATATATTCCATTTTGCAAAGCATTTGAGACTTGAAATAGTGGGAACCATGCATGTGTGTATATTTTTATAAGAAAGGCAGACAAACTGTTAGGAATACAACTTGTCACATATATAGTCTCACTGTTACATAGTAGGAAGAATTTTTAGTTTGAATTTTTTTTAGAAGTTGAAAACAGTCATAATCCTTCATTTTCCCCCAAAGATTATGGTTTTTCTGAATCATGAACATGTCATAGTGAGGTTTGCATTGCATCATTGCTATACAGTGGGTGTATCTATTTGAGATGCTTACTGCACATTAGCCTAATAACATTGTGCAGTAGCATGCTGGTCAAAACCTATTCTAATAGCCTACTGAGCAGTGTTATTAGGCTACTGCACAGTAAGCATCACAAAATAACCATGCACTGGTGCTACTGTGTAATAGCTCTAGTTAATGCACATTTAGTTAGTACTTCATTAGGCAAGCACTAAACTAAATGCATGGTAACTAAGGTGCATTAATGAACATGTAGACACGTCCTATATCTATCAAATGAGAACTTGGAAATACTTTGATTCTGCAAAGTTATTCCAATGCCAAAAGTTCAGAATAGAACTGGCTAGAACAGGGGTTCTCAATTCCCAGGCCGTGGCCCGGTGCCAGGCCATGGAGGGTCAGTTGCCGGTCTGCAGCACAGTCAGCTGCCAGAGTGGAAGTGGCCACGGACCGGCAAATTACAACCCCCCCAGAGCCAGGTGGAGAGGCCCTGGCTCCTTCCACAGGGTCCACAGCAGCGCAGGGTTTGGCCCAACCCGCGCCCAGGAGATGAGGGTATCCTCACCTATCTTCTGGCCAGAAATTCTGGCTGTGGTTGGCTGTGACTGCTGGGCAACGGTTTTATAGATTCATAGATGCTAGGGTTGGAAGGGACCTCAATAGATCATCGAGTCTGACCC
>NW_005841861.1:3274286-3275252 GCF_000455745.1 Alligator sinensis | reverse complement strand
CCTCAGCTAGATGCCTATCTAACCTCTTCTTGAAGACCCCCAGGGTAGGGGAGAGCATCACCTCCCTTGGGAGCCCATTCCAGACTTTGGCCACTCTCACTGTGAAGAAGTTCTTCCTAATGTCCAGTCTAAATCTGCTGTCTGCTAGCTTGTGACCATTATTTCTTGTGACCCCCAGGGGCGCCTTGCTGAATTAAACCTCACCAATTCCCTTCTGTGCCCCCGTGATGAACTTATAGGCAGCCACAAGGTCACCTCTCAACCTTCTCTTGCGGAGGCTGAAGAGGTCCAGGTGCCCCAGTCTCTCTCTCCTCATAGGGTGTGGCCTGCAAGCCCTTAACCATACGAGTGGCCTTTCTCTGGACCCTCTCCAGGTTATCCACATCCCTCTTGAACTGCAGTGCCCAAAATTGCACGCAGTATTCCAACTGCAGTCTGACCAGCGCCCGATAGAGGGGAAGTATCACCTCCTTGGATCTGTTCGTCATGCATCTGCTGATGCACGATAAAGTGACATTAGCTTTTCTGATGGCTGCGTCACACTGCCGACTCATGTTCATCTTGGAGTCTGCTTCCATGCCACCAAGCAGGTCATTTCCCAGGCAGTAGATATGCTGGACATTTTTCCTGGTCCAGGTCTGCTCGTAGTTGTTCCCTGCCCTCCAGCGTGTCCACTTCTCCCCACAGTTTTGTGTCATCCGCAAACTTGGACAGAGTACACTTCACTCCCTCATCCAAGTCACTGATGAAGATATTGAAGAGTATAGGTCCAAGGACCAAGCCTTGCGGGACCCCACTGCCCACACCCTTCCAGGTCGATACTGACCCATCCACTACGACTCTCTGAGTGCGACCCTCTAGCCAATTCGCCACCCACCAGACTGTGTAGTCATCTAAGTCACAGCCTCTTAACTTGTTTACCGGTATGGTGTGGGATACCGTATTGAAGGCCTTCCTGAAGTCTAA
>NW_005841861.1:3263153-3273626 GCF_000455745.1 Alligator sinensis | reverse complement strand
GTCTAACTGCCTCCCTACAAGTGCGAGCAGAGGAGGTATACTCCTCTTTGGTAATCTCTCCCCGTTTCCACTTTTTATATGCTCCCCTTTTAGTCCATAGGCTGCCCTGGATTTCTCTGGTCAGCCAAGGAAGCCTCCTGGCCCCTTTCCCTCTTTTTCCTCGCATTGGGATCATCTCCCTCTGTGCCCGAAGGATCATTTCCTTAAGGTACAGCCACCCTTCCTGGACTCCCATTTCTTCAAAACTCCTACTCTGCAGTGCATCCTTGACTAATCGCCTGAGTTCATTGAAATCAGCTCTCCTAAAGTCTACTACTTTCACCTTACTAGTTACCTTACCCGCTCGACGTCTTATGATGAATTCTATTATTTGGTGATCACTGTCCCCTAGGTGACTACCAATCTGTAGGTCCCCTACCATATCCCCCGTTGCGAATACCAGGTCCAGTAAGGCATTCCCCCTAATGCCCCGCCTGGTTTGCCAGGCTGCAGCCACTTCTGGGCCGTGGCTTGCCAGGCTGCAGCATAAAAATTTTGGGAGCCCCTGAGCTAGAAAATAGAATATTAAACTTCCTTGAGTTTTAATTTTTTTTGTCAAAATTAAGATAAAAAGTCATCATATCTGTATTTTTTGTTTTCCCTTCAACTGAAGTTCTAAAATGTTGGTGTATAAAATAATGAAGTTTAATCTAACAAGGCTTTTAGATGCTAACAATGAATGTATTGAGCAGATTTGCAGAATTGCTGACTACATAGTTCACTTGCCAGACAGGCAGGCAGGAAGCTTCTTGGAAAGTTGTGGAGATGGGTAGCATGAGAAACAAGGCAGACAGGGACCTGGGGAACCTGGAGAGTGTGGAGCCTAGCATGCTAGCAACTGCACCTGAACCTGAAGAGCCATGGTTCATTATGTAGCCACCCAAAAACCCTGGAAGGTCAAAAAAGTAGATGCATGAGAGTCAGGGATTTCAGAGACCTGGGCTTCTTACAAGCTTGTCATGTGTGTAGCTAGGAAACATAGGGGCCTGGAGGCTCAGGAAGGCTACCAGGAAATCAGCATGTTCCCATGGAACATGTTGATTTCATCGGCACAGCATTTTCCAATAGAAAAGTGTTCCATGGGATAATGTATAACCAGATCTAACTTTGGATTCCATTTTGAACCACGTATCTAGCTTTTATATTTGCCAACAGCTAAAAGGTAACAGAACATTCCTACCGGTTCATAAAATGCTTTAAAAATCCCATTTTTTGATTATTCAAACTACTGAATAAACTTTCTGGAAGAGATGTCGATTTATTATGACAATGTAACTAGTTCTACTAGTTCTGAATCACAATATTTATGTGAAGAAGGACCTATTCACACTTCAGATCAAACAAATTTGTATCTTTTTATCATCTCAGATCTTCCCCAGATGTAAATATGTATATAAATAATATCTACCCTCTTCATATCAACTGTCAGATGATTGAATAACATTGTGACTGGCCAAGTTCTCATTTCAGAAGATTCATTTAATACCACAGCATGCAGTCTACATTAATTTTATTTTTGTTTTCCTGCCCCTTTATGCATTTATGGAATTCTCACAGGAGAAGTTTCTATACTATTTTATACTATTGCACTCCAGCTGCAAAAGGGCTGAGATTGGGGCCAGCGTATGTGAATACTTGAAAGGTCACAGGGTTACTAAAAAGTTGGCTGGTTCTGTTCTTTCTTTCTCCTCTGAGAAACCGCTAGCCACCTCATCACTGAGAAAAAACACCTCCCATGACTGTTCTTGCCTAGTGCAACCAAAATACAACACAGTAGAGTGCAAGGTACTGGAATGTTGGGGTCAAATTCCAAACAAGCAGATGTTGAAGAAGGACCAACTACCTTTAGTGAGGTGTTAGAAAAGTTAGGCCATATATATCAAAGTTGATTTTAAAGCTCTACTTTTATGAGAGGAACAAAGGTGGGGCATATAATCTATCTACTGTGATTCAATTATAAGTCTCTCTCTCTCTCTTTCTCTCTCTCTCTCACGTGTGTGTGTGTGTGTGTGTGTGTGTGTGAGAATGGCTTCCTTAAGGATTTTGCCAGTGACAACTCCAAAGACTGAATATGTCCATCTAGCCACAGGCTACGTACATCATCGGGAGAATCAATGTAAATTATTCTACCATCTCCCTTCACATTGCTAGTTTTAGCTGTCTATAGCTGTTTTAATCTCTGACTTCAGATTTCATCCTTATTAAGTTCAGCCGCCACTTGAGAAAGTGGCTCTCCATTGATTAAGTATCCATTGGGTCTTTTTGCTCATCTTTCAAAATGGCTGTAAACATTTTAGTATAGAGAATACAACAATCATTTTATCACTTTGTGCCAAAAGAAGAATATTCATATTAGTTCTGTTAGCTTTCAACTACAGCATGCAAGTAAAAGTATCTACTTAGCTGTGTGTTAGAATGCAGGAGTGACTGGCGCCTCCTGAGTCTGGGGGGGCACATTTTGTGGGTGGGCCCGGGGGCAGGCCAAAATCCCCATATCCATTCCTATACTTCTGTGCTGCAGCTTTGTTCCTTCCCTCTCCCACAACACACTGCCGGCCTGTGCGGCAAAAAAACTGCCCCGTCCTGAGTGGTGCCAAGTCAGGGGCCAATCTCAGGGGGAGCACATGCCCCCTCTATGGCTCCCCCTACCAGTTTCCTGTGCCAGAATGTATTTACTTTTTATATCTTAGAACTGATCATGTAGGATTTTTGTGTGCACAGCATGTATATGATTAGGCCTTCTATGAGTCCACCAGTGTTACAAATGTGAAATGGTTGTGGAATGGTCTCTATAAAATATATTATTCATCATTATTATACATGCTCTGACTTATTTTTAGCTTGGATACCTCCCTGGAACTTGCCAATCAATGCAAAGTCTTTTTTTCTTCCTTGGACTTTTGGCTAGGAGAGAGGGCAAGGGCTAGAAATAATTATTCTAAGCTTGTATTTGCATTTGTTCTACAGTGTAGACTGAGGTTGCTGGATTTGAGTTAATTTGGCATGGATTTAAGAATGTCTTGTATGGAGTTTGTATTTTAATATGTAAAAAATACAGCACCTTTAAAGTGGATGGAGAGAAACAGTAATATATCAGGTTTGATATTCTATGAAAGGATTGCTTGTGTATACTGTAATCAAAGAAGGAAAGATAGAGTTCCTTGGCTGAAAAACTCTGCATAAGAGCACAAAGTAAAAGTTCAAAGAACAGGGAAAATAGTACTGTAACTTAATCTTAATGCAAATCACATACAGCTTTAAAAAGGAAAATAAATTATGAAGACAAACGTAACTGAATTGCTTTTTTAATCACAGGCAAAAAATGTAAATATTCTTCACACAGTATGCAGTTATCAGGTTTCAGAAAGCAACCATCCAGTTATATGATCAACAAGAATAACCAGTGATATCAGAAAATATTGCAAACAGAAATAAGGGTTTGAATGTAATGTAACATCTTATGCTTCATGGTATAATCCAAACTGCCTATTGGGGATAAGGAGACAACTTTCACAGGGAGGTAAGAGGGAGGAATGCTCTGCCCCCCGCAATTCTGAAAAACATCAAGTACCGGCCAATGACAAGATGCCATCAAGAGATACCACGACTGATCACATTCAGCACAGTGATTTCTAAATTCCCAATATATGCTGAAGTAAAACAGGATTTGGATTTTTTTCCTTGTGTTTTGTTTTAAAGATATCAGATTTGAGAAATCTGTTAGACAAATAGCTTGTTCATAATATGTCCCACAGCTATTCCTATAACATTAAATCCCAGTTACAGGTTTCTTGAAAAATAATGGAAACTAAGGTGTCTTCTGCTTGTACTTCCCATGTCATAGTCAACATATATCAGGAGCAGACTGTGGACAGTAGGTTTGTAAAGGCAGAAATCATGCTTCTGAACAAAAAGTTTCAAGGCCCTAGTACTCTGTAACCCTCTTTCTTTATATACTTCTCATATTCTTCTCAATCCTCAAGTGAGCTCTTGTGGAAAGATATATGGTTTCCACTGTAGTTTGCATCACTATTTGGTTTAATTATTTCTCATAATTATGAAATAATTAGATGAAATCATGATATAAACCCCAGTGGAAAATATACATCTTTTAAGCAACCTAATTCTTTGTCACTTAAAAGGAGGGGTATAAGTTACTATAGGAAAAAACTAATTAGAAAACCAGACGCATTTTATCCCTCTTCCTATATTTCAGGCAAGTTGGCAACAGTTCAAAAGTGATCAGAGGCTGGCCTATTTCTCAAGGACCTCAGGAGAGTATAATAATTTAAATCATCATCTTAGGAAAGTGCCTTGAGCACTTGTCTTTTCTTTTTTGTATGATCTTCTAACAGGAAAGATGGTTCTGCTCTCCAAACTGGCAGAGACACTATAAACAATGGTTACAGAAAAGCTCTGGCCACCCCACGCTGGGGTGGATTCAGGCAAGTCTGAACTTCTGCCAGGATAAACATACTTTATGTAAGAGACATAAATATTTAAAACAACATTGTTCATGGGCAAAATTTAAACAATTCAGTTGTCCAGTGTTACAATGCTGTTTTGGTCAATCAACAGAGAAGTTCAGCTTCACAGCATCAGAAATTATACATTACTCTTTACACATAGGGATAAGTACTTTAATAAACATTAGCTAATAAATTGTCAGACCATCCTCAAGGCCAGAGCATTTTAAAAGGAAGAGTCAATGTTTTAGTTTCTAAATCCATAATTAGGCACCAAACCAAATGGACAGACTTTCACAAGTGTTAAGTACCCAATAGCTCCCACTGGCCTTTATGTGAACCGTCATGTGCTTGGCTTACCTATGTCCTTATTGAGCACTCATTTGAAAGTTAAGGGAATGATGCCTACTGATTTCAATGGATACTGGAGAAGGGCTATAATATGGAATCTTGAATTTAGGCACACTATCCTGAAAAGTTTTTAATCCTTGATTGATTTTTGCCAAAATATTTAAAAACATTGAAGATATGGTGGTTGGAACAAAAATACCCCAGAGAGAATCTGGTTCAAGAGGTTCATAACTGCCTGTTTTGCATTATCTCATACATTTGCAAAGTGGCATAATTTTTATAAATGCTTATGCCAGTATTTGAAATTGTAAATTATTATGTAAGTGTTACATAGAATTACTTCTCTGGAGAATGCCATTGAATAGTAGTATGATTAGTAACAGAAATAGCTATATTAATTCTATCAAATGCAACCATCTTCATAGGTAAACCTATACTAATGGAAGAACTAAAATCCTATCTCAAGGGTGAAAATAATAAGGAATCACAAGTCCTCATCAAGTTTATATCTCTTTGGAATTCCCAAACTCCTCTCTTTACTACCAATGTTTTTAGGGGTCTCTCAGTGCTTTCAGGGATGGATTTAGGTGCAAGTAGTTCTCTGGAAGTCCCTAAGTGATATCTGTTTCATTTGCCATGAGCATGAGTAGCTGAGCTTTGCACATGTGGAGTAAAATAGGGTCATAAAGAAACAAGCTGAAACCCAGTCCCATCCCCTTAGGTAGAGCACAGGCTAAAGAACTACCCCAAGCAGTGACTATTCCAACCAGTGGACTTGCCAGGTTTGCATGGGCTGCTCGGTACCTGTACTCTAGGCAGTGTTGGGGCATAGGGAAGTGTCAGTTACTGGGCTGCTGGTGGTGGTTGCTGAGCCAAACAGTGCAATGGCTGTTATTTTTGGGTCCCCCCCTACCTTGGCACTTGGTGCTGGCCTCAGCGCCCCCCACCCCATCCCCACCATCATTCTCGATGGGCAGTTTGCTAGTAGTATATATGTTCCATGGTGTACATCATAAATACATCCATGGGGATAGATTCTCTACTGTCACCAGCTTCCATTGAGTGCAGCAGTCATGAGAGAAGTCAAGAAAATGGTTCATATTCCTTGATTCTTGGCCTTACGTGCCAAAGTGGTGATATGAAAACAGAATGGGATGATATTATCCATTCAGTGATCCCTGCTGTGGATGGAAGACTTGAATTCAAGTAATTGTGACTATTAAGTTGTAGAAGCACAGAAAGTAAAATTCCTGATCCTTTTATTGTACTTCTATAATATAAAAAGTGACTCCATCAATTTAAACCAACATAGATGATAAGTTATTTAATGTGCTGTCCATGTCAAATTTCAATTTTGACTGGATGTTATAGGCAAGGTAAAAACTCCACCTGAGAAAAAAAAGCTGGGTTCCTTGTGGCAAACCTGACAGATTCCAAACAGGACACTAGCGTACACCATTACATGAAGACTATGAGATCATAGCTGTATCATTAGCACAGGGAATGCACCTGTGACTATAAAGTCCTTAATCAAACAAAGAAAGGCCACTGTATTGTTCGTATTATAAGTCTACCTTTTTTCCCTTCCAGAAGTACCACAGAAATCTCACTCAACTTATACATTGGGTCAATCTACAATCACATAGGTGCCCTACAACCTTGATTTCTGTACTTGCAGAAATTGTGTGCATACATTCAAAATACCAAGTCAGAACTATTTTTCAGTACAGAAAGTTCAGAAAAGTATTTTAGTGCATTTAACCCTTTTGATCCCTTCCCTTGATCCTTTAATGCTTCTATGGGAGAAGGCAAGCGACAGTTATTTTTCATACATACTTGCCAGGTTGCTCTGTAGTTTAGTTGTTGTCTATTTTTAAGGAGCAGAATAATCTCATCCTAGAGATTTTTAAGAGCTCATTCAAAAATGGTTTATGCAGTATTAGTCGGAGATTTTTCAGAGAACCTATATTACAATTTGCTGAAACACCACTCACGGCATAAAAACTTGAAACCAAATAAAGATATTTTTCTTCTTTTGCAATTATTGTGCCATTGGTACATAAACACATTGAAAATGTAGAGAAAAACAGGCTAAAGAGTTTGTTTTAGATCGTTCTTTGTTGAAATATGGTAGAATATTAGTTATTCTAATTTGTAACTGTTATGGTCCAAATTGTTGAACCAAGCTTATTGTTGTCTTTATTTGGCAAGCTCTTACATGCCTTATGTGTAGATTTTGTGCATTAGTGTCTTTCTAGCTTTAAGTAACAACAATCCAAATTTATAATAATGAACAGTCTGCCAAGGGTGGTTTTTCCCTTCTTCAGGTCTAATAGGCTAAAACAAGTGCCTTTGAAAGATTGTATACATTTTCAAGGGAAAAATTCTGTATCCCTTAAATACACTAAATAGTCCTTACTGCAATTAACAGTTCCAATTTTTTGGGGGGTTAATTATGGACAGAAACAGACCTATGCACTGTGAAGTTAAATATCATCCATTGATTAGTATTTGCTTAAGGAGGTGCAAGTAATCCCAATAAATTTAATAGGTGTCCTCATCTATGAAGAAGACAATGATTCTATCTCACAGTGTTGTGAAAATTATGAGACTTATATTGTTTATGAGTTATGTGGCTATCTCCACTTAAATTCATGGAGCTATGCCTCTATCAGCTCACTAATTGGTTCTAACATGCCCCTTTTTTGGTGATTCTGACCAAGACTGCAAGGTGTTCACATACATCAGTAATAGTAACAATATAAGCAGCTGAAAGGGAGAAACAGAGCCAGACTCACACATGCTACATGTTTAGTCCACCATAATTGTTCAAATGTGACCTCTTAGCTCAAGCATTCAGGATAACAGTTTTCATTCAGCTTACAAGTACCATATGATGAAAATAAAAATAGCAGAGTATGCTTGAATGTTCTAAGTACCATATATTTGATTTTATTCCATTGCACTGACAATTAAACTAATTCTGATAATAATCACCATGGCTTTGATTATCTCTAGATTTTCTGTTTTGGTGTTTGTAACCCCAAAATGTATTTGCTTATTGAGAAGGATTTTTTTTTTTTTAATCAGGCTTTTAGATTAGAAACATACAAGCTAAAAGGGGACAGAGTACTGTTCATGATTTCACATTCAGAATCATTTTATAGTGGATTTGTTACTAGCAAAAACCAAAACAAAACAAAAAAGTATACATTTGCAAATGTTGTAACAGACATTTGGACCCAGCCATCACAAATTTAATTAAAAGCCATTTCAGGTTTGTCGTAGGTGGAACCTGTAGGAAATTCATAACTGTTCACTGCAAGAGCATGTGTGTGAATCAATATTTGGCAAATCCTGATGTAATACCTCCTCACGCATTGCCGATATCAAGAGAAAGATGCCTTTCAGTCAATTTTTTTTCATTAATTTCTTGGAGAAGTTAGAGACCAAATTAATGGGTGTCCGCAACCTAACTTTCTGACTAACATTGCAGAAGTGAAGTGGGGAGAGACAGAGCATAGCAAAAGAAATAGCAGTTTTGTTCAGGTGTCAGCCACATCTTGTGGATAGCCTCCTGTCTCTGGACTCTGTATACTCAGACTGTCACCTATTGTTCTAATAGTTGTCTATAGTTGTCACAGTGATCACATGCTAGGCAACTGCATCTTCTTATAAGTCATAAGTACTGGTACATTAGATACTGCAGGCTGTCCTCTGAAGCAAACCTCATCTCCATTTGTCTGTATACTATATTGTCATTAGTCCTTGGGTTGACTCACTGCAAATCTTCCTCACTCAAATTCAATTCATGTGCAGGTGCATTTCATCTAACATCTTAAATATCGTTCTGGGCTAGGTACAAACATTCACAAAGCACAAGGCAGAATCAATCACACACATTTGCCCTCTGTTGGAGTGAGGGAGCTAATCTAGGCTGGGTTCCACCATTTTAACCCAGTCTGTGCATCAAACTTCTGTTCTGTTCTGGGTATAGACTGGTTTTGTGTGCTGAACTTCTGTTCTGTTACAGGTATAGATTAGTTTCCAATCACTTATACTGGGAAAAATGTAATGCCTGTACCTGGCCCTGAAGTCCTGCAGGTGCTGATGCACTTGGAACTGCAGTAATAAATCTACATACAGGCAGCACGAAGCAGAAAATCTCACTTCACTGCATCAAAGCAGCAGTACAGAGTCTGGGAGCTCCCTAGGTGACTGAGCAACCTTTGTTTAGGACTTGTGTTGCTTACCTCCTTAATCTGAGGTAGGAGTTGGGAAAAAATGCCATTAAGTGTTGTCAAAGTCACTCTGGTTAACCTTCTGCAGGTAACAGTTATCTTACTATTATGGGTAAAGAAAGAAGAAGAATATTTCCATCTGTAAAAAATGTAATTCATAAATCTTCTTGTAGGTACATGCTCATGTTTTGCAATAACAATTAACCTTAAAAAAATATCATCAAGCTGAAAATGAATTTAACTCCCTTGGAAGGACACTCTTCCACAAAGTTTACATTAATGTTAAAGAATCCAATACAATTGATAAAGCTAACAAAGCCTTTGGAAGAATGCATTAATATCTTTGCAATGAGTGGCATAATTCTGTGGGAAAACAAAATATAAGAGAGTAACCTGACCTCATGACTCTATGACTTAAATAATGGACAATCTACCACCAACCACTCAAGAAGCTGAACCATCTCCACCCAAGCTGTTCAATAATGATAATAAAAATAACATGGTAAGATAGGCTCCAAAATACTGAAATCCTTCAGTAAGTGAATATATCAAGTATAGAGGACATATTTATGAAGGCAAAACTAAGATGGTCTGACAACATGGTTAGGATACCTGATAATCCACTCCCAAGCAAATCCTTTAAAGAAGGCTGCACTCTTAGAAATGCTCACACAGTAGGCAACAGAAAATATACAAGAGCTCTTTAAAAGTAACCCCAAATCAATGCTGCATTGTTAAAGCTGGGAACATAAATTACAAGACATGTTGAAAATTGATCCACAATGGCATAACTAACTTTGAGGACCGACACATTAAGTAGTGCAAAACACAGGCACTTACAATGTTTTGGCTTCAGGATCAGTCCTTCCAGTCTACAGTATCATCAAATATCTGTTCAATATGTTACCATACATTCCAGGAAAAAAATAGGTTTACACAACATCATTAAACCCAACACTGAATACCACAGCCATGAGATGAAATGTGGCCTTCAAGCACAAAGGACAATGGAGACACAGAAGTGGATTCAGGCATACATACCATTTTTGGGCTGACACTTGTAAATGATAGCTACCTGAATATCTCATTGCATCTACTGAAGTATGTTGCCTGGTGTCAGTTGTCACCTCCCCACCTCTAAAAATTAGCAGGTACATCTTTCCATTCCAGAGCAGAAGGTCTGCTCTTTATGGTATCTGTCTCTTTCTAGCATTAACTATGTTGTTGGGATGCATCACGACAGGTCAGTATAACAGAAATCAACTTCCTTATAAAATGCTTGTTATTTCTGATTTAGGTACTTCACCTATTTGATTATGACACTGTGTTCTGTTCACTTTCTCTATTCAGTTTAAATACAGAATACTGTAATGCAA
>NW_005841861.1:3261247-3263122 GCF_000455745.1 Alligator sinensis | reverse complement strand
GCCATTCCTGTCCAATAGAAAGAGAAATGTATACAGCCTGCATCTGTAGCAACTTTAGGATATAAATGGGCAGTGGGGAATTTTTTTTTATCTGAACTGAGCACTTTAACACTTCAGTATCCAAATGTTAGTATTTTACCTTCTTTACAGGTTTATATTATTTGTTATGAAAGATGGATCAGAAAAAAAAAATCAGCTTTAAAAGTGGGTGTAAAATCAAATTCGTAGTGTCGGGTTCTCTTGATAATAGGCAGGGGCAGCACCGGCCTCTTCCTGGTCGGGGAGCGGAGGTGAGCTAGACAAAACCCTGGGGGGCGGGGGGAGGAGGAGGGGTGCCCAGACAAAGGCAGAACACAGGTTCTGTGGGCCTGGCTGGGCCAAGCTGGGAGTGCCATGCCTCTGTGGTTGGGAACAGGGTGGGCTCAGCTGCATGGGGCAGGTGGCAGCAGCCTGGGGGGGAGAGGGGGAGACAGGGGGCTTGGACAGGGGTGGCACTGGGAGGGGGTCTGGGGAAGGGCAAGGCAAATTTTGGGGTGGCTATAGCTTCCCCAACCCACCCCCCCAGCACTGCCCCTGATAATAGATTGTATTTGAATGCAAATCCAAGCCCTAAATACCTAGGAAAGTTTTATTTCCAGATCTGATTTACATACTAGAAAGGAACATTGTAAAAAGCAAAGTTTCTTGCTAGGTATTACAAGCCAAAGGGAAAAGTTGGCACATGGGGACAAGAAAACACTGGGACATCAACTAAAGTGGTTGCCATTTGAACTTGTCTGCCAAGAAGATCCTTCCCTTCACTTCTGGCATTTATTTTCAAACTCAATTTTACTAAACAAGCTTGTCAGCTGAATGTGGTAGCATCATCCCTGAGCTATAAGGAGCACTCCCATTGTCATTAACGGAGCTTGCCAAAGAGCACCGGCAAAGCTGGCCCAAGGATTTAGAAATAGGTAAAATGAGTGTCGTACTATTTAAGGTCCCAATGATCAGTTCATAAAGCCTCAAAAATCACTTCCCTTTCTTCTCCTTTCCCTTTACCCCTCTCTAGGATCCAGCCAGTCACTGAACTGGAGATGGGGCACTTTTTGCTGGGTTGCAGTAGTGTCTGCCAAATTCTACGATACATCTAGTATTATATATTTGCATAGACTCAGAAAATATTATTATTGTCTCATGTTTTGATTTCACAGATTTCTTGGAATCTTCATCCACTCCATCACTGTCCTTAACTGGGTTTATATCACCCTCACTATGATGCCTCATCATGCAAGAGGAAGAGTCCAATGTCCATCTATTGTTGCTGTTTAGAAGATGAATATCATAGTGCTATCCATTCTCTTATGTGACAACCAAGCACTCATTTTAAGTACAGCTGGTCAAATAATTCACTGCAAACTATATATTGGCATTAACATGAGATGTCTGATCAACTAATAATTTGATTAATGTGCTGAAATTATAGTAAGGAAGGATTTACAGGTTTCTGGCTAACTCACTCAAGAGGCAGGATGTTCAGCCAATTTGGATAATTAAATCAGGTGAGAACTTCAGAGGCTGTCATTTTATGGATTTGGTTGTAGCTGGTATATCACACGGTATATATTCAGCTGTTAAGGAACAAGTGCTAAATTATTGGCTTTCCCAATCTAACCCTGGCATGAAATCAGAGGTAGAAGTGGAACAATTACAAGCTAGGGAAGTAGAACTAAACCAAGGAAATCATTTATACATTCTCTGCTTCATTCTTTTATTTACTAATACTGTCCAAGAGGAGGAACAGATCACCTAAAGGGAGAGTTCTGAGCAAATGAGATTCACTGAACTAAAATAAAGATTGGTGATAGTTCAGGACCTAGCTGAATATAATATCCT
>NW_005841861.1:3257204-3261216 GCF_000455745.1 Alligator sinensis | reverse complement strand
CCTGCTTCCAGACAATTAAGACAACTCTACCCTTGGGAGACTCTTGCCTAACATATATGATATTGAAATAGAATACAACACTCACTGTTTGTAACTTTGGCTTGGAAATATATTTTGCAATTCTAATAGTTTATTGAGATAATAAGCACAGCGTCCTGAATATGTCAGGTTTGAATAATAAAATTTTCATCCAACTTGAATATATAAGATTGAACCAACTTAATATGTATGTGCACACAGACACACACAGGAGTTGTGTTGCACAATGTGATACAGCTATCAACTGTAAGCTGTAACATACCAAAAAAAGGAAATGGCAGCTCTACACTAAAGAGACAATTGATTTTTCAACCACGATAAAATCAAAACTTAAAACATCAATTTTGTGTGTGTACGCTTTTCCTGGCATAAGTTTCAGAACCTTTGTTTTCCACTTGTCTTCACAAACTTTAAGACTGACAGCAAGAGACTAATGTACTCTGTATTTAAGTGCCGGCTAGAAAGAGTACCATCAGTCATAAATTCATATTTCTACTATTGTCTTTCTTATGACCTTAAACCTCTAATATAGTTTACATTAGGTGGAAGTATGCCAGCCTGAAAGAGAGTCTCTCAAACACAGAAGATGGGTAGTTAGGGTAAATAACATGTAGTGTTTTAATCATTACTTATGCTGTTGATCCCCAGGACAATATAGCTGGCCAGAAGCAGAGAAGTGGTAAAAGTTCAACTGCTCTACTCCAGTGTAAACTCAGAGAGGGATGGGGCATTAGAAGAAGAAATACTTCGGATCCTGCTATGCAGGAGGATGACATAGCCTTCATCTTCCCCACAACAAAATTATCCCTGCCCCTTTTGGGGGTGATTTGTTTTAATCAGTGTACATAGAGAATGAAAATCATCAAGTGCAGAGATTCAGCAGAAAAGGAACACCTCCCATTAACTCTTATTGAAGTCCTATTTTGATAGTAAAGTTGTGATAGTGCATAGCTAACACATCAGCCTTCTGCACAGAGGTGCATTTCACTAGGAAGGAACAGAATCTATGCTTCTCTGAGTAGAGGTACTGCAATTGCTCCTATCCTTTGTATACCTTTGTGAGGTATTGTGATTGCTCCTATCCTTTGAGTCCACAAATAATAGAAACAGTAATTCCTCATAACATATTAGTCATTAGGTAACTATTTTGGCAGGATAGCTATATTTCAGCTTGAATCTGATGGGCTCCTGTGATTTTATTTTGAAGCCAAGTCAGTGAAGCAACTCCTCTGAACCACACAGTATCCCAGGACTAACCTTGACCTTCATCAGTAAAAACACAAAAGATAATTGGAGAGCTATCAGTCCCACACATAATTTAAATGGTAAACATGTTCAAGTTACATCTGAGAGAGAGAGTTATAGCCATGTTAGTTTGAAGTCAATGAGAAGGCAGGGCAGATCTCTACCTTAGACTAACCAAAATAGATAAATATATATAGCACAAGTTTTGCAAACTCAGTTCATCAGATGCTCACAGCTCACTCCATCAGATGATGCGAGTCCCTGATGAGCTGAGCTTCAGCTCATGGAAGTTTGTAATATATATGTATCTATTTTGGTTAGTCTACAATAGGGGTGGGCAATTATTTGGGCCCACAGGCCATACAGGGAGTTCTGGAAAGCTGGCAAAGGCTGGGTTAGTGCCCTACCCCTACTGCAGCTTACCAAACCTCCCTATGTGGGATGGGGCCATGGATGGATGGGAACTGGTATGGGTGCAGGTGGGTGGCAGTTTCAGCAGGGCCACCAGCAGCGCTACCTCTGGGCTGCCCTTCTACTCCAAGGAGGGGCTGGAGCTGCTGCCCAGCTTCAGCAATAGTGGGCAAAGTGCAGAGGCAGTGGTAGTTGGGCAGCAGCTGCTGCTGAGCACTGGGAAAAAGTGAGACATGGCAGCAGCCATGACCACCTCTCTTTCACTGCTGATGGGGCCTTCTTGCTGGTCTCTGTGGGGTTGGGGCTGCCAGCAGCAGCTGCCACTGTTGAGACTGCCAGGAAATGGAGTCCATCAATGCCTCCTCCCCAGCCCCTCTGCACACCCAGAGGCAGCAGAATGTGGCACAGACAGGACACCGTCTGGTCCAGGTGGGAGCAAGGGACCTAGCACAGGCTGGACAAAGTCCCTCCGTGGGCCAAATTCAGCCTGCAGGCCATATTTTGCCAACCCCTGGTCTCTAAAGTCCAAAACTACCCTGCCTTCTAAGTTGCATCTCTTCAGAGCAAAATGGAAAGCTTTAAAAAATAAGATTCTAAACGAGTAAAACAATTTTAAACTTGAAAATTAATACATGCAGAAACAGAATACACCATATTCACTCATTCTAATTGCAGTAAAGTCAGTGTTATGAAACCAGAGAGAAGCAAGGCATATGTTTTAAAACTCAGTTTAGTAATTTGTTTATCCTTCCAAAATGAAAATTCAGGGAATAAGTTCACAGTGTTTTTATTTAAATGTTGAAAATATTTGTAATTTTCACACCTACATACACATATTTTCCTGTTCATTCAGCAATGCAAATATTTTTCATATTTTATTGCATAAAGCCTTGGACTACAACTTTAACTTATTGAACTTCACTTTTTAATTGTGGCAGGCAAGGTTCTTTGGGTAGATGTGATGTCTTTTATTAGACCAAGTAAATAGTTGGAAAAAGTTCTTTGCAAGTTTTTGGGCACAAACACCCATCTTCAGGCACTGGCAGCCACTGTTGCTGTTCTGAGGTCTTCAAAGGCATTTGGACACATGTTTGTGCTGCAGTGCCTGGAGCTTTTAAAAGCGCCCAGAGCTGTGGTGCATTCAATTGTATAAGTGGCAAAATGTACGTCAGTGCTGAGAAAATGGTGGCAGTACACTTTTGAACCAAAACACATTGGAGGTGTTTAAGTTCAAAAGTGCACTGCTGCCATTTTCTTCATGCTGACATGCATTGCACTGTTAAACAACTGCATGCGACGCAGTGTAGTGCATGTCAGCTCGCATGCAAAGCAGACTTGATTAATTAAGTCTGCTCCAACCTGCCAGATCTTCAGCACATTACAAGACAAAAAGGTATGTGTATAAATGTCCCAAGATAGACAAGAACCTAGGGTAAGCAGATGTCTGTGAAGATGCAAATGAGTGGATGTTTGGAAGACAAAGGGTAGAGATAGGAGGGGAGGGGGGGGAAGGGTAGGGAAAAGTGTGAAGGAATGCAGGTTGTCAGCTAAAAGGCAGATCACTTGGTGTATTAGATGTCATGCAGGTTGTAATGTGTCATAAATCCAAAGTCTATATTCAGTTTATGATTTTTTGTATCCAGTAGATTTATGAAGTGAAGTTCATAGGCTCATCTACGAGAGGTGTTTTGTAAGTTCCCTTTAAGGATTAGAACTGAGAGATCAGAGAGGGAGTGATTGTCTTGTGTGAAGTGTGAATCCACAGGTAGTTGGACATTTTTGTTTTTTATCCAAGACCTCAGAACAGCAGCAGTCTCTCAATGACTAAGGAAGGGTGTTTGTGCCCGAAAGCTTGCAAAGAACTTTTTTCCAGCTATTTAGTTGGTCTAATAAAAGAGATTACATCTACCCAAAGAACCTTTCCTGCCCTTGTCCACAGACCAATATGGCTACAACCAACAACCTGGCAACTTTCTAACTGTAGAACTTTACAAAAGTAGAAACAAATCAATGTTGCATATTTTTTAGGTTTCTCTGAGTTTCATTCTTATAGCAGAAAGGAAAGCTGGTGGAAAAAATTCCCTGTAAGCTATTTGTTGGTGAAATCAGCAACATATCCTTTAAAAAAAATTAACTAGATTTCTTCTTTAAAATAACATTAACATATATGTTAATCTGTCAGGTACAGTCAATCACATTTGTGGAAGGACAGGCAGCACACAAGGCAATAGTTACATAATACAGTATAAACTCATAAATCTGTCTTTCAAAATTCTGGAATTCTAAAAAATCTGGCACTTTTTAAGAATACGCTACC
>NW_005841861.1:3255781-3257173 GCF_000455745.1 Alligator sinensis | reverse complement strand
CGCCCCCCAGCCACTCCCAGAGCAGCAGCTACACGTGAAGCGGTGGCATGGGGCGGTGGATGACGGCAGCAGCTGCCGTGTGCAAGCTTCCCCCTCCATGTCCGAGGGTGGGGGTG
This sequence comes from Alligator sinensis, assembly GCF_000455745.1. Lineage (NCBI taxonomy): Eukaryota > Metazoa > Chordata > Crocodylia > Alligatoridae > Alligator > Alligator sinensis. The sequence goes on along the minus strand of NW_005841861.1, from coordinate 3,257,057 downwards.
TAGCAGCGGGTAGTCGTGGAGCGAGGGGGATGGAGGGGAGTAGCGGTGGTCAGTCCAGGACCAGCGGCCACATGCTGTTTCAGAAATCCAGAATTTCCACAGTTCTAGTAGGTGCTAGGTCCCAAGGATTAAGAGGTAATACTGTATTTGTAAAACACCTGGTCCAGTGAGAAGAAGTTAGATTCAATCAAACCTGAAGTCTCACAGCATTATTTTTGTCCTGTTTGATTTGAACAAAAAACAGAGTTATATGTGCTTAAGTAGTAAACAAACATAACATCTGCCGGATCCAATGATCACTGATGTCAGAAGAAAAAGTCAATGGAACACTTATGTATTGAGGTTGAGGAGATTTAGAATATACTCTCTCTCATACATGCTCTGAAAAGAGGAGTTTCCCTCTCTCCTGTTTTTATTTTCTTTCCATTTTTTCAAAAGGTTTTTCACAACTTATACTTTATGATGAAAAAAAGGAAATTGCTCATAGTACTAAACAGCAACATGTGAACTGATTAAGACACGAAGTACGAACTGATTCTGACCCAGAACAAAACCTGTCCTTTTTCATGATCTGAAAATATCTGATTAAGTTCTGCTACCTAATTTCAGCTGGAAATGAAATTGACACAGTATGGGAATAGTTATTCTTGAAATGGGCCACTTCACCTGCTCCCAGGGAGAAATCCTTGGAGAGGAAAAGGGAAATTCAGTGCCAATCCATATTCCATGTCAACTGAGTTATCCAGAAAGATTTCACAGAATGAAAAAAAAACCTGTGAGAAAATAATGAAGCAACTAAGAACAGAATGCTGTTTCTTTCTTGTTATTAGTTTTTAGATAGCATTTTCATCCTTAGATCTCAACATACACTAAACAAAGATGAGCATTTCTGGCTCTATTTTATAGAGGGGGAAAATAAAGTTTCACACCAGGATCTCAAATTTACATTGACTTTTTAAGTCTTCAGCTATGTCTGCAATGTTCATCCTGTAGATTTCTCAGTAAGGACACAAGTAGAGGGCTTTCAGTAGAAGGTTTCTTACTATAAAACAGGGAGAAGTTACTAATATGGTTTCTTAAGGAGAAGACATTTTTGATACACTAAACTGCAAATATGTATGAATGTGAGTAATTAAATAAGGGACTTTGTCTCCTCCTGTCTGGGAGAAAAGGAATTGAAGGTTACTGGGTTTGTTCCTTAATTTGCAGTACTTTGCAGCCACTGATCTCTCTCTCCCTCTCTCTCTCTCTATATATATATACCTTATATATACCT
>NW_005841861.1:3237867-3255750 GCF_000455745.1 Alligator sinensis | reverse complement strand
AGAGAGAGAGAGAGAGAGAGAGAGAGAGAGAGAGAGATAAATATATATGTATATATATATTCTGTGCAATCTACTGCATATCTGTATGTGATTTTGTAAAATAAGGTTATATAAGGACAAACTAAGTAGAGCCTCCTTATAATTTTATTGATTACAACAACAAAAAAATATAAAATGTTGGCTACTTCTCCGAGAAGAAACTTACAAGCCATCCACTAACTGAAATATCCCACTACCCTCCTATTGTACATATTTAGACAGGTCTCTTTGTCACATTAGCACAGCTAGAAACTGCCATGTAGGTGGGGTGAGAAATTCAGCCCACACTTACTTCCCGTTGGGCATTATATGTTGGTAGCAGCATTGTTCAGACTTCCCCCTTTCTTTGCCAGAGCCTAAACAAAGACAGCAAGCAAGAAAGAGACAGTGATCAGTTGGACAATGTTTTATTGATATATCTTACAGTGTTAAAGCAAGTTTCTTATCATAATAATAAAGTGAACTCTAAATACATGTTTCATGAATTCATGAACACGTTTTGCTGCATTCCCATAGATCGATGGCCCCCACACAAGAGGTATGGCCCCCCAACAGGGGGTTCAACCCCCACACAAGGGGTATGGGCCCCCAACAGGGGATCTGGCCCCCCAACAGGGGGTTCAACCCCCAAACAAGGGTTTCAGCCCCCCCAACAGGGGGTTCAGCCCTCTCACAAGGGGTATGGCCCCCAACAGAGGGTTCAAACCCCACACCAGGGGTACGTGCCCCCAACAGGGGGATCAGCCCCCCACAGCGGGTTCAGCCTGCACACAAGGGGTATGTCCCACCAACAGGGGGTTCAACCCCCAAACAAGGGGTACTGCCCTCAACAGGAGCCAAATGGCCCCCACAGGGGCTTCCACCCCTCTTGCAAGGCCCACATGCCCCATTCCAGCCCCCCCAATTGCTGCCCCAGCTGGCCCCCTGCACCCCCAGGCCCCCATGGCTGCCTCCCCAAGCCCAGGCTCCGTCACTTAAAAAAAAAACCCAGAAAAAAACAGAAAAATAATGGGAAAAAAACCCTCTGCTTACCTTAGAATCAGGGGTGGGGGGGCTTCAGGACCTCCTGGCAAAGCCCCTCAGGACAGCACAGGGCAGTGGGGGGGCTGCAGGGCCCAGGCTGGGGCCACTGGAGCTGTCACCTTGCCCCGCACTGTGCGGGTGGGGCCCCAGTCAGCCAGATGGCAGCTGAACTGCTGGTAAGTGCTGGGTTTGTTTTGGGTTTTTTTAAATTATGGGGTGTGGGGGAAGGGATCAGGGGGCCTTGGGAGGATAGGGTGGGCCAGGGCAGGGGTCGGATGCCTCAGGGGGGCTGGGGGAGTGGGCAGGGCCGTCGGGGGTCCCCCCTATGGTCCCCTCCCCACTTCTCCAGCCTAGCTGACCCCTTACTCATGGGCACTGGAGCCCTGGTGCTGAAACATGCGGCCTGGCCAGCTGCATATTTCAGCACCAGGGCGAAGGCCAAGCATAGAGATGCTCTGGTACCCAGAGCATCTCTGTGGAGGACCCAGCCTCCAGTTGCCTTAGGGCATGGTCAGGGACTGTGCCCTGCCCCGCTTTTTTAAACATCGATTTTTTTAGACCCCTGGATATCCAGGAGTCTATTTTTCTCCCTGCGCTGCAAGTTTGCAGCGCGGGGAACTTTTTTTTGTTCCCAAACATGCCTGTTGCCCTGCCTCAAAGGGGTTTGAGGTGGGGCAAGAGGCACGTGCGAACTCGTGTGGATACGCCCATAGATGCTGATGGGGCTGACTGGGGCATACTAGCCTCAGAGACACGTTGGTATGAATAGATCACTAATACACAAAAGCTGAATGAGAGAAGTTTTCATTACATTTTGTCATTCTGAATTTAACTATCCTTCAAGAATATTAATTTTCAACAAACTAAGAATCAGGTAATAATCCCAAAGAAATCATCCCATTATCAGTTAATGGCTAGATTTTCAGTTAATAGAGCAAACCAAAGACAAGGGCAGTTAACACTATAACAAACTACAGTAATATAACCAATTTCAAGGGGATTATTGCTATCATAAACCGTATTAAATGCTTTATAAAAGCAATGGCTTGAGCTTTTTTTTAAAGTTATCTAAAGTAGAGTAAATGAGAGGCTGCTTTGTTAAATAGGTTGTTTCCAACCAATTTTCTAAGCATTTAAGGCACAGGGAATGCTCTGATAGCCATATAATGAATATTTTAAATGCACCAGAGGTTGTTCTTTGTTCTGATAGGTGGGGGAAAGTCATTAACTCTTTTATGTGACCAGATTTCAGCAAAGCTGCATGTAATTCAGATGTACCCATTTCAGATTGTTCTTTGATTGCTAAGGCACATCACTTGGCTATTTAAAATCTCCTTGTCCAACAGATTATGCCCTAGAAGCAAAAGCAGGAAGACAATCATTATTAAGGGCCCAGTTGTGCACTCAGTTCCATAAATAGCTTAGATTAGTAATCGTAAGGGGAATAAGACTTTAATGTATTTCTGCCCCTTGACTCCATGTGGACAATAGATTTTACCTAACTAGTCCCCCCAAATTACTTGTGTTTTCTGGACTTAAATAATAATAAAGGGAAAAAAACATTACAATAATCTAGAAATAATGTACTCAATGTACATTTCTGTACATCTCAACAATTCTGTTTTTAATGTCAGTGATATAACCATTGTAAAACAGTGTTACATATCCCTGTCCTATCTTTGCAAATTGCCCACTGTTAACAAGGAAAAAATAAAAGAAGTGTGCTTTGGGCAAGAATGAGACATGCAGAGAAAAATATATGGCAAATTGATCCTGAGGAAGGAAGGGTAGTTTTGCACTTTAAAGACTAACTAAATCAGAGATATATCGCATAAGCTATCATGAGACCAAGCTCACTTCATCAGATGCTGTGAAAGGACATGCATGGAATAGGGTATAAAATGGAGACAGTGATTTGAATATAAAAGACAGGGAGGGAGGGGAAAAAGGGGAAGTGGGAAGTGCTTGTCCAGAAGGCAGTGATCTTGACTGATCTTGAGCCATCCAGATTTTTATTCCAAAAAATTCATATTTCAAATTCATAGATCATGGTTTAAAGCATAAATACAACTGGTTAATTCAGATTTTAGTATTATATATTTATATATTACATATTATAATTATATGATTACCCCTTAACATAATATTTAAAATAGTCTACATGCCCATGTAGTGCCTGTTCATGGTTTTTGACCATAGACGGGATGGACAGGGATAGGTGGACTTTGGCTCTAACTCCATAATGCCCAAGTTAATAGAACACATTTACTGCTGTCCTTCAAACCCCTATATTCCTCCCAAATAATGGGGAAGCAGGGGAAAAGTCATGCTTTTTTGTCACAGGGCTTTTCACTTGTGTTGCTGGAATAGTGGTCTTTGGTCAGGAATCTACCTCAGGTGTTTGAGTGGGACATATATTTCTTTCTTTCTTCATTTATTCCTTTTCTGTCATAATGCTATAGTTCTGTTTACATTTTTCTGGTTTCAATACATGCTTCAAAACTGTAAATATTTCCAAGTATTTGACTGGGATAAGTATAGCCTTAAATTCTCCTTAAAAATACATAAATCAAGGATCGTGCTTAATATACAAAAGCAGATATCCATAAACAAGAAAGAGGTAGAACAGTGCAACTATATAGCTTGTGGTCATTTAGATAATAACCTGTATAAAGAACTGATGAGACTGTATTTGTGGGCATGTCTGCATGAAGTATGCCTAATCCTGTTCATTTCTGTTGCAGTGAATTGAATTAAATTGGAGGCATTCTTGATACACGTTTAATTTTAAATTAAAAGAAAAGGTTTTTTGAAGAAAACAGAGTAGTTCACAAAATAATTTCTTTCTGATCAAAAGTTTATAATGGGAGAAAAAAAAGGAGAGAACGGGCGATATCAGGGTAAAACCAAAAGTATGATAATAAGAAAAAAAAGCAATTTTTACGTTTTTTAATTACTTCACAAATGTTTGTTAAAATATCTCACAGAAAATGTCTTTTTAAGCTATTTTGAAATTGTTCAGGGAAATTCTATAGCATTCTTAATCAGTGGTAGAAATAATATGAAAAAAAATTGAACATTCAAGCACAGCATAAGCATTAGCTGACTTGAGTTAGGGAGAGTTAGCGCTTTTGTAAAAGAAGGGTTGGGATAAGGTTAAAGTCATTGCCACCAGAAAAATCACAGAGATACTTTCCAAGAAGGGTTATAGAAAGGGCTAATTAACAGTGGGTAAGAAACACTGACAGAAAGGTAATGTTAGTATATAAGACATTGAACTGTAACTTAAAATACATGGGGTGCCTATATACAGGCAGGAAGACTTCTTCAATGTGCTGTAATTACAACACGTTGGAGCAGACTCGATTAATCACACTGTAGCAGTGTAGCAGCCTCCCACATCTTGTTTGATGAACTTTAGATAAAATGCTCCCACCATTTTGAAGCATGGGGGATATTGATACATGAGATACTTTGGGCACTCTAATTAGAGTGGCTTTTGAAGCCTCTTTAGTTAAAGTGCTCCCCACAACTCCCAGAGCATGTGTATAAACACCCCATAGTCCTGATTTTCCAGTGATCTGCTATACAGGCATAGGCAATAGAATATATCTCCCTGTGCTTCTGATAAGGCACACATTACCATAGTTTTTGGCCACATCTACTTGTATTTGAATTCCAGTTGGCAAAATCATGTGTGTATCCTCCTTCCTAAAACTAGTTCTTGTAACAACTAATGGCCATTTTCTTAGTATTAAAAGTTATAACATCCAACTATAGTAAATTAACAAACTATCTGTCTTATATCCATACCTGATTTAGTAGGCATTAAATTATACATGTAGATACAGTTGTAGATACAGACCCAGGTATAAACCTGCAGGTTATTCCTGTTATGCTTAAAGAAGCAACTAAGCATCTTCATGTTATTCTCACATTGTAAAGATAGCTTGATATAACATATACAAGGTCTGTTAAAAAATTATCGAGACTGAACGTGTATTTGTGGTACAAAGTACTGGGTGGGGGCGTGGCTTTGCTGAACATGTCTGGGCATGCTGGGATTCCTCTGGACAGGTTTGCAGCTCATGGTGTTTCCCCAGTTTTCTGTGGTCAGCAGTTGTAGTAAGATCATTTGTATCTCGCATCCCCTTTCGTTATGTCAGAGTGTCCAGAACAACGCATGTGCATTAAATTTTGCAGGAAAATTGGGAAAAATGGCAAGTGAAACATTTGAATTACTTAAAATAGCAGTTTTGTGATGACACTATGAGCCATGCAAGAGTTTTTGAATGGTATCATCAGTTTAAAGAAGGATGATCATCAGTCGAAAGTGAGTTGTCTGACAGATAGCAAAAAAAGCTGAAATTTCTGCTGCTTCATGTCATTCAGTTCTAACAAGTGATTTGGGAATGAAATGACCAGAAAAATGACCAGAAAAGTAGGTGTCTGACTCATGGATGCTTCACCACAACAACATGCCTGCCCACTCAGTACAGCTTGTGCACTAATTTTTAGCCAAATTTTAGCCAAACACCATATCCCACAAGTGCCGCAACCTCTGTATTCACCTGATATGGCCCCATGCAACTTTTTTCTCTTCCCTCAACTAAATAAAAACTTGAAAGGAAGAAGATTTTGTGATGTGGAAACCATAAAACAAAATGTGACTGAACACCTTTTAGTGATTCCACAATTCCAGCTTTTAGGGATTGCTTATTAGAGGTGCTTCCAACAATGGCTGAAACATTGGGAGAAATGTGTGGCTGCAAAAGGAGCATACTTCAAAGGAGATTAAGCCTTCCCGTCAGTTTTTCATCAACCCAAGGGACCACCCTGCCCAGCAAGATGAAGGACAGCCAGGGTGGGGGTGAATTTATACCCAGCATTGGTGTAGAGCTTGTAGAGGAATACCTTGAGAGGCTGGATACCTTCAAGTCAGTGGGTCATGACAGATTGCACCTCAAAGTACTTAAGGAGCTGGCAGGAGTCATAACCCAGCCACTGGCAAAGAATTTTGAAAACCCCTGGTGCTCAGGTGAAGTACCTGAAGATTGGAAGAAGGCCAATGTGGTGCCTGTCTTCAAGAAAGGGAGAAAAGTAGATCTGGAGAACTACAGGCCTATCAGCTTGACCTTAATCCCTGGAAACATTCTAGAAAAAATCATCAAAGAGACCATTCTTGACAAGCTGGCTGATGGCAACATCCTGAGGGACAGCCAGCATGTGTTTGTTGCGGGTAGGTCTTGACTGACCAATCTCATCTCTTTCTACGACCAGGTGACATATCACCTGGACAAGGGAGAAGAGGTTGACATCATATATCTATACTTTAAAAAAGCCTTTGATCTGGTGTCCCATGATCTCTTCTTGGAAAAAATTGGCCAACTGTGGCCTTGGCTACATCACAATCTGATGGCAGGGGAATTGGCTTCAAGGACAGTCTTAGAGAGTGGTGGTTGACGGAAATGAACCATCATGGTGCTCCATGACCAGTGGTGTCCCCCAAGGCTCCATCCGTGGACCTGTCTTTATCAACAACGTGGATACTGGTGTCAGAAGTGGACTGGCCAAGTTTGTTGATGACGCCAAACTTCGGGGTAGAGCGTCCACATCTGAGGACAGGCTGGTGATCCAGGATGACTTGGATAGGCTCAAAAAGTGAGCATATACAAACCTGATGAGATTCAATACCAACAAATGTAAGGTACTCCGCCTTGGGGAAAAAAAAAAACCCTTGGCATGCTTATAGGCTAAGCATTGCTACATTCACTAGCACTATGGCCAAAAGAGACTTGGGGGTCATGATTGACCACAAAATGAACATGAGCCACACATGTGATGTCACAGGTGGTAAAGCAAACCAAACTGTGGTTTGCATCCATAGATGCTTCTCATGTAAATCTCAGAATGTCATCCTCCCACTGTACTTGGCCTTGGTGAGGCTGCAGCTGGAGTACTGCCTCCAATTCTGAGCTCCACAATTCAAGAAGGATATGGAGAAGCTTGAGAGCATCCAGAGAGCCACGCACATGATCAGAGACCAAGAGAATAGGCCTTATGAAGAGATCCTGAGAGCCATGGGACTCTTCAGCCTGGAAAAGCTCAGGCTCAGGGGTGACCTGGTAGCAGCCTATAAGTATATTAGGGGTGTGCACCAGGATCTGGGGGAACATCTGTTTACCAGAGCGCCCCAAGGGATGACAAGGTTCAACAGTTACAAACTCCTCCAAGACCGTTTTAGGTTGGACATAAGGAAAAACTTCTTTACTGTTCAAGCCCCCACGGCCTGGAATAGGCTCCCTCCAGACGTGGTGCAAGCACCTACTCTGGACTCCTTTAAGAAGCATTTGGATGCTTATCTTGCTGGGACCCTAAGTGACTTCCTGTCCTTGGGGCAGGGGGCTGGACTTGATGATCTCCTGAGGTCCCTTCCAGCCCTAATGTCTATGAAATCTATGAAATAGCAGTTCAAAGTCTCGATACTTTTTGAACAGACCTCGTATTTTACGTTCTACCTCATAATTGTCACTAATACAGAAATAAAGGTAAAAAGGTAAAGACAAACAAGATGTTGTACATCTGCATTCTATGAATAACATTTGTTTTCACTGCAACAGTGGTGTCTCATATTTTATAGAGGATATTAACATTACTGAATTAGTTTGAAGCACAAATTTAGTACCGTGGACTAATTCCACAGATCTCACAGAAGTTAAAGAATGTTAAGCATTAGGTCATCTAATCCATCCTGCTGCCAATGTGGGGTTGTTCCTTTCAACAGTTTTTTTTCCAGATCCGTTTAAAATGCTCCAAAATGATGGACTTTCTATGTCTTTTTTTAAAAGACAATTCCACAACCTAACAGATCTCATCAATAGGAAACTTTTTTCTGATATTCGTTTTACATTTTCTCATTCTGTCCCTTTGCCATTTGAAATAATTTTCCTCCATTACATGGTTCATGCCTTTCAGATATTTGCATAAAATCATATGCTCCTTTTATTCATCTCTTATCTGCTATGCAAATGTATTTTAATCTTTACTTCATAAATCCAACCTCTTCTGTTCTTTCTCTCCTTTGCTGATTTGCCTTGAGCTGTCTCCAATTTGTCAATATCTTTTTGCTGAGGAGGTATTCAGAACAGAATACAATATTCTGTCACCACCCTGTAGAGCTAGATTATTGCAGCCCTTCTCCAATATCAGATGTTTCAGGAATGTCTTAAGGACTCTGGTGGCCCAGAGCACAGTATTGACTGGGCCTTTACACTTTTATTCATGTGACAGTTACTATGATCATTGTTCTTGAGCACATGAGGGTGTATTCAGCATTTTGAACATTGTGTGATCATGCTTGAATGTTTGTGTTCTTATGTTTTATGTTATGTACTGAGTGGTGTGTGTACGTTCATGAGTGCATGCACACATGCATAGTCCCATCAGTAAGGGTGCTATTCTGTGTTGTGTTTGTGTCTTGCTGATGCCTGCTGTTAAGTTTGAAAATCATTCAGTTAAGCTTTTTATTTGTATAATAATATTTGCATAATATTGTATAATAATGTATAATATTGTATAATAATAATTTGTCTTTGCCCTGTTGCTCACTATCTGATATCCTCAGACAAACAAAACCCTGCAATACAGAAAAAAAATAGTTTTATCTTCGTTTTGTGGCCCTGAAAGTTTATGCCTCGTGTACTTGCTTAGTTTCAGGACTGGTTGATGGGTTTTGGGGCCCTGGAGCCTTGGGCCCACTGGTCAGTGCCTTAAAATATCACTGGTCAAATCCTGTCCTCAGCAGACCTACTGAATACTTATGGATGAGAGGCAAATATTCTTTCACAGAATGTGGCATAACAAATGGTTCCATTATTACTATTCTTATCCATTCACTGAACCTGTAGTTCTATCACATTCAATGCAATCAGTATCCAGGTAGCAGCGACTGCAGGGTGGAAGAATTAGATATGTCCCAAAATTTCATTAGTCTTTTTTACTGATCATAAATTATACCATAATGCTCACAGCTGTCCACTCTGACCCTGAAGTCACTTTGGTCTTACTGGTTTCCAAGTGCCTCCCTCCAATGGAATATCTATTTTACAGGCTATTACGGCCCTGTATGTAGTACCCAAGCTTGCAATTTTCCAAGCTAAATCTCATTCTGTTATTTTCTGCTCACATTCTTAATCTCTCTAGGTCCTTTTCTATTATTGCTTTGCCCACACTATTTGCAGTTCCTTCAAATTTATCATCTGAAAATGTCATTAACATGCAAGCTACTCCCTCCTCCAAATCATAAAAGCAGATTTAACACCAGTCCCTGTAGTACCTTACCAGACAGCTCATTGCCAACTGCGATCTATTCCAATTACTGACTGTGACAATGCCCATCCAATTTCTTCTTTATAATACCAAGATACATCACTCGCAGTTAGAAAGCTCTCTGGCTTCCCCCTGTATTGATCAATGTAGATTTGGAAAATTTCCATGCTAGATTATATCCAGTATATCTCCAGACTCACAGGCAGCATATCCATATTTCAATGCAATCTGATTACAATAGACAACTGACTCTTGGTTCTTACTACTGTGATATCAAAGCAAGAGGCAGTGAGGAACATATGGGCTCAGAGCTATACCAGTGCATTCTGAGACTTCTAGGGAACCAGCTGACCTCTGACTTGTAATTGGCAATTTTGTGATTTTTCAAGATCTCAGCTGTCTATGCTGTTTAAAAATGGTCAGTTAGCTTAACAACCTGTACACATTCAGTATAACGTCTTCCAATAATACTGCCAGCCAGGAGTCACCATCTGTACCTCCTCTGCACAGAGCCACGAAACTGTTAGGAAACGTTGGACTAACGCAGTTGTAATATACAATATTTGTCACTGCAAATATCAGAGTGCATGTAGGTTTCACCTTAATCATTTCTTGTATAGATGAGAATTTGGCTTGATGCTATTTTTGTGAGGTTACTGAACAGAATTTCAACCTACGGACTTTAGTCACTGAAGCAGCTGTCAAACCTCTGGGGATGCAAAGCGTTAGAAGGCAGTGACAGCTGGCTGCACGTCCAGCTGACTTAGATGGGGGGGAAAGGTCCATGCACTGGGAATGTCCAAATGGAAGAACAATTTGGGGGATGGTATAAGCATTTAAATTAGTTCTTTCCTTGATCAGACTGAGGGGCAAATGCCCAGCGTGAATTAGGTGGCAAGATGACAATTTCCAGATCTGTCCCACATTCTCCATTCTTTGTGTAGTCCTTTCCTTCATCCCACCCTGGGCAAAGGAGCAGAAGGGCTTTTATTGATTATATTAATTCCACTGTGTTCCTTTAATCCAGGCAGGAGGAGGCAGATCTAATTATTAAAAAATAAACCTTTTCTGGTAAGTGGCTCGTGTTCCTGAGGTGTGGTTGCACAGGAGATATTTCACCCTCAGGGCCCAACGATGGAACTAAATGCTCACTCACTTCCAGGGGAAGTGGGGGAGAGGGATTATTATTTGAAATGGGACATCCAAAACCTTTGGTCCAATGCAATTCTCCTTTACCATCTCCATAATTAAGTGCCAATTTCTCAGTTCTCAGTCAAAAAGTAGGCTTTGGGTCACTTAATTATCTGTTCTCTTCTAATCTACACTGTTCCTGTGCTATCTGAGCACCTTTTATGACCACATCAAATACAATGACTCCTTTCTGTTTCCTATGGCTCTCATTGGCATTGTAGTGGACCTCGCAACATGTTGGCACTAGTGTCTGCTTAATGCCATCTTCAAGAACCAGAATGATCTATATGGTAGGCACAGGTTGCATCCCTGAAAATGGGGCCATAGAAGGCTAATTTTTTACTGACTTGCACTGTGTGTAACAATTTACACCTTTGCAAAATGTCTATAAAATATTTTCATTCTAATTTGGCAGCAGGTTATAGCCACATTCCAGTGGAGTAAACGAAGGCATAAGAGCAACAGAGAATCATCTTGTGTGTCTGTCTTTTTTGGAAGAAGCACTGTTTTGAAACAGAAACTTTCACCTGTTCTAGTGAACCTGGGATTCTAATGGCATATCTTTGAACTGCACAGAAAGTGAGGAAATAAGTGAGGGTCAAGAGCAAGACTGAACATAAAATGTTGTATCTGCACTGTAGTTGATATATCATCATACAAAATACTAAAAAAGTGGCGGCTTTACAAAATTCTTGCAAATAGCATAAAAAGAGCTACTTCAATTGACAGTAAAGCTTTTGCTTCACAGTTGCTTGACAGATCAGCATATTGGAGCACTGAAGTGCTCTCTTTATAATAATCACTAGTGTACAGTATTTTCAGTTTTTGTCATGTATTTACCGGAGGAAAGTTAGATGCAGCATTTGGGTTTTACTAAAGTTCTGTTTTTTATCCAAAATTTTAGTTATGCTGAATAAAGCACAAGTAGGTCAAATGGCTTGTCCAGAACCACACAGCACATGTGGTTTACTCTTAAAAGACCCAAAATGTTCCTAATTCCCATTCCTTTCCTTAAAAATCTGTTTGCATATTACAAACAAAAAAAGCCTTTCTTCCTAAAGGGATTACTACAAAGAATCCAACAGTAATGTGGGACTTGAGATGTTCGTTAGAAAAAATATAGATGTATTAGCATATTATTTTAGCTTTTTGTCATTTCTATCAACTCATTTCCCCTTTTTTATTCAGTCCCTATATAACTTTTACAAATGTGTCTTGTGGTCTGAAAAAGACATCCCAAGATACCCAGAGTCTATACCCTGGGTTTTAAAGTCTCTCTGGTAGAGACTGCCTTCTATGGTTATACAGCATCTTGCACAATTCCTGGACTTTGGTTGGGGACCCTAAACTCTGGGGCTGCGTCCACACGAGTGTGCACATGTTTCTCTGAGGACAAGAAGCAGTGGCACACCTTGCGCCGCTGCTACTTGTGTCCAGGGAATGCTTGTGCCATATGCCCTCTGGTTTACAGCAGGGTACCCTTGGGTTTTTTTGATCCCAGGATCTCCCAGGGTCAGAAATACCATGCCCCTCTGCCTCCTCATCCCCCTCATACCACACAGCCAAGCTCATCTGGTTGCAGCCTAGGACCATCAATATAAAGGCTACAACTTAATCCAACAAATATCACTGGCTTAAACAAACAAAAAGAAGAGATAAATATAGTCACTGAAGAAAAGTGAACTTCAGCTATTCAGGCTGATAGCAAACTATCACATTCCTTAATTAGCAGACCCAAGTATCAAAACATCTACCCAGCCAGAAAACTGCTCAGCCAAAGTACCACAACCAGTGATGCATAGTAAATTTCTTCATTCCAGACTCTAAAAATCTGACAGCCCTTGATATAGGTTAGAGTCTGTATAACTCTCTAACTCCTGGACCTAAAAAGTCCTAAACAGTTGTACCCATAAAAGGTAACATTAGTCCCTCCACTAACAAACACGTGGAAACTCATTAAAGGAATTGCAGTTAGAATTTTCCAAATACATTTTTTTTGGTCAAAAAATTCCAGTAAAAAATTAATCAAAAACATGGATATTCATCCTCTGAAACAACAGCAGGGAATGGAGTCTCATTTTCTGCCAGCTCACCTGGTAGGCCACTGAAAAACTCTGCTTTCCAATGTGAATGGTAACTTTGCCATGGAACTACAGACCCCAGATCTGCAGGCTCTTTGGAAATTAAAAATTTCAGCCATCTCTAATTGCAGTGATAAGTAAACACATAGCAACATGAATCTGGCAAGTTACACTCATGTTCTATTACTAAGAACGGACAGACTTTTTCAGTGAGCACACACAAGAGGGATGGAACAATAGTACCTCATATGTGTTACCATTTAACTACATGAAAACTCTATCTAAGGGTCTTTGAATAATTTAGAACAGTTACTGATATCACTTACTCTTCTGAAAGGTTGCGCAAAATCAGACCCTTGATCACATATAGGAAAATATGAACATGGGACTTGATCACTGACCTACTTATAAGGTACTCTAGGTTATAGATCTCATTTATTAAGCCTGTGTGAAGTGGCAAGTATTCAATTTGGATTTGGTGATTTGAGTCACTGTCCTGATTCAATTCGGCCAAATCAGATTTGGAGATTTGGCTGCCAAATTGGCTGATTTGGTGATTCAGCCATTGACTATAATAGGGAATCACTAAAATGCCCATAACTTAGTCATTTTTTTGAAGATTTGGATGAAAACAGAAGGGACAGTAGTCCCTTCTAAGGGCATGAAGCTTGCCAAGATTTAAGGAGATAGGTGCAAGGCCTTCTGTGAAAGTAGCCCTCAAACTGTTGAAAGCAAAACTCATGCTGTGTGTGTGTGTTAACTGGGTTTCTGTCCGTGTTGGTCTAAGGAACAGGCAGGAAAGGTTCTTTGAGTAGATGTGATATATTTATTAGACCAACTGAATAGTTGGAGAAATATATCTTAGCAAGCTTTTGGGTTTAAAAATCCTTCATCAGGCTGAGGAAGCATCTGCAGTTGGTGTGCGCTCTTCCTGGATGGAATGAATATTAAGAAGCCAGAGGCTGGAATGCATGCAAGAAAGCCAGTCAGTGAAAATGTAAATTGAGAGAGATGTAGCAGGTGAAAGTGGAGAGGTACCTGGGGAGTCAGATGTCAGCCAAGTTATAGTATGTCATAAATCCATTGTCTATATTGAGTGCGTGAGTTTTTGTATCTAGGAGGTTGATTAAGGGAAATTCATAGGCTCATCTGTGAAAAGTGTTTTCACAGGCTTGTCTGTGAAAAGTGTCCTGCAGCATCTTGCCCCACTTGATGCCCTGGTGGAAGTAGCCCTCCACCTTCCTGCATTTCAAAATGAGCTGGCTGGTCATGATAGTGATGGCATCACCAGGAGTCCTGTCCCCCTCCAAGGCATTTCTGACTATGAGGTGGAACTTCTGTGTCACACAGTGGATGCCTACAAAGTTGGCATCACACACTGCCTTGACCAAATTGGCCCCATTGTTGGTGACTATCAACCCACAGGTGAGCTTAGGCTGCCCAAAGAGATGCCCCTGCACCATGTGGTTCACGGCTACCATGATCTCCCTTGCTGTGTGGGAGTCATCCATCACCTGTGCTTGAAGGAGAGCCAACTGATGCTCTGACTGATCACACCAGTGGCCTGTGAGGAAGACGTAGGAATGATCTCCACCCCGGCTGCTCCAGGTGTCTGAGATGAAGTGTAAAGGTACCTGCGACCCTGCGTTGCACAGCTCCTCTCTCAAGTACTCCCTGTATGCCTCATACAGGGAGGGCACCACCGTCCTGCTAAAGGTGGCACGTGTGGGCACTTGGTAGGATTGGGCCACAAGTGCCATGAGCCACCTGAACCCTGGACGCTCAGCAAAGAAGAAGGGCTGGCCATCACAAGCAAGCATTTCCCCAATGCTCTGTGTGACCTCGCTCACCTTGGCAACATTCCCCCCCTTTGTCCCCACCTTTCCCCCACTGGTCCAGGGTGCCTCTGCTTCTTGGGGACAGGGGCTTTGGAGTGAGAGAGGGACTTCTTTTTGGGCATGTTCCCACTGGTTCCAAGCTGAGGAGAAACAAAGGCAAGGGTGTGCCACTTCCTGAGATACAGCAGCATTGCTGTGGTGGTGAAATGTTTCTTGTCCTTGCCCCAGCTGATCTGCTTTCAGCAGTGCTGGCAGGTAGCATACCTGGGATCATCTGCCACCTCAAAATGATCCCACGCTACACTACCCAGCTGCTTCTGGGTTGTGGGTGGGGATCCTGCCTTATCCCCCTCCTCAGCAGGCAGAGGCACAACAACAGGAGCAGCTGAGCCACCTGGCCCCACAACCTCCTCTGAGCTGCCTTCTGGAAAAGGAGACCTGCCTCTAGGGGAACTTTCATGGATGTGGAGTACAAACTCAGATTCCCCCTTCTTCCTCAGGATTTCCTTGGCTATGGCACTCGGCTCCCCTGCTTCCAGATCCAGCTCCTCCTCTAGCACTGGAAGGCTCACGCTGACAACTGAAACTGGAGTGGAGAATGTCATGCTGCTGCTGGTTGTGGTTACTGGTGTTACTGGTGGTGCTGCAGGTGCAGACACAGCTCCCACTTCCTTGCTCCCACTAGCAGCAGAAGACTTCTCGCTGCCAGGAAAGAGGATGCATCTATGCAGCTCCCCCTCTGCCCACCCCCTCCCCTGGCAGAAGACCTGGCACCTGCCTTTCTATCATGCTTCATGATGTTTGATGTGCTGCAAAATGTGTGTGTGTCTGTGTGTAATATATGTAATATATGTTATGCTTTCCTGCACAGTGTTGACATACTGTCAGGGAAAGCAGGTTTCTTTTTGTTGGGGAGGGAGGGAAGACAGACTAACAAGAACAAATAAGAGGATTTTGGAGGAAGAATAAGCTGAAAGGAATGGATAACAATAGGGACTGTAGGCAAGGGTAAATAGAAAAGGACTGGATAGAACTTCATGGCAAAAGACTACCTACTACCAAGCCAGAGTCCTTCAGATGCTGCGGCTGCAACCGGGACAGACAACTCACAAAAGGCACACAGATGAGTTTACACACAGACTTTATACGTTGTTTCTATGTCCCTCCCCCAGAGCACTGTGATTGGAAGGGAACTCAGAGAAAGATCACAGTCACTAGCCAGCTACAGATTTCAATATCAGAGCAGTCTTTCCACCCCCTCTTTTCATTTCTGTTTCCTGCATGTCTGCCTTCTGAATTTCCAAATCTTTTCCTAATCAATTTGGAGGCTTCAATTCAATTTATAGCTTTTAATGGGTCTCTCGATTCAATTCAGATTTGGAGATGTGGCTGCCAAATCGGGCTGAATCTCCTCTGAATCAAATAGGCTACTGAAGCTTCACATAGCCCTATCATTTATGGCAGCTTCCTGGATTTCTCTCATAACCCATGGAAGAGATAGCCAGTATGTTCAGCTGCTGCTGTAATTTTTGTTCTAATTTATACAGTTTGTTAATTTTTAAAGATTATAGCAAGGCTCCAAGGTACTAATATTGCATTTACTAAAACAGTCTTGCCTACAGGCAACCAGTTGACTGCTGTTACTTAAAAGTCAGATCGAGTATTAATTTTGTGCACTCTGATAGGTTAGCTTCACCACCTAAAAACTTTACACTTTAACTTCTTTTCACACTTGTTTTGTTCACATTTACAGTGCTCCCCAGAAAGGATATGATTCTGTATATATGCAGGAAAGCCACTAATCTCCATAGAAACATTCAGTAGAAAGTTAAAAGCCCTAAATTTCTGTAACTTCACAGAGCCTGAGGTCTTTGTACTTAATGAATGATACTGTAGCCCAAAGAGAGACAGAGTAAAGGCACTCTACATTTGGGATTATTTCAATTCAATTTTCCAAGAGATGTTGAGAAGACAAATGACTTTTGAACATGGCAAGGAGCTGCCTGTCTGCATCGCATTTGTCCTTTATTATTTAGCTGGCAGGTAGCACCATATGTTAATACTCCTTTATGCAAATGAGCAAGAATGAAGAAATGATCAGAGAAGATGAGACATTTTGAATTAATAAAAACAAAATGCTGCTTTTGTGAACCAGTCAGGTAACTCATTATTTCACTTTAGGCTAAGAACTGGCAACAAAGTGACAGGTTACTGAAAACAAGAGAGGATGCAAGTGACCTGCAATAATGCCTAAAGATAACTCTTAGGTTGAGTGACTGCTGTCTCTTTTCTGTAGAAAGAAAATTTAAAGGCAAATGAATGATAATGTCACCCATAAACTTTTACCAAAAATTAATACAGCCAATAATTAAAATATACATTTAAATTTTTTGTACATCACTTTCCCCAATATTTTTTTATTTGTAACCTTGATAATTATGTTCAATAAAACAGACAAGCCTATTTAATCAATATTAGTAATTACAGCCATACAACTAGAAGATGATACACAAGTGGAGAAGTGCAGGATAGAGGATGACCAGATGACATGATGTTTTTTCTGTCTTTTATTAGACATCTATCCATAACATCTGTCACTGAACTTCAGTGACTTTTTAGTTATGGTCAGTTTTGTTCTCAAACCCAATCAATTCAGATTGGTTGACCTGTAAGGCTGATGAAATGTATGTCACCTACAACTTTCATGTGCTGGTTCTACTGTCTTTCATTGTTAGCAACTGACTAGATACCTCATGTTCATTTATGTCTCTATATGAACAATATAATTCAGGTTGTTCTCAAAAAAACAGAGACACTTCTGTGCGGGCCAGGAGCAACCCGAGCCCTTTTCGCGCTGCACGCGGGCTGTGGCCAGCAGCCCGGGCACGCCGGGGCGGAGAGGGAAGGCCGTCGAGCTGGAATTAGGCACGAACGCGTAGCGGTAGTTTAAAAGATTGTTTACTTACACCGAGATGGCAGTGGTGCAGGCTGAAAACTTGCTTAAGTTGCAGTTACAGACAGGAAAGAAGAGAGGCGGACAAGAGTTCTAGACTCATGAACTCTAGCCCAATCCGGCTGAAGGCTCTGAACACGCGAGCCCGTAGCGTCAGCCGAAGAAAGTACTCATCCGGAAGAGCTCTGAATAAACTCACACGAAGTTTGCTAGGCTCCGTGGGTCCGGTTCTTTTGCGCGCAGGAAGGGATACATCTAGGAATCTATCGGCGATGGGGAGAGGCTAGAGGTTGATCAGACCTCTGTTGCCTGCTTGAAATGCGCTGGGTCTGTAAGGATCCGCAGTGCTTAGAGATCTTCACACAGCGTGAAGTCTCCTCCTCCCTTGTTTGTGGAGTCCTCCAACTTGGGCGGAAACCACTCAAGCCTC
>NW_005841861.1:3206598-3237848 GCF_000455745.1 Alligator sinensis | reverse complement strand
CCTTGCACCGGGGTTCTCTTTTGCAGCAGAAAACTCCACCGTGCAAGGAAGCTGCAATTTAGCGGGGACAATTTAGCAGTGCCGAAGCACACCAAAACAAAAATCACACCCTTTGGGTTGTGACAACTTCTTGGTTTTATTTAGATATCTTCCATTTACCCTGTAAGAACTGCTCTGAAGAAGTGTTTGTGATGTCTGACCTTGGTCCATAAGGAATACTTTTGCCTTGGCAGGCTGCCAGACATTTTGTTTGTTTGAAATCTAAATTCTCTCCTTCTTGCTAACATGTTAGTATTCAGTTGTCTTGGTAATAGTATTTTTCTATTCTAGTTCCTTGGCATTTATAGCTCTTTTGGAACTACTGTAGGATTAAATTGGCTTTGCTTCATTTGAAGCTGCCACTATAGTTATTGTTCTTCTGCCCATAAGCCTCTAGTAATCCTAACGAAACACTATGAGATGTAGTGGCAAACTTTCAAAAGGATCTAAAGGTGTGAAGAATGCATTTGTGGGACCTAGTTTAGGTTTAGATTGATTACATTAAGCTAACTGAAACTGGGAGTGGCATGTGCAGGCGTTAGTCACTGCCAGGAGTGGGCAGCCAGAGGTAAGTAACTTGGAGAGGAAGGGACGGTGGGACTATCAGAACTGGATGAGGGGGTCGGGTTGGGTTTTCAGGGGCATAACAGGTTCAGGGGCAGCTGGCAGATCAAGGTGGGGGAGTGGGGAGTAGTTGCAGGCTAAAATAACCCAGTCAGGGATAGGGGGTAGGACACCATGGGCAGATGTAAATGAGCCCGCACATGCCTCTTGCTGCATCTCAAAGCAATTTGAGATATGACAAGAGTCACGCTGGAAACAAAATGCCATTCCCTGCACTGCATATTTGCAGCATTGACTCAAAGTTTGATACCTGGATACCCAGATATCAAAAAAAAAAAAAAAACCCACAGAAAAAAGGGGGCCAGGTGCAGGACTGTGCCCTGCAGCAACCAAAGGCACAGAAAGCACTGGGTGCCAAGCAGCTGGGGCCAAGCCGCGCTGCCCTGCACCAGGAGGGCCCCGAGCACCCCAACAGCTGCTGCTGCTAAGGGGGTGAGCTGTGCACCCTGCGGGGGGCTGTAGCCCCAGCAGGTGGGCTGTGAGCCCTGCGGATGGGGCATATGAGCCCTGCGGGGGGTCTTTGGCCCCTGTTGTGGGGCATGTGGGCCCTGTTGGGGGGGTTATGGCTCTGTGGGGGGGAGTTGTGGCCCCAGTTGGGGGGCTGTGGCCCTGTGGGGGGAGCTGTGGGCCTGCAGGGTGGGGAGGTAGTCCATGTGTTGTGTGGGGGGGCAGGGGACCCACCCCTCCTCAGCTGGCCCCCCACACAGTCCTCCCACACCCACAGTCCCCCCACAATCCCCCACACACAGAATCGCATCCCCCCACATTTCTCCACACCTACCCACATCCCTCCACACCCCTTCCCACCTCCTCTTGCAAACCCCACATCACCCTATCATATACCCATCATGTGATTAAAGAAACCAGAAGCAAACATCAAAACATATAGATATTTCGAATTTATTTTATTATGATGATAGAGAAACTGGTAGGCTTCCAAACTGCTTCAACATTGTACGTATAGCAATAAAACATTGCCCAACTGAGCTCTCTCTCTCTCTCTCTCTATATATATATATAGTGGTCTGTTATTATAATTGTGGAAGACCATGGATTTTAGGGTATTTTAAAGAGTGAATTTGGGTGTTTTTAACAGCGATTTTGAAGCTATTAAATAGGGAACACCAGAATTCCTGCTAGTGGGGCAAGTGGAAGGACCCAGGCAGAAAAACCTGCTCAGGGCTGGCACCTGGGACCCAGCTGGAGGTGGCCGACCGCCTGGCCACTTAGGGCTAGGAGGACATGCTTTGACAGTTCATAGCAGGCCACTACGCTGGGAACATCTTCCAGGTGATAGCTGCCCAAGTGGCAGGACAGCAGCACAGATGGCAGCAGTGCCGCACAAAGGGCAACTGTGCAGCCACAGCCCACTAGCAGGTGGCCCAGAGGTGCAGATGCCTCTACTGGCTGTGCAGTCCCCATCCAGGTCTGGCAGGCACGCAGCCCTGGGGCCACCTGCTTTTGCAGGTGGCAGCAGGTCACAGCCAGGCAGCAGCCCCCACTGCCAGACTGCTGCAGTGGGGAGAGGGGAACTCTCAGGGCTGCTTCAGCAGTCCAGCTGGCACAAGGGGTAGTGTCCCCAGGTACCAATTGGCCGGGCCCCAGAAGCTCCTGTCTATTTGTCCATCTGATGACCATGGGCAAGACCCACCTGGCTAACTAGTAGCCAGCCCCTTTTTACAGGGGCTAATGGATGAATGGAACAACTACATTCTTGGAACAACTAATAAAAAAAAAAAAAAGACAGGAGTGTTGTGTGGGTCAAAGGGTCAAAATGTGAAAATAAGTGCGCCTGAGGGGGACACAAAGCAGAGCCCCTGGGCCGCACCCACCAGTCCTCAAAGGCATCCAAGGAGCCGGTGAACACTGTCTACTGGTGCTCTGCCCAGAAATGTGCACGGACAAGTGAGAGAAAAGTGGCCCCGCAATCTCTGGGCACCCCAGAAGCTCCTGAGTGTGAGTAGCCCTGAGCTACTTGCCAGGGCAGCTTTTTATACTGCTGGGGCCAGCACAGGTGCTGGCCCCAGGCTCTTGCTCCCCCTGGATGTAGATGTAGGAGGAGCCAGGCAGGGTTATTTTGTCCCAAGTGGCACAGCTTGCCCCATACCAAAGTATATGTCTGGCCACGTGCACTGAGGCAAAAAGCCCCAGTTCAAATTTGTGCTGTTGCTATTTGAGCTGCTGCGAGTGCATGTGCCTGCATGTGTGGATGCACCCCATAGGAATGTGTGGCTCGGCTTTCCCAGTCCTGGGGTTGTGCTGTGAATGCACACAGGCTCTGGGGCAAATTCATTTTAGATTGGTCATGCCATTTTTAAGGTGCATTTAGATCAACCCTAACTGGGTTAGGTCCACCTAAATGTACTGTTTGTATGTACCCTAAGTGACCTCAAAGCCTCAAAATTTTCATGGGACTTCTTATCTGACTGTTTTTTGAAAATGGGACTTTGGACTTTTGAGGCAACAGTTTTTGTGGGTGACATCTTTTATTCTACCAGCTGCATGGTTTACCTCTGCTATGATATTCTATAGTATCACTACTAAATGTGACTTACTCATAGCAGGAAAAGCATCTTTTAGACTCACACTCAGGATTATATAGTGATAAGGATACAAAAATAATAACTTAAAAATAATTTACAGAATATCATGCAAGCACCCAAATTTATTTTGCTTGTATGTAAGAGTTTCTTGTTCTTGTCCTGCATTCAAAGGCTTGTATAAATCAATCCCAAAAATGCATTTGGTCAATAGAAGATATTACCGACAAAAATCAATGATTCCTGCATATTTCCTGGACTATCATGGCTACAACTTCACTCCAACACTATTACATCTTTCTGTGATGCTTTACTGATGTCCCATTATGAGTACTATGTTATTCACTCAATGTGAAGAACTAAATCTCCATTTTCTTTTTTTATGAAAAGGCACATATTTATAAGAGCTGCAGAAATGTATTTTCTCCCTCCAGGCAACAACTCTTCTTTAATACCCACACCCTAATCCATGTATGTATGCACATACTCTTGTGGAGTATGTTTACGAGTTGTCAAAGTAAGATTTTTCCATGTTATTCTCAGAAATAAGATACAATCTTTGCTAGAAAACAATAGTCAATATATGTGTTTTTAAAATAATTTTCAATTGGTCAGTTTCCATTGTATTGTCAATAAGAAATGAGCAAAAGTTTGAATCCAAGTTGGAGTGACATGTCTAACCCTTTATATCTGTTTGCTTGCGGAGCACTTAAGACTTAATAGTATAAAATTTGGCTTTGTATAGCAGTTATTATATGTTAAATATAGGGCTTTATAAAAAATGAGTTTACTAGTAGCACAGTAACAGTACAAGGAATCCGGGCAACAATTATTCACTCAGAAAATAACTCAGGCATAGTGTAACCTGGTCATTACAAACAAGTTTTTTTTCAAAAGCTAAACTGCCTTGCTTCCTTTTAGCATTGAAAATGCATTGCCTTATTCATTTAGATTGTTCTGATTTCAAAATACGAGTGACTGCACATAAAGGTCTGAGTTGGGATGGTAGACTATTTAAGGTATCTTGCCGTAGAACTAGAGGCATGAGTTCAGAGTGATTCATGCTGAAGGCTGCCTCTAGCTGTAAATGGGTACCTGGATCTTCAGGATGAACAATCATAGGTAGATGGATGTGATGTTGGTGATATCAGTCCCTCGTGTACCATTTGCTATAGAAACTATCAAGCTTTAACTACATTAAACTAACAGGCCATTTGGCTCAGGAGGACTTTTGACTTAATTTTTTTTTACACTGAGTCATTCAGAAGTAGCTATTACTGGATAACTATTCCTGAATAGCCCCATGTGTAGACAATCCATTATTTTAATTTCAGATTTTCCCACAGCATGGTGTCAATTCTGCATTCACACCTGTTTTCCACACCTATGGTTCTGTTGAAGGGAGTTATTCCTCATCTTGCTAGAGTGTAAGCAAGAGAAAAATCAGGGGTCTCAAACAGGTGTTTTCAATCTTTTCTATACATGGAGCACCAGAGGGCATAACCTTGACACCTGTTGTACAATGAAGTTAACAGCTACACTTATAGTGCATTACTCTATTAATTAAGTCCAAATCGTGCAATGGTCTCAACTGATCAAGAAAATGAGAATTGAGAAGACTACCCTGAGGCACAAAGTGTAAATGTACAACCTGACATTTACTGCCTTGTTTTCCAAAATTTCAGAAGAGAAAGAAATGTGCAAAGTTTTATTCTGGATCCTACTGTCTTATTCAATGGGAAAGGGAGTTTTGCCTGAGTATTAATGGGACAACCTAGTTGTCAATGCTAAGAACCTGGAGATTTCAAAACAGTGTATATTGCTTTTCAGCTATACTTTACTTAAATGGTACACTTGTAGCAGAAAGTCCCCTTTGTACATTTCCCTTCTGGACACGGATATAACCTCCCTGCACCACCCCCACCGCCATTTTGTGCATTTCTTTTCCTTCTCAGTATTGGCAGAGACCTAGCACTCATTGCATGGGTGTGGCAAGGCTCAAAGCAAGCCAGAAAGCTGAAGTGGCTTTCTGTAGGAGAAACCTGCAAACTACATCTACATATCAATTAAGCTCACTGTCACTAAAGAAAACAAAAGAACTAAAATATCCACTGCAAAGACTGTAAATATATCCTCTGCTAACCTAACTCACTTACTGTCCCCAGCAGCCTTTGATCCTCACCTCACATTGCATTTTTATATATTTCTCACAGTGCGTTTTCATATTTCATATGCCTCATCTTTACCATGGCATTTTTTATTTTAAATTTTATACTTTTAAACTCTTCAAGAATGTGCTCCCTGTACTCCCTGTAGAATGAAGTTGCACCCTGGACCATTGTTAAAACTGCATTGAAATTGTAATTGTAAAGTAATAAAATCTGTTGAGTGAATGTGAGTGAATGATGATCATTAGTAGACAATAGCCTAGCCAAAGGAACTCCATTTTAAGCTAATCAAGCTCAAGAACTGATTCCTGGAGCTTGAGCACTCACCCTATGGACTATTCAAGACCCACATGGGACAGCAACCTCTGGATTGGGTAGCCAAGATGATGCTGGGGGATCATACAAGTCTGCCAGAAAGGGATAAAAGGCAGCGAAGCATGACCGTCAGTGGTGCCCTCTCATCCAGCACCAAACCTATGGAAACAGAAGAACAAGCAGGCGAGCCACTTCTGGAGAAGACATCGTCTTGAAGGAAGCTAACTATCAACAGCAGACTCCAAGGCCTTGGATAGGTAGATATACTGACACCAGTGTTCCCACAATCATTACAGCAGCTGCTATACACTATACTACATGGGTTTGAATGAGTGAGGGCATGTTTGTGTGTATGTGTTAAGGTGACCTGTACCACCCATAACTCAAAGTTTGCATTTATGTTTTTATTGGTAACTTCACATCCCATCCAATAAACTAAAATTAATTATGATCCAGTCAGTTGGTCCTTTGTAGCCAACACACTGCATGGGATGCTCATTTATAATAGTTACACCAGTGCTTAGATTTAGTAATAAAATATAACGCAAATGAAAAAGAGCGTTGCTAATATTTGTAATTGCCCCAAATTATATCTATCCATTTGGTTCATAAAATCCTTTGAACAAGCAATCAAGATAAAATCTTCCATTATAACAAAATTAACCATTGGTTGCTTTCTGAAAGCCAAATAGAATGCCTCTATTGCTTTACAATGTGTTCTCTCAGTGAACATTTCCCAGCTTTAGAATGTATTCCTTATATTCAGCAAAGTTACTAGATCATTACTGCTTTTATTCCCATTTGAACAAGCTGATTATGTGTGTGTTACATACTGATAGGTCCTGGTTTAATCTTAATTCTATGACTTCACTCTGTGCATACCTGCTAGTATATAAAAGCAGTCATATGATGTAGTCTTCAAAATGGTGGCCCAAAAGACACATGAAGAATACAAGTTAAAAAGAAAACAATAATGCGGCAATGAGAAACTTAAAGTAGTGTGAAAGTGTGTTTGTCATTAATTTGCCAACATTTTTGGTTTGATTCAGTGAATGTGCTACTGTTCAAATCTCTGAGTCTGCCAAAAAGCAAATGGGTGTCTGAAAGAAAGCTGAAAAAATAAAGAGAGCCTTCTAATGAGATTTGGAGGGCTGGCAAAAAAGACTACTGTAATTTTGCTCTGCAAGTTTGTTCATCTAGGCAATTACATTAGGAAAAAGCAAGGCTGTAATCACTAATCACAGATTTGTGTGGTTTGGAGTTAAAAAAAAATAGAAGTAGAATTATTCCTAAAGGAAAAAGGGAGTGAAAAGATACTCCTTACCCAGTCCTGAGCCCACAGACCTGCCCTTTTACATCTAGAGAAAAATAAAGACTATCAAAGCTGACATTGAATGCTTCTCAGAGGACAGGACACACACGCCATGCTCAGAGTTAATTAGATGCTCAGAGGTCCTAGGGAGGAATTGCAGCTTCTGAAGCTTTTAGGCAGTGTTATTAAATTTCAAGGTAGAATGAGGATTTTCGGTTGAAAAGGTAGCAAGTCTCCTTCAAGCGAGCAAGCTATTATTGCTGACCTTAGCCCTTAGTCAGGTCCTTTTTAAGCCTATGGAAAGATTCCTATTGACTTCAGTGGGACCTGAATCAAGTCTCTCTTGAGGCAGAAAAAGAAGGCTAAATATAGTAGAGATAAGTACTGTGGAAATTCCACCTCTGCCTTCACACCACAAGAATATATGTAGAAAGATAATCCCAGTGATTAGTGAGCTAGCATGGGGCTTACGAGACCTGGATTCAATTCCCTGCTTTGCCACAAATTTCCTACATGATCTTGGGCAAGTCACTTAGACCTAGATCTTCAAAAGTATTTAGATGCCTAATTTCCATAGAGGCTCTCTTTTTCCAATTTAAAATGGGGATGGCTTTACTTCTTTGCCACAGAAAGGAAGCATTTTGAGGCCCAGTTCATTTAAAACTGTGACATTCTCACTTTCTAAACTAATTGGGATAGCTCGATAACCCCTACAGTAATAGGAAGTTCTAGATTAAGAAGTTAATGTCCCTTTAAGGAGGCTGGACTCCATCAAAAAACAAATATGCTTTTGGTTTTTGCTGCAATTTTTCAAAGCCAGAAGGTTTCTTTTTTTTAGAATTTGGCTCTCAAAGAGAGGCAAATCAAGAGTGCTGTTATTGGGAACTATGGAGCATTTTGGATCAATGACAGAATATCACAGTGTACTCTCGACAGCCATTGTGCTTTAGTAGCTCCCAGGGGGCACATCCAGACAAGCGCATACATTTGTTTCCCCTGGGACAAGTAGCAGTAGCGCACCTTGTGCCGCTGCTACTTGTCCCCAGGGAATGCCTGTACCATGTGCCCTGTGGCATGCAGCAGGTTACCCTAGGTGAGGTAAGGGAGGCTGGGGCCAGAACAGTTGCCCAGCAACTTTACCTGGGGGTTTGGGGGTCTTGGGGAGCTGCAACCATGGTGATTCTGCAGCCAGAGTGTGGCTCCAGCCAGGCAGGCTCTGGTTTTGGGCAGTGCACACTGCCACCATGTGCACTGCCCAGCTTTTTTTCGGCCTTGGTCAAAACACCCACCTCACCTTCCTACTGCACTGCAAGGTAGCAGCATGGAGAACGCCTGCATGTGTGGTGCTGCAGATGGGTCACAACACCACATACTGCTCATCTGGATGCAGCTAGTAAGAGGAATAGCTAGGTCTTAGTGGATGACACTGGTACAAAGTGTTTGTGCATATATGTGTGCAGGGCATACATACACAAGAATGTGGCAGTGTTTCCAACTCCTGCTAATAGTACACACACAGAGAAGATGCATACCTCTAAAACACTAGGGATATTTCAAGTTCAATACCTGGCTCTCTTAAGGTGTCAGTAAGCCAATTACTTCATTTAGGGAGCAGGATTCTTAAGGGAGGCAGCCTAAAGATGAATATGATATAGCATAAGAAGAAATGAGTTATGGAGAAGAAGAATATGCTCCATGTATAATAAGAAATAGTAGAAGGTTATATCTGAGAAATGCAGTATACAGAAGTTGTGAAATGCAAGATTAAAACTGGGTTAGAAATTAATAAATGTGGCTAAAAATAAATGAGTAAATGTGGATAACTCTGTGCCCATGGCTTTGTACTATAAAATATGGTTTGTGTGTATAATATTGTAACTGATTTGTCAATTCATGAAGAGTAGACCTGTCATTCTATTCAGCATCACTTGTACAACGTTATATATGAGACTGTAATTACAAACCGTTTCTGAGAGAGAAGCTAGTTACCATATCAAATGTTCCACCATAATGTTCCATGTGCACACTTGCCCATTTGTAATATGAGGTGGCCTCTCTCTTAACAGAAGTGAAAGAACTGCCATGCTGTAAATTCACACTCCAGCTTATCTCTCAGTAACTTGTGTGTCTATACCCTTAGTTACAATAGAGTACATGTATTCTTCCCCATCAGACTTGACTTTATTTTAAAATCTCATTAACACCCAGTAAATAATTCAAGTCTTAAAGCTATAAATGTTTAAGACTAGCAAGTTGAATGTTTTTAAGGTTAGCTTGAGCTACACTGACTTAAAATGTTGAGAGGGTAATTTGGAGAGCTTTAGCTTTGAATTATCACTTCAGGTAATACTAGTAGCTTGAGTATTAAAAGGGAAAAATGATCTAAGCATTTAAATAAGAGATGGGAATTCTGTGTTATATACGTGGCTTTGCCCTGAACTTCCTTTGTGATTTTATACAAGTCTATGTGGCCACTTGTACATATTAAATTTTCAAACTGAATTATGATAATTGCATATTCCATATTCAAAAGTAGTAATCCTTTTTGTGTTGTTAAGGGGTCTCCTGACAGAAAAAATGTGAACCCCAGCAATTTACAAGTCATCCCCTACTCTCATAGGATATGAAACAATGAAACAACAGGGAATTTGAATCACTCATGGCTTCATTTAGATTGTAACTTTTAAATGGATTCTGAAGGTCATGACTTAGACAGGGGGAGCCATATTTTCTATTTTGGTCTGGTTTTAATTTGGGTAATCTTCCCATTAAATATAGCTATTTATGACATTTGTTAAAAGCCTATATTGCTAATTTAGCTAAAAAAAAATCTAATGGAGTTGTATTGGAAGTTTTCCATAAAATTAATGTCCCAGACTTAATGGATGTCTAAGGTATCATTATTAACGGGAATATTCCATAAACTAAAATCAGCTCCTTTGAATTGGTGATCTGATACAGCTAGATGGGAACTTAGTGAAAACTGGAAATATGCCAAAGTACCCAGGAATTCAATTTAAACACCTTATGGAGGTTAATGCTTTTACAGTATTTACTTTAATTAGTACTTTATTAAATGCTCAATTTCACTCACACAGTTAGACAAGAATTGCAGCCAGCCTGTGGGCAGAACAAGTATGAGAGAGACAAGACCACTGCACTCTCTCTCAGTCTGCCAGGAACACAAATCTTCTTTGTGATTTCCAGGGTTATGCTGCCTTCAGCTGTATTATCTTACCGTTTGTAAAGTCATATGTGTGTGTATGAGATAGAAAGCATGCTATAAGCAGCAATAGCTAGACAGTAGCAGAAACTTTGCTTTTAATTACACTGTAAATCCAGAGTCACATGAGTGAATTTATAAAAACCAGAGCAAAATTTGAGCCAATGGGGTGATGTTCTACCAGAGCTTTCTGCCCCTATGCAGTCTCATAAAAACATAAGCATTACACTGCCTCCAAAAAGTGCTCTCTCTCAGGGCTGTCAAACTTCTGGGCAGCTGGGGGGCAACACACAACACTGGCCACAGTGGGGGTCACCATGGGGGGCCACAAGGTGCAGACCACAGTATTGGAGGATCTCTTCTGCTGCACAGGCAACCCCACACCCCCTTCCCCTCAGCCACGTGCGCAACCCAACTCCCTTCTCCCCTCCAGGCTGCACAGGCATCCTGGCTTCTCCTTCCCCTCCATCCTTGCTCTATGTGCCCTGAGAGCAGCCTAGCTCTCCCCTCCCCTCCCAGCTGTATGTGCCATGTGGGCAGTCCACACTAGCAGTAACAACTCCCCCTCTCCCCCAACTATGTACAACTTCCTGCCTTTGTAGCACACAGCTATGCCCTGGCCCCAGGCCCCACTTCTGCTGCACTCTCCCACTCCTGGAAGTGGGGGAAGGATATGGATGCCAAGAGAGGTTGGGGAAGCATGAAGAACCTGGATAAAACTGGCAAAAACAACAGTGGGAAGAGGGGGGCATTGATGGCCAGGGAGGAACTCATGGGTTGCATGTTAATTCTTCAGGGACTACATATGGCCCCCAGACCAGATGCTGGACAGCCCTGGTTTATCTAGCCCAGTACCCTGTTTCCAACAGATGCTTTAGAGGAAGAGTAGATAAATAAGTCATGCCTAGAGTGATTTGTCCCTTTTCATACCCTCCCTAGTATCAACCAGCATTGGTTTAGAAACATCAGAAGATACATGCCTGCTTCTTCCAATGGACCTGTCCTCCATAAACTTGGTTAATCCTTTTTTGAACCTGGCATTATCTCTCTTCCCAACTGATCCTCCTATTAAGTTTTACTTCCAAATTTAGCAATGTGGAAGGGCAGAATGCTCATAGCTCCCTAGTATCTAGTTGTACGCCTTGACACTTTAGTTTCAGAACTACTGTTCTAAATGGATTAATTATGCTGCATACCATTATTAGATGGGAACCATCCTAATCTCAAAACTACGGCACAATAATTGATCTTTCTATCATTTAGAGCTTGATTCAAGGTCTAGTGAAGTCTGTTTTTACTCTTCTTGATTTCAGTGGTCTTTAGATGAGATACTTGGACCATATGAAGTTGGTTCTTTTTGCACTGAAGTCAAATGAGTTAAATGCAGAGTCAATGGAAACAGAAACAGTCCTAATTGCTCCAGGTCAAAATAAATGGTATGGAAATGGGAAAAAAGGTGCAACTATGTGTCAAAACCTATATTTCTGTGATGAATAAATTACCTTGTAGGCCAGCTCTAGTGGACTTTCTCTATCTTTACAGCGTACTTAAATGACCCCAAATGACCTCACCACAGCTAAAGTACAGGCAGTCAAAAAGCCCAAGGCTGAATCAATTCAGTTTTTGCAGGTTAGTCTAAACTCCACAGATTAAATTGAGATACTAGTGAACAGACATTTACCTTTGATTCAGGGAACGCAGCCACATACACTCTCCCACTCCTCAGGCCAGGCCAGAAGCCAAAGGGTGCCAGAACACAGCTCTCTGGCCTGTAGTCATCATGGGCTGTGTGTTCACTTCCTCTTCCTGCTTCCCCAAGATCCCTGGGATTTGTAGTCCACAATCACAGCCAAAGAACTATTCAGGGTTGCTCGTCACTTCCTCTTCTTACTTCCAGGTGCCTCTGGGATTTGTAGTCCACAGTTGTAGCCAGCAGTAAGTTTGAGCAAGGGAAGGTGTGTTTAACCCCAATCCCTGGCCCCAGAGGGGGTTTGCCTAGGGGTGGGGTGGGGCATTCCCTCCCCTGTAGACTGGGCTTGCCCCCTGCACCCTTATGTCAGGCAGCCCTCAGTGCTCCAGCTAGGGAGCAGGGGGTGGGGCCAGCTCTGCTCTCTGAAGCAGGCAGCACAGCCCAGCCCAGCCCAGGGCTGGAAAGTATGCTGGAGGACTGATTTAACTTGAACTAGGAAGGGGCCTGAGATAGAACTTTTATAAACTGGCTTGACCAAAATCAGTTAAGTTTGACTTTTATTAGTAAATGTTTAGGATTGTGAATCCAAAAAAGCTGACAAAGCCAGTAGGAAAATACACATCGTCCAAGTTATGAGGGCTGTCTGTCATACAGAGGGGGCTCGTGACGCTGAGAGAGAAAGAAGATAGATACACACAAACCCATTACAATGGTTCACAATGGTGGAGGAAATGGTAAAGAAAGTGTCTCAGTCCATATAGAGTCTCATCGCTGGGGTCGTCTTTGGGTGGAGCGGGGTCATCTGTTGCTGAAGAATCCTCTCAAAGTGAAAGTCCATCCTACATTCCACCAGGTATATCTTAAACCAGTTTCAGCCATTTGGGCTAGGAACAGACATTTAAAAAGCTGGAGCCTGAATTGATTCAGTCTTTGAAGGTTAATCTAACCTGCCTAGACTGAACCAATTTACAAGTGACCAGACATTCCCTCTGGACTGAAGAAATGCAGGCACATGATCAGGGATACTAGAGTGTGTCCTTAGCTGCAGGAAAGCTGTGCTGGAGGGAGGTTGGGGCATGGCTAGCCCTGGCAACAGCCTGGAGTGAACTGGCCAGGGAAGGGAGTTTAATTCCCCCGTCCCTGTCCCACCAACATGAACCCAAGCTGGGGTTCACCTGGCACTCCCCTCTTGCTGCTGCAGTATTGGGGGTGCGGACCTTGCCAGATGTATGCTGGCATGGCTCCCTGAGGCAGAGAAGGCAGGGAGTGGGCATATTTCCCCCTCTGTCCCCTGGGAACCACAGTGGGGTCTGCATACCCTGATTGCCACTGCCACCTGCTCCCTGCATGGGGTGAGCGGTGAGATAAGCCACTTGCTTCCCCCTTCACCAGATGCCAGAGGAAGGGTGGAATAACCCCCCTTGCTTAAGGGCCCTTGCGAGCCAGCCTCTGGCCACACACCCACCCCTGTCACTGGAGCAGCAAGGGGGCAGAGGCCTTGATGGAGGCAGCACATGCTGTAATGGTGGCCAGGGAGTATGAGCCTCTTCCCGTCAGGGGGGAGGGGTTTGTGAATGGGGATCAGAGCTGCTGTGGACTGCATGGGGTAAGCAGTGGCACTGGGGCTCACAAGGGGCCACAGCTCCCAACCCCCACCCAGCACCACTGCCACCACTTACCCTGCAAGCCTGTGGCAATTCTGACCACCCCACAGTGAACCCCACCTGCTGGGAAGAGCTCATGCTCTTGGACACCATAAGAGGGGCTGCAGTCCCTGTCCCAGTTGCTCCCCCCTCCCTGCTTCAGTAGTCGGGGTGGGGGTGGGGCCAGAGGCCCCTTAGGCAGGGAGGAGGGTTATTTTCCCCCTCCCTCCAGCGTCTGGTGGAGAGGGTAGGAGGAGGCTTATCCCACCTTTCACTCCACACATGGAGTGAGCAGTGGCAGTAGTTGTTGGCATGGGTAGACCCCGCTGTGGTCCCTAGGGAACAGAGTGGGGAATAACCCCCCTTCCTGCCCTCTCACCTAAGGGACCCTGCCAACCAGCCTGTGGCCATTCCCCCATCTTGCCACTGGAGAAATGAGGGGGGAGCAATGGGTCAGGGGCTGCAGCCATTCTCATGGTGTCCTGGAGTGTGAACCTCTTCCCAGTGGAGGGACCATGCTGTGGGGCAGGGAAATCTGTCACAGACTGCATGGGACAAGCAGTAGCAGTGGTGCTGTGGGGGGTTGGGAAGCTATGGCCTCCTCCAAGTCCCAGTGCCATTACTCATCCCATGCAGTCGACAGCAGCTCTGACCCCACCATGCATGGCTCACCCACTGGGAAAAGGCCCACACTCCCCAGACACCATGACAGGGGGTGCTGTCCCCATCAAGGGCCCTACCTGCTGGATGCTCCAGTGTCAGGGCCAGGGTATGACCCAAAGCCAGTTGACAGGGCCCCTTAAGCAAGGGGTCAGAAAGGGGAAGGTTATTTCCCTTCTCCCTCTGGCATTGGGTGAATGGGGCAGGAAGGGACTTGTATGTGCTGGTGGGATGAGGGAGGGTGAGGAGAATTAACCTGTTCCCTGCTCCCACCTGGGACCAGAGTCTGGCCAGGCTGCTGCCCCTGTCTGTCTCTGCTCTGGCTGGGGAGCAAAGGGGCAGGGCACTGAGCTTCCATTCTGTTACAGGTTTAAGCCAGTTTCTGATCAGTTAAACCAGTTTATGTATAGACTGTCCCTTGCCCACATGTTTAAGTCAAACTGGTATAAAAATGTTTCTGTCTCTTCATTTATCCCCAGTGTGGAATTTTCCTCTTCAACGTGTATACACCTCAGATGAATAAAGGGCAAAGTTCAGTAAAGAGTCAAAGAAATTCTCAAAACAAGCCTATTAATATTTGGCATTTTATCACCTCTCTGCTCTTTGTGACTAAAAAAAGAAGCATCCTCTCATTGTAAAAAGTTTCTCAGCTTCCAAATGAGTTCTAGGACGTTAACAGTATTTATGGCACTATACTATACCACACCACTGTGTATTACACATATAGGCCCTAATTCAAAAAAGTCTCATTTATTTTGCAGCTGTTACATAGGTATTTGCCTTGTTTTACACCAATGTTAGATGCTATCAGGTCAGTGTTAATCCACATATGCACATATTCTTCAACAAAGTTTGAAGAGAAGAAAACAGGATGGACTAGGATGGACCAGTGCAACTCCTAACAGATAGGATGGACAAAGCTGAGCTCTTAAATGATTTCTTTGCATCTCTGTTCCTGGACACAGATACAAACACACCTCCCAATGAGACTTTAATCTGGCTTGGGAGAGATACCAATCCAACAGCGGTTAGTGCTGACCTAGTGAAGGGGCACTTGGAGGGGTTGAACATATTTAAGTTGGCAGGCCCTAATGATCTTCACCCAAGGGTACTAAAGGAATTGGCCAGTCTCATAGCTAAACCATTGGCACAACTGTTTGAGCATTCGTGGTGCTCAGGACAGGTCCCAGAAGACTGGAAAAGGGACATTGTGGTCCCTCTTTTCAAGAAAGGGAGGAAGGAGAACCCAGGTAATTATAGGCTGGTTAACCTCACCTCTATTCTTGGCAAGACCTTAGAAAAAATCATAAACGATTACATTTGTGGGGGCCAGCGGGTAATACAATGTTAAGGGGCCACCAGCATGGGCCTGACTAACCTGGTCTCCTTTTTATGACCAGGTTAGTCAGTCAGATCCTGCCTGAGTAACCTGGTTTCTTTTTATGACCAGGTCACAAAGTGCTTAGATGCAGGAGTAGAGGTAGATGTTATTTACTTGGATTTTTAAAAGACTTTTGACACATTGTTGCACCCAGTTCTTACAAGTAAACTAAGTAGCTGCGAAGTGGATTTTTTTCACAGTCAGGTGGGTGGAAAACTGGCTTATGGGATGCAGCCAGAGGGTGGTGGTGGATTGTTCAGTTTCTACCTGGAGAGATGAGGGCAGTGGTGTCTCCCAAGGCTCTGTCCTTGGACCAGTACTGTTCAATATCTTCATCAGTGATTTGCATGAGGGTGTAGAAAGCACTCTGTCCAAATTCGCAGATGACATCAAACTGTGGGATATAGTAAACACACTAGAGGGGTAGAGAGTGAATTCAGGTTGATTTAGATAGACTGGGGAAGTGGGCGGATCAGAATAGGATGCAATTTAACAAAGATAAGTGAAAGAGCTGCACCTGGGGTCAAAGAATCACTGATATACCTATAGACTGGGAAGTACCATTCTAAGTAGTACAGCAGTGGAAAGGGATCTCAGAGTCATAGTCGACGCAAAAGTAAACATGAGTCACCAATGTGATGAAGTAATACGTAAGGCTAGCCACGCTCTTGCTTCATTAGTAGGTGCATCATGAGCAGGTCTAGGATGGTGATACTTCCCCTCTATGTGGCATTGGTGAGGCCACAGCTGGAGTACTGCATCCAGTTTTGGGTGCTGCGCGTCAAGAGGGATGTGGATAACCTGAAAAGAGTTCAGAGAAGGGCTACTTGTATGGTTGAGGGACTGCAGGTAAGATCCTATGAAGATAGATTGAGGAACCTGAATCTCTTCAGCCTTTGCAAGAGAAGGCCGAGAGATGATCTTGTGGCTGTCTACAAACTCATCAGTCAGGGCAGGGGCAGCAAGGAATAGGGAATACTCTGTTTACCAGGGCACCCCTCAGGGTTACTAGGAACAATGGCCATAAACTGAAGGAGAGTAGTTTTAGATTGGGCATCAGGAAGAAATTCTTTACGGTGAGGGTTGCCAAAATATGGGATGGACTTCCAAGGGAGGTGGTGCTTTCTCCTATCTTGGAGGTGTTCAAAAGGAGATTAGAAAAATACCTGGCTGGGGTTACTTTACCCCAGTGCTCTTTCTTGCCCAGAGCAGGGGGTTGGACTCAATGATCTAAGAGGTCCCTTCTGACCCTAGAAATCTATGAAATCTATGGAATATAAATATATATTCCATAAATACAGATGGCCTAGGATTAAAATCTGCTTTTGGAACCTCTGCTGTGGAGTGTTAAAAGTATGGCTTTAGGTTCAGAATACCAAGTCTGATATAAGGCACTGGACTGAGGCACATGATATTAGTTTCCACCTCTGCCATAAGCTGTGCTTGTGACTTCTGAAGTCAGGCAGAAGACAGGGCAGGGTAGCACCTTGTAGAATAACTCATTCAGAAATGTATAAGCTTTCATAGGCAACACTACTGTGCTAAACAGTATAAACAGACTTTCCCTGTCCCTGTCCTTGCATTTAAATTACTTTCTTCCTCTCTATTTAGTATGCCTTTCTCTCTGCAAGTCCATTCATAACATGTATAAAGTAGACTGTTGTCTATGAAAGCTTATGCATTTCTTATTATTTAGATAATATTTCCCTACCTCATTTCTACCTGAATTAGAGACTACTTCCATACCTCATTAATGGTTATGAAGGGCTTTGATCTTATAGTGTTGGGGATTGTATAAATATGTAGTTAGTTTTCATTATACTTAAGAGATAAGAGAGGGAAAGAAAATAATGGATTAGAAAAAACAAGCTAAGGACCTATAAAACTTAGAAAAGTATATGTTACAAATCAAATTAAAGAACAAAGAAGGTAAATGGGTTGTAAAGGCTTCAAGAAGTCAAATAAGAAAAGCAGCATTCAAGCAAACAAAAATGTTTTTTTCACTAAAAGAGGCCAAAATTAAAGACAACCAATTAATCAAAACAAAGAGAAAGATCAGAAAGATAAAATAAAATTGTCAATAGTTGTAAAGGGAAAAAACAAAACCAAACAAAGGAGAAGCAGATGGGAAATATATATTTCATATACTAATGGACAAATGGAAAAAAATAGCCAAAAATGTTAAAATGCACATGGGAATCTTATCTGAAGTGCTGCAAGCAAAATCCTGAAGACCTCACTTTGAAAAATTAGAAGCAAAAATAGTTTCTCCCAGATTAACTCAAATTTCTCTATGCATAACCTTCTCCAGGCATAGTTAGCCACACCATGGGTAAGAACCTCAGATCTTGTACATTTCTGGAGCTCAATTGATCCTAAATGGCTTTACACCAGAGCATGATATTGCCCTATGCATTTAAATAGCCAAAATACAGGAATTTCCATTACCTTTGGAAATGTTTCTTTTAACATTTTATTTTCAGTGTCTTACTTTTTCCTGAAGGGTCAGGAGAGAAATAGGGACAATCCTCACATTTATTTTATTTCAAAGGCTTTTCACTTTTTTATTATTAGACCAAGATCAGTTCACCTGTTTGTGAGTCAGTAGAACTTATCACTCAGTAAAACAAAAATCCTCAACTTTGGGAAGGCTGACTTTCACAAACTCAGGAGACTGATTAGTTAGGCACTAAGAGACCATAAGGAATGTTTTTTCCTTAAGGACACAATCTTCAAAGCACAAGGAAAGTCCATTCTGTCCCATAGGAAAGGCAGTCAGCAGGCTGGGAACCCCAGCAGGCTTAATAGGGAACTTTTGGACCTTCTGAAACTAAAAAGAGAAGCCTACACCAGATGGAAAATGAGAATCAGCACCAAGGAGGACTACACAGTACTAGCCCACACCTGTAGAGAGTGGACTAAAAGAGCTAAGGCAGAAACCAAACTCAGGGTAGCCACAGGAATCAAGGACAACAAGAAGTCCTTCTTCAGATATGTGGGAAGTCTGAGAAAGAACAAAGACAACATTGGACCCAATGGCAACATGTAGGGGGTGCACAGGGTTGCACGTTTACCCCCTGAGAGCACTGGTGCACCCTCTGACAGCCAGTGTTCCCTGCTTAGGCAATGGGCAAGGGGGGCAGGCGAAAGCACTGGTGCTCCCCTGAGAGCACTGGCAGGGAAGTGGGGGCACCAGGAGAAGCAATCCTGTTGGTCCCCCCCATGGCCAATCGAGCTGACCAGGGTGAGGGGTGTTCCTCCACAACTGATCGTGCTGACCAGAAGTGCCAGTGATGTGCCTGGAAGAGCCAGTGGCACTTCTGGTCAGCACGATCAGTTGCAGGGGGATCTCCCCACAGTTGCTAACTGGCCACTAAGGGGGCAAGTGCCCTCCCTGACTCAGGAGGCACCAGTCACCCGTGATTGGACCCCTGCTAAATCAAATGGGGCAGCTGACATCTGACACTCTGAAAAATGCCAATCTCCTAAATGATTACTTTGCATCAGTCTTCCACCTGCCCAAGAGGGTTACCCTGTCAGACAGGATGCAAAGAATCCAGGGTGCAGGAGATAGACCCAAAATTGATGTAGGTCAAATGAGGGAACATCTCGAGAGGCTCAGTATCAATAAATCCATGGACTTGGACAGAATGCACCCGAGAGTCCTGAAGGAGCTGGTGGACATCATAGCATGCCCTACGGCAAAGATATTTGAGAACTTGTGGCACTTGGGAGTGGTACTAGAAGATTGAAAAAGAGCCAATGTGGTCCCAATCTTCAAGAAAGGAAGGAAGAAAGATCCAGGGAATTATAGGCCAGTCAGTCTGACATCCATCTCTGGAAAGGTCCTGGAGAAAATCATCAAAGATTCCATCAGCAACAGGTTAACAGAAGGCGGAAGTGGCTTCATTGCTGGAAGGTCTTGCCTGACCAACCTTGTCTCCCTCTATGACCAGGTGACACATTGCCTGGAAAAGGGAGATGAGTTTGATGCCATATATCTGGATTTCATGAAAGCCTTTGACTTGGTCTGTCATGATGTCCTCATGGTTAAGCTGGGGAACTGTGGCCTCAACTATCTCACAGTCCGATGGCTAGGGAACTGACCCCAGGGTTAGACTTAAAGAGTAATAGTTGACAGGAGCAAATCAGCATGGCACAAGGTGACAAGTGGTGTCCCTCAGGGCTCAATACTCAGACCAGTACTCTTCAACATCTTCATTAATGATCTAGATTCAGGCATCAGATGCGGACTGGTGAAGTTCATGGACAACACTAGACTATGGGGGAAGGTGGTCAAGTGTGTGCCTTAGTACCCATTCCAGTCTAGCTCCCACAGCTTTATGCTAACTAGGTCAGGTACTAAGAACAGCATAGCAGTTGCAGTGCCGACTTCTGCACAAGCTGCAAAATTTGGCTGTGGCCCTGTTTGAATACTCAGATGGCTAATGAACACTGAGCTCCTTGCTATGACACACACTATAAAAGAGTAGAGAATGAGCATAAAGGAGCTAACGACAGGGTCATGGAAGGTCAGAAGCCCATACTTACATGTTCTTGGAACCAGAAAATAAACAAATTATATACTAAAGAAACATTTACAATAACATATTTTAATTTCATTAAAAAATACTTTTGTCCTCATTTGTGTGTTTGCATCATGTATATAGAGGTGACTGCATAATAGCTGGAAATGAAGTCTTGTTTTTGTATATTGTGGAGGGGGTATGGGTGGGGGGGTATGGGGTTTGTGGGGGCTCTGTGTGTGGGGGGGTATGTGGGGTGTAGGTACTGTGGGTTTGTGAGGGGGGGTGTTTGCGAGGATGTGTGGGTCGTTATTGGGTTTGTGGGTGGCTGTGGGTGTATGGGGGTTGTGGGGTGTGTGGAGAGGGACGGTGGCTGAGGGGTTTGCGGTGGTATGGGTGCATGTGTATGGTGGGGTGTATGTGTGGGTCTCTCCACTTCAAACACAACCATCCATTGTGCACAGCTCCTACAGCCAATGGCAGAAGCAGGCGGAACTTCCTGGCAATATGCGGTCTCAGTGAATCCCAGGACTGCATGTCGGCAGACCGCCAGCTCCATTACATGAGGCTCACATGCCCAAGCCCCATACCACTGGGGGGAACCCCACATGATGAAGCTGGTGGTGCAAATCATGAGGCTCAGCTGCAGTGGCAGGGGGAGGGGCAGAGCCGGCTCAGCTTCATAGCGCACAGCTCCCTGTTGTTCCCCATGACCTGCTGCAGCCACCACCACCGCCAACACCACCACTCTCACTCCCACCCCCGCTGCCATCACCACCACTTCCCCTGTCCCTGTTGCCACCCTTCCCCTGCTGCCATCCTGCGGGTGAGGGTGGGAACACAGACTGCACTGCCACTATAGTAGTGAGCAGGGCTAGGCCCAATGTGAGTACAGCAGGGGCAGGCCAGGTCTCCTCTGGATACAGTGAATTGGTAGGCACCCACCCACAGGCTGGATGAAATTGCTTGGTGGACCAGATCCAGCCCTTGGGCCATGTTTTGCAAGCCCTTGTCTTATAGTCACCGCTAAAGTTACTAATTACTATCTCATACAAATAATGAAAACAATTCTGAGATATAATTTTTCAATGTTGAGGTCTTCCTAGATACTGTAGTAAAAAACTTAAAAATAATTTGGAAGATATGTATCTAGCCTTTAGCTTGATATTTTTAGTTATATTATTTAAGGCTAAGCATTAGCATACCGAAATAGAGTTTAATGAATTTAAGAAGCAAGATATTGAACATAGCAGACAACCATCAGTTGCACATCAAGACTTTCAATTGAAATGGAAACCATCCAAACATTAAGTACCTGAGCTCATAGGCCTGTACAGTGACCCAGGGCACTTACACACATGCAGCAAGGTTGCTCTGATGTGTTGTAAATCCAGTGTATTGGAGCAGACTTGATTAAACCTGACTAATCAAGTCTGCTGAAACACAGAAATTACCATGCTCTAGCAGCCTCCAGCATCATGTATCAGTGTCCCTGTGCAGAAAAATGGTGCTCTTTGAAGTAAAGCTCAAATAAGCTTAAGTTCAAAGCACCCACACCCATTTTTTCAACACAAGGACGCTAATACATGTGACATTCGGGCACTTTTAATTAGCGCAGCTTCCTAATTAAAGGACCTGCCCCCATCACCTCCCGGAGCATGTCTATAAACACTCTCAGTGCTTAGACATTGCTATAATGTCTCCTTTCTAGACATCATGGCTTATAGCCAATGATCAAAGTGTATTGTATAGCCAAATCCTCTGTATTGATTCTATCCACTGACTTAATGACTGAAAGTTCTGGTCAGAACTTTAACATTCTGGCTTCTTATACTGGAGCATCCTTTCCATTAGCTTGGAGAGAGGAGAATTTATACGTGCACTGTTTCTATTGTAGAAGATACTTTCCATCATATAGTATTCTGCTACCTTGATTTGCTCAGAAAAAAAAATCGTTGGGAGCTATTAGGAGCAGAACCCCCAGGCTGTAAACAGATATTCAAGCTGGTAGTACTACTTGAAATATTACTGAGAACCACAAGTGACCAGTCAATGACTCATGCAAGTATTATACTGCTAGAATAAATACGTGAATAAAAATGAAGAGAAAAAGGAATTCAAATAAATATCTTCTAAGTGGTCAGCAATTCCTAAAGTACATAATAGAGGCTCAACCTCAAGCTGTTTCAGTGCAGAAGAAAGATAAGAAGAACCACAAGAATCTGTTAAAAAGAAATCATGGCATACCAACTTGACTTCCTTTGACACAGTAACTGGTATGGTGGTTAAAGGAGATGTACTAGACATCATGCAGCTCGATGAATATGAGTGAAAAGCTGAAGGAAGGTTTACTTAATGGCAGTATTGCAGCATAGTTCTAAAAAGAATGGGCTTTCTGTCTAGGTGATCATAGAAAAAAAAATTGAGCCAGCCCAGCCTCTATAAAGCTGCTGCTGATTTTTCCTTGTGAATTCAATGTATCTGTAGCACTGGAAACCCACACCCATATGCCAAACACTCATTTCGGAGGGAACCTTGCTTAGAACATCTAGCACCATGAACTGCAGAACGTTTCCTGCTCCTCTCTGGTTTCCTTCCATGAAGCTTTCTGCACTTGGGTGGATGGGGGAAGCAGGGGAGTAGGAAGGATGATGTGACTCTGTGCTAGGAAATGAAAAATAGATACCAGGAATAACTGAGACTGAAGAATCTTTTTCCAAATATATGTCATCACAAATAGCTATTGTGATGTGCTTGGCAGACATCCCAGAGTGAAGGACAGAGCTGATCAATATTAAACATTCAGGAGAAAGTTCAGCAAACCAAGAAGAAAAGAAAAGGGGGAAGAGGTAGCTACTGTGTTTGTAGAAGTGGGAACTCACGTGCTGAGTGAGGAAGATTCAATCTTGATCATACTTTTCTTATCACTGTTATCTGCAGCTTTACTAAACTTACAGGATTTTCCATTCATACTTTGTGTGTGCTGTAAGGCACTGGCCATAAGAACAGTACTGTATTCCACACAGCCAACTGTTACCAGCCAGTCTAAATAAAATATCAGCAAAAAACAGTATCTATAAAATATCCTTCTCTTGTGTCTACACAGGACACTTTACTGCACAGTAGAGCCAATTACTGCATAATAAGCATCACTGGCTATACATGCTCAACCTTACTGTGCAGTAATTTCCTCTACTTGGCAGTTAACTTGCTACCTGCAAATGCAAGTAGCAAATTAACTACCAAATAGTTACCACGCAGTACAGCACGTGTAGATGGCAGACTGGGAGCAATTTTGCTCCAGTCAGCCAGGCAACAAGGGGTGGGAGATTACTCCCTGTCCCCAGGAGTTGCCTGTTGCTGGGGTGGGCTCTGTCACCCCAGCAACAGGCAACTGGGCAGGGACAATGTTCCCTGCCCTGGCATCAGGGAGCTCCCAGCCCCTGCTCCAAGGTCTCAGAGCAGGGGCTGGGAGCTCCCTGCACAGGGAAAGTATTCTGCCCCGCCTGGAGCTGGCTGGGACCTGACCCAGACTGGGATAGTTCCCAGCCAGCCCTGAGCTCCAGCCAGCTCTGGCCTACCTGAAACAGAACAGTCCCCAGCCAGCTCCAAGTTGTATGTG
The DNA here is from genome assembly GCF_000455745.1 of Alligator sinensis. Classification (NCBI taxonomy): domain Eukaryota; kingdom Metazoa; phylum Chordata; order Crocodylia; family Alligatoridae; genus Alligator; species Alligator sinensis. The sequence goes on along the minus strand of NW_005841861.1, from coordinate 3,214,105 downwards.
CATACTTCCTCGTACAGCCTGGAGCTGGCCAGGAACTGTCCCAATTAGGGGCAGGTCCCAGCCCCACTGATTTTTCCCAGCACTGTACCCCAATTAGGTGACCAACACACGGGGCTTGGAAAAAGCTGCAGGGGAGGGGAAGGTCCCTAGCGCTCCCTCTGGATGCTGCAGGGGGCTGGTGCAAGGCTTGAGCAGACTGCTGGCAGGAACAGCAAATCTACTCCCAAATCCTGGCACATGTAAATGCCTGCCCAGGGTGGATTTACTTTAGAGTAATTTACTCTAAAGTAAACTCACTGCACAGCATTTACACGTGTAGATGCACCCGCTGATTATCTTTTAAATATTATATATATGTAAAACAATATAAATATGTAAATTAGTGTTCATCTGTGTGTGCATTCCCAATACAAGTAAATATGCAAATCTATCACTGGAATTTAAACATCAATCTTGGAGTGATATAATGGTTTAGATTATCTTTATATATGCTGAAAATATATCCAAAAATTCCATTTTTTTTTTAGTATCAGGAAAGAGTTGGGGCTCTTACTTCATTTGGCCCAAATCAGGACACTAAGGCTAGGGACTGAAATTCCACATAGACTGGTATAAGTGATCGGAAACTGGTCTAAACCTGTAAGGGTGTTTGTACATGTGATGCCATTACCATGTACACATGACAAAAAATTCACTTGGTGTGACTTAATGGCATCACACTGTACACATGCAAGAGTTTGGGGGGTTTTAAATGAATTTACATTGTTGCAGTGCAGTTTAGTATTGCAATGTAAACTGCATCCCAATGTAGTTTAGTTTGCAATGATGCACTGCGGCTTTTAGTCATCTCACCCTATGGCCACAGGAGAGACAGGCAGACTCTGTAGAAAAAAAGGATTGGGCCTCTTGCCACTTCTGCCTTCAAGTGCCTGCTGAAGGCAGAAGCAGCAGCAAGGGGCCCAATCCTTTTTTATTTATTTATTTTTTTTCAGTGGAGCCTCTCTGCTTCTCCTGCAGCTGGGATGGCAAGCTGCTGGTGGGCTGAGTGCTCCTTGAGCAGCTCAGAGGCAGCACCTGGCCTGATACAACTTTTCCCTGCCCCCAAGCTGGTGCAGTACCCAGCCTGCTAGTAACCCACCCAGGAGTCCTCAGGGGCCACCGCTGCCACAGAGGAAAGGACTGGGCCCTCCCCGCTTGCCCCCTGGCTATAGGCAGGCTCCACTGAAAAATAAAAAAAAGGTCTATTGAACTTCTGTCCCAGATCTCCTCCATAAATCACATTAGGCCACAGCCCCCTGGCATTCTGGGATGTTTTATGGGCCCCTGCTAACTCCCCAGTGCAGGACAGGTGGGTAGGCTAACTTCCAACCCTCCGGTTTGCCCCATCACACTCCTGGGATGTCACAGAACTGAGGCAGCAAAGCCTCCGCTCCCCAGGTCAGCTGGCAGTGGCACAGGGGTCATGGGCAAGAGTGGAAACTGAGTCTCTGGCCCTGGCTACACTCCCAGATGGGGTCTGCACAGTGAAGGCAAGGCCCACTGGGGAGGACTTGCCCTTTGCTGCCCAGTTTTCCTAGACTGCAGGGCCATGCATTCCAGTGCCACCCCCCAGCCTGTCTGTCAGCTGTATGGAAGAGGGGAAGGGGGAAAATGTAGCCCCCCCTGGCACGTGTCCCCATGCTGAGCCAGCATGGGGGTAGTGCATGGTAAGAAGCTCCCCTCTTCTACAAAGTGCTTCTTTCTCTGCCACCCAGTGCAAGCCCCCTGGGCTTCCTGCCATGTCTTGCTGGCTGCCTCTGGTGAAATGTAGCAGGTGTCCTGGAGAGCTTCTGCCAGGCTGTGGGGATGGGAACACTCCATAAAGGGAAGGATCAGGCCTGGCTGCCCAGCACTGACCTCCTGAGCTGCCTCTAAGATCTGGCCCAGCACCAGCCTGGCACCATGCCCACCTCCCACCCCCACCCAGTATCCCATCCTAGCACTAGCAGAAGCTGGCAGGATGCATAGGGCAGTCGGGGGGGTGGGGGGGTTGCCCTGGGTGGCACAGCTTGATCCTTCCTTCTATGGAGTGCTCCTGTTTTCACTGCCTAGCAGCCCTCCTGGGCCACCTGGCACATCTTGCCAGCTGCCAGTAGTGCCAAGCTCCAGCCGCATGTGCCAGGGAGCAGGGCCTGATCCTTCCCTCTACAAAGCACTCCCATCCCTGATACTCAGCACAAGTCTCCCAGGCTACCCAGAGTGTCCTACTGGTTCCTGCTGGTGCTAGGCTTTGGTGAGACATGCCAAGAGGCCTGGGGGCCTTGCACCAGGCAGCAAGGTCTGTTCCTTTCTTTTATGGAGTTCTCCTGTCCTTGCTGTGCAGCACAAGCCCTTTGGGCCACCCAGTGTGTCCCACCAGAATCCAGCACCAGCAGGCAAGATTATGGGGGGGCTTGTGCTTACTGGTGGGGATGGGCGCACTTCATAGAAGGAAGGATTGGGCCCCATGGAGCCCAGTCCTTCATTCAGGCCATACCTGATTGACTGTTGGACACATGTCCCCCAGGACCCTGCTCTTATGCAGGCCCCACTCTGTAACCTGCCCTGGGCTCTGGGGGTGGTCTTAGGGGTTACCATGGCAAGACTGGCAGCCGGCTAGTGGTGTTAGGGGTGGTCCCCTCTAGGGCTCTCCTGGGGGCCTGGGGCTGGGCATTAGGGCTGGGGTGTTAGCACAAGGCTGGGGGTGTGTGCCTGGGAATCAATCAAGGATGCCCCCTCCTTGGCTGTCCTTGGCAGTCTTCTACACTTTGGGAGGTGTGTGGAAGCACCCCCCCCACCACCACCACCTCGCACATACACATACACCTTCAGGCCTTGGCCAGTACAGGCACTTGTGTGCCACCTCCCACCAAAAGTAAATGTGAGTTCCCTTCACCCATGATCCAATCTACACAGCTTAGATAAATCTGAGTTGACTGGACTAATTCTGCCTTGGACTTTTTGACTATCTGGACTTAGCCTACACAACACTTTTTTTTCTAATTCTCAGATTTGGAGTGGAAGGTTCTTTTTTTAAATGTCTCTTTTTCTTTGTTTTGAATCTAATTCTCCATTTCCTTGGACGCGTGCATATTTTATTTCAGATACCAACATTTAAAAAATGGTCTACAAGGCCGAATACATAGACTCACTTAGACTTGTTAGTTTCTCTTAAGGTTGATGCATGCATTAGTTAAAAGGAGTTAGTAAGACTGAGCAGATTTTGTGCATCAGAGGACGCATACTATAAAAATGGCTTACCTAACTTTTCACTGTTTTTTACTTGTCTGTCTCCATTGATTTTTTATATATTCTTTCTACTAAGAATTGCACCTGAGTTATCCCTGCATTCCTATAGTTCCTGAATCTTGCAATTCTAGATCATCCGATCCCTGGATTCTATATCCCAAACTTTGATAGGTATATATCATAGGCAAATGAAAGCATAATCCAATTCTAATTCTAATTGACTGGAAAGAGTATCCTTTGAATTATCTTCTAATTTGATGCTGTGTATCTCTTAGCCTCACATTTCATAAAAGATATTTGTTTTCTTGTTCACTAGAGGCATTTTAAAGAGATAGCAAATTAGATCTTTGCCTTCTGGGAACCCTAAAGACTATCTCTTACAAAACACATTCCAGAGATAAGTGGGACAGTCCCCAGAAAGTTCATTATGTTATCGCCTTTGTGCCCCTCCCACCTCATCTACAATGGAGGACTCCCTAGTCTTGCAGAGTTTATGTTGCAGAGGGGAAGCTTGGAGGAATAGGAAAATACACTCTCTATTCCCCATGTACCCATGTTTAAAGGAAGAAAGCTTAAGTAAGATCTTGAAACAAGCAAAACCAATCCCCTATGAATTATGGCTTGTCTGTGTTGTTCATATCTACTCTTGTTCTATGTAACAAATACAAAGAATCACTAGGAATTTTCCTAAAGCAATACATTGTGACATGGAGCGCATCTACACCTGCCATTAACATGCAGCAATAAACTACAGAGCTTATTTCTCTGTATTTTATTCTCAGGAAGCTCCTAGACAAGCAATTTACATGTGTGCCCGGACCACAGTACACTGAGCAGGTCACAGCAGCCCTGGCTGGCAGTGGGCCTGGGAAGTTAGCCTGCCAGCCTGGGGCTGCTCTGACCTGGCTCACTGTGCTGTGGCAGGGCTGGCTGGGGCATGAGGGTGCTTCAGCTTGGGACTAGCTAGCAGGCAGCCCCCACACTGAAGCACCTTCATGTCCCAGCCAGCCAGCTCAGTGTCTACATGTGTGCTACTGCATATAAAAAAACTCCACAACAGAGTAGTACTTGTATTTACAAGTCCTACCCTGCTACTGAGTGTATTTGTTTTGTGCACCTTAATATGGGTACACTTGTAAACACTGAGACATTTAATGTGCAGTTAATTAGTCAACTGCTTGGTAAATGTCTCATGTAGATGCTCCCAGGGAAGGAGACTTTCTGAATGCAAATGTTTTAAAGGAAAGAGATTAGGCAGTATATGAATTACTTTGTTGCTGTGAATCTTGGTGAATGATAACTCTGGGAACAAAGATCCAGTGAGATTTGTCAGCTAGTCAGAATGAATGTTTGTAATTATGAAATGAAATGAGTTTTTATTTAGTTGTCTAGAAACAACAAGCAACACAAATACAAGCTTACATGAGAGAGTCTTTAAATAGGAAACAAAAGAGAATCATTTACAAATAGTTCATACAGATTAGAGTGTTTTAATATATCTTATTTTCAAGAGTTAGGGTGCTGGAAAAACAGTTTTTATAGGGGTTCCCAAAACATGTAGGACCTAAGACTTCAGACATGTTAGATGAAACCTATAAAATCTCCTATAATATTCCTATGCTACATAAATGGAGTGAAACTTTAGCTTTGCATAATTGCCATAATTGTGCTGAGTGATAGAATAGCTATCCAAGCTCCACGTGGAACTTCAGCATTTAATCCAACACAGTAAACACCACCTAGAGACATATTAAGCAACATGAATATAATATCAGGACTTTAGGATCCCAAGGGCTTGCTAGTTAGCTAATGATAGTGACTTTGTTCCACTCGCATCCACAGTATTATTTTGAGCTGAGAAGAGCTATCAGGATTCATCAATGAACTGCATTTGATTTTTTAAAGACAAAACGATGAGTCCCTTCTTAGCAACAATGGGTGATGACAGACATGGGGGAAAAAAAAGCTTTACCAGGAGCAGCAACATGTTAGTTCAACCTGGCTCTGCAACATTTGTATAGATCATGCGTGTCAGTGGGGTTTTTTGGTGTTTTTATCTAATAGCTGATTCAATCAGCTATTAGATAAAAGCATGAAAAAGCTGCACTGAAGCATGCATTTTATACAGCCATTGGGTGAGCCAGGTTGAACTAACACAGTGCTCTTCTGGGCATGTGCTAGGCTCAATGCAGGAGCACATTGATTTTAAAGTAAAACACTGAGGGGGGTTGTTTTTGTTTTTTTAATATGTAAGGAGCCAAATGTAAATATATTGTTTGAATATGTAATATAACAGCTGCAGACAGATCCCAAAGCATGTTGTTTCTAACCTAATATCCCCAGTCTATTTAGGAACTCATAGTATGCATATCATAATGACAGCTGGCCCCCTCCAGTAAAGAGTGTCATCTGTGGGTGGCTGCGCCTGATGGGTGCTACTAAGGGAAGAACATTATATTGCACCATTGCTACTGGGAAGCCTAGCACCAACACTAGCAATATGCCCTGGGGGCTAGATTTTTAAGAGAGCTCAGCTCCCTTTAGGCAGCTAAATAAAAGGCAGAAAATGTGAAAAGCTCAGCACCTGTTAAGCTCATTTGAAAATCATGACAAAACTTTCTCTTGCCTTAAATGGGCTTTGGCTCAGGAACCTGAAGGTCTAAATAGCTTTTGTTTAAAATAACTCACTAAAGAAATAGTATAGATCAGCAATACAGAGAGATTAAGGACTTCTCCTGGGAAATACAAGTGCTGCAATGGACAAAACAGACCTAGCAAAACATTTCAATCAGCTTTAATGCACACTCTGACCCTAATTCAGCACATAGCATCTTGGGATGTCCATGGAACCTCCCTAAAGCTCCCTATCTATCACCTTCCTATCTATACAATGGGGACCGTGTTCTGACTCTATTCATACAATACTGATGATACTTAGAATCATAGAATTATAGAAAATTAGGGTTGAAAGGGACCTCAGGAGATCATCTAGTCCACCGCCCCCACTCAAAGTAGGGCCAGCCCGTTATACCACCCCAGCCAAAGATTTGTCTAGCCGGGTCTTAAAAACCTCCAAGGATGGAGATTCCACAACCTCTCTGGGTAACCTGTTCCAGTGTTTTACTACCCTTCCAGTGAGAAAATTCTTCCTAATATCTAAAACTTCCCTTGCTGCAACATGAGACAGTTGCTCCTTGTTCTGTCATCTGTCACCACTGAGAAGAGTCAAGTTCCATCCTCTTTTGAACCACCCTTCAGGAGTTGAAGGCTGCTGTTAAATCTGCTCTCAGTCTTCTCTTTTCTAGACTAAATAAGCCCAGTTCCCTCAGCTTCTTCTCAGAAGTCATATGCCCTAGCTCCTGAACCATTTTTGTTGCCCTCTGTTGGACCCTCTTCTATTTGTCCACATCCTTTCTGTAGTGGGGGGCCCAAAACTGAACACAGTGCTCCAGATGTGGCTTCACCAGTGCTGAACAGAGGGGAATAATCAATTCCCTTTACCTGCTGGCAGCATACCTACCAAAGCAGCCCAGTATGCCATTAGGGAACACTCTTGGCTCATATTTCTTTTATAGTCCACTGTAACCCCGAGGTCCTTTTTTGCTTGTAGAGTGCTTTGCAATAATAAGTGCATTTTCAATGTTATTAGCTATTCCATGGAGGCTGAGGGAGCACAAGACACCTCGCGGATACTCCAGGTTTCCATTACACGAGGAATTCTGATCTTCTGACAAGTGATAATTAAAATAAAAAAACTGGAAATTTATCAGGAAATTAAAAAATAAGGCCTTTTTGTCAGCGATTTTGAAATAACCTTCTAAAAAGGCTTTATTCTGATCAAATAGAAGTGCTTCATTTTGATGTTTCATTCTGATACATTATATAATTTATCATTTAAATGGCAGGTTGAAATACTTCAGCCTTGTTGAAACAAAGCTTTCTGATAATTTGTCCATTTAAGAAAATCTGACATATTCCCTCAAAAAAGTTTTGTTTTAGTCAAATGAGCATTTTCTGATAGTAAACTTCCACTGGAAAATATTTGAAGAGCTCTAACAGCTATATGTTAGCTCAGGAAGTAATTTGACAAATAGTTTTAGATCATGAAACTTTTAATTATGGGTTTTCTCTCCCTTGGTGATACCATTTAAGCAAGTCACAGCCCCCGCGCCCCCTCCAGGGGTTACAGCCCCCTCAACCAGTGCCAGATGCCCCCCACAGGGCCTACCACTCCACCCTG
>NW_005841861.1:3192842-3206477 GCF_000455745.1 Alligator sinensis | reverse complement strand
CCCCTGCAGCCCCCTTGATGGCTGCCCCACCCCCACTCGCTCCCCCAGAACCCCAATGGCTTCCCCACCTGGCCCCAGCCCCAGCCCCCTGATTGGAGCACAGCACCGGCTGTGCTCTGATCAGCTCTGCTAGCCCCATAGAGCTGAGCCCACTGGTGGAAGGTGGGCAGAGCTGGTGCCTCCCACCAGTGGGCTGAGTTCCACAGGACTGCTAGCCTCTGGGACATGAGTCCAATGGTGATAGCTGCTTCCCCCTGCTGGCTGAGTTCCCCAGGGCTGTCAGCTGCTGGGAACTGAGCCCAGCTGGGGGAAGCGCCTCCCACCACTGGGCTCAGTTTCCACTGGTTCCCAGTGCTGGGGAACTCAGCTAGGCTCAGGGGAGCACCTCCTCCAGCCTGGCTGAGTTCCCAGCTCCTGGCAGTGCTAGGGAACCCAGCTGCACTGGGGGAAGTGCCTCCCCCAGCCGGGCTGAGTTCCCAGCTCCTGGCAGCACTGGGGAACTCAGCCGGGCTAGGGGAAGTGCCTTCCCCAGCCAGGCTAACTTCCCACCCCCTTGTAATGCTGGGGTACTCAGCCAGGGGTAGCACTTCCTTCAGCCTGGCTGAGTTCCCCAGTGCTGCGAAGGGCTGGGAACTCAGCCCATCTGGAGGAGACACTTCCCCCAGCCGGGCTCAGTTCCCCAGTGCTGGGTCCCAGGCTGCAGGAGCAGCAACCTGTGATCTGGCAGGAAGATTGGGGGCCTGTATGCACCCCTGGGAGGGCTGCAGGGCCTCTGCTGGACTCCTCCCAGGGATGCGGGCCCCCATGCTGCCTGCTGGATCACAGGACGCTGCTCCTGCTCCCCAGTTCCTACCTGTCAGCAGCCTGAGGAGCAGTTTCCTAGAAACCCCTGCACCAACATTCTTGAAACACGGCAGGCTTCATGCCCTCAGAAGGGGCTACCATCCTTGCAATTTTAATCAGAATCAGGCAAGAAATGACAGAGTTATAGGCTGTTTCATGCTTCCCCATTATAGCCTATGGGTGAAACGTCGAAACAGTGTCGAAACAGCGAAACCGTTTCAACAAAACGGAATGGAACAGTGATTTTGAAATGAAACAAAACTCTAAACAAAACACTGTTCCACTGAACCGTCAAAATGGAAGTCAAAGCAGAACGCTACTGTTTCACATGGCCCTAATAGAGATGCTCTGGCTTTTTCTGCTGTGCTGTTTTTTTGATCCCTGGATATCCAGGGGTCTAATTTTGCTGCCATGCTGCAAATTTGCAGCATGGGGAATGCTTTCTCATTCCTGCACATGCCTCTTGCAGCATCTCAAAGGGCTTTGAGATGCTGTAAGATGCACATGCGTGCTCATCTGGACGCGCCCATTGACTGTTAAATTTGACATGTGACACCACACCAACAGCTCCTGCATATGCTCTCTGACCTTTATCAGACATGTAGTTATACCTGGTCTCTGCAGACAAAAGCCAACTTAACCACTTCCCTTCCTTAAGGCTGCCTGTGGGCCTTCCTTAGTCTACTCAATGAGATCTGTTAAAATCCTCCTTTCTAATCTCTGTCTTGTTGCTGATAATTAATTATACTCCATACTCCAGCTCCCCGCAGACAAATCTGACCAACTGATTTGCCTAGGCCTTAGCTACGGAGAAGCTGTTTGCCACACATTAGTGGGGTCCTCAAGATTTAGCAATGAACACTACTCCACGGGGCATCTGGAGGCCTTATAAGGAAGGTGAGTACACATTTTGTAGACATTCATGGTACAGGAACATTCACAATTACATAGAAACGGCTTAATATTAACCACAACTCATAAATTGTAGAGACAGATTCCACAAATCATCACATCCTAATATTTAGATTGTATAACACTACCAATATATCTTTCCTTTGTAATCATACATGAAGCCACTGCATTATGTGATGATTAAGGTGACACATACGTAATCCAGTACCACAAAAATGAAAAGTTAAATTACCACGTAGATGCATCTTCTACGCTTCCACTTAGACTGGATACATCACAGCTATAATCTCTCCAGAAAACCTCAGACAGCACATCATAATCTTAGCTCTACTCATTTAGAATTGCCTGAATTCCAGGTTGCCTTCTTTCATATTCCTTTCTTCAATTCAGCAGACTTCCCATCACTCCTTTTCCTCACCACTACTGTCCCATCTGCATAATACTAGTAAACCATAATTACTAGGGCTGTGTGAAGCTTCGGTAGCTGATTTGATTCACAGGAGATCTGGCCCAATTCAGGTGCCGAATATCCAAATCTGAATTGAATCAGGGGACCCATTAAAAGGTCTGAATTGAATTGGAAGCCTCTGAATAAACTCAGAATCTTCCATATTGACTTGGAGATTTGGGCAGTCCCCACTCACCACTACAGGGAGCTGGACCCAAGCTCCATGCCAGTAAGTAGGGAGTGGGGGAGCTGGAGGAGGTGGGAGGGGACCTGAGGGGCCCCCTTCCTGGCCCCATCCCCTGCCAGCTCCCCATCCCCACCCGAGCACCCCCTACCCATCCCCATTTCCCACCTGTTTCCCCATCTCTCCCCCCCACCATGGCTACCCCGCCCAGCCCCAGCATCCTGGCACTAAAAAAAAAAGAAGAAAAAAGCTCCTCACTCACCAGCTGCAGCAGCAGCAATCAGGGCCTCTGGGGGTTCATGGCAGAGCCCCTCCATGTAGCATGGAGCAGAGAGGATCGCCCTCCCCCACCTGGCACTCGTGTGGCAGCTGTCACATTGCGTGGGTGCAGCGTGGCTTGGCAGGGTGCTGTGCACTGTCCCAGAGCTGGGGCAGCTTCAGCAGTCACCCAGAGCCTGACAGCACTCAGCCTGCCCTACTGAGCCACACAGCACCCATGCGATGCGGCAGCTGCTGTGCAGGTGCAAGGCAGGGGAAGTGATGCCCACTGCCCCATGCTGCGTGGGGTGGGTTCTACCACAACCCCCCAGAGGCCTTGATTGCTGCTGCTGCAGCTGGTGATTGCAGTGAGGGAGCTGGTGAGTTTTTTTTTTTTTTAAGTGCCGGGACTCTGGGGCTGGGCAAGGAAGCCATGGGGGTGGACTGGGGGAGTGGGCAGGGGCTGAGGCCCCACTTGCTGTCACCACACCCCCACCACTGATGCTGCCACTGCCACTGCCACCTGTTCAATTTAGAGAACATTCAGCCCGATCTGGCAGCCAAATCTTTGAATCCAAACTGGCTGAATCAAATTGGGACAGTGATTTGAATCACCAAATCGAATCACAGTCCCTCTGAATTGGAAGCTGAATCAAATACTTCCTGCTTCACACAAGCCTAATAGTTACTGGATAAACAGGTGTTGATAATCTGGCATCCCCAATGGCTACCAATTTTGATGGATGGGGTTAGGTTTTCTAATCTTTTAACTGTTACAACAGAGATCAGGAATAATTAACTGCAACTCATGAGTTCTGGTTCTCATAATATCATACCATTCCACATATTATTTATAACCACTGCAAACTAATGTATTTCATTTAGTAAATAATTATAAAATTACATTTCTACAAAGATGTACAATGTCTCTTAGTACACATTTTTTTTAACTTCTTGTAGTTTTTCATTTAAAAAAGAGCCTCAAAATATTAGATGAGGTTCTGTTAATCGTAACTCAAAAATTACCAAATTTATTTGAAAATGTAATCGCTACTAACAATTTGGAGAAGATGCAGTATATTCTTCATGTGCCAGGGCTGAACTGGGGGTGCGGCCACTGTAGTCCTGTGCTCCCCAAGGGAGTCCCACTTCCTGCCAAAGCTCTTACCCACCATGACTTAGATGGAACAAGAAAAAGGAGAACTGACTTCAGCAAAAGGCAATACCTCACTTGGCTTAAGTGTCCATCCTGCTAGACTTTTTTCATATCCAAAAAGGCCTTTTGGCCTCCATTGTTCTGCTTATTCTACCCCATGACTCCTAGGGAGTTAAACTGTGAATGAGAAAGTTCACATCACTAGTAGGGTCTGGGGAAACATGCAATAAATTATGACAAGTACTGTTATAAATTGCATTTATTGTGGACCTTGTATCATCTCCCCTCTACTGTGATCACCTACTTTAACCTCTGTTCACTACTCATTTCCCCAGATCTAGCAGTATCATTCCAAATTTCTGAGCTGCTTCAGACGCCACTTAAAAATAAATCCATCAGAATACAAAAGAGTTATCTCCTTATGTCTCCCAACACATATGTATGAGAAAGTCCTCTTCCTATATTCACTGGTCAATATGGGCAATATTTTATTTTGGACCACTTCTTTACAGTAAACCCATGTTTAAAAAAAAAGACATTACATTGCAATGTTTACATAAGGCATTTACTTTTTTTTTTTTTTTTTAGAAATTAGAGGAATATTCTATGGTATTGTTTGAATCATATTGTAGCCATGATGGTCCAGGAAATAGGCAAGATTTTTTGTGGATGATATATTTTTTGGACTAACTATATGATTGGGATAGCCTAAATAAGCTTTCAAATGCAGTGTATTCTTCCTCAGGTCTTCTACAGAATATATTTATATTTCAGGAATATATCTTTTGCTTTTTTCTCTAAAACCTCTATAGTTGGATTCATGATAGTTAGACCCTTAGATAAAACCAGTATTGATTATTTTGAAAATACTATTGTCTACCATATTACTTAGATATTTTTCCTGTAAAGTAGGAGACATGCAGAATTAATGAAGGGATGATGCGCTTGAAGAAGTCTTTTTAATAGGATTAGACCAGTGGTTCTCAATCTTTTTAGACTCGGGGTACCCCCTCAGAAAATGTCAGGTTTTAGTATTCCCTTGTATTTTATGAAAAAATAATATAAGAATAATTCTGTTGTCATGAACTCAAGAGAGATCATAAAAGATCATCATGATATTGACACTATGGATTCCTATTTGAAATACCTGGGTTTGTCATGTTTGCACACAGAGTACTGGTAACACTGTGTGGCACCTGGAACACTTGAAAGGATTACAAGGCACCCCAGGGTGCTGTACAACTCCGACTGAGAGTCATTGGATTAGATCAATGGTTTTGTTTTAAATAAAGTATAACGACCCCTGAGGAGTAGGTAGGTAATGATGAAGCAGAATTTCATATTGTCTTCCTGCATGTTTATAGATAGGATTTAGAGGAGAGAATAATCTAATTTCTTGAATCCCACTGGTGTTACAAGTCTACCGACCATGGTTTCTATCTTCTTTTTGGACTTCATAATTATACTGCATTTTCACCACCTCTCACAATTGAAATGACCAAACTGATTATATTTGGTCTTTTTTTAAAGTCAGACCATGGGATGAGAATTTCATATTTCATTTTAAAATATAAGTTTCCACCCTTCATTGTTGCTGAAAATAGCTAAAAAATATGAGGTTGAAAGGTACAAAAAGAATCCCCTGAAATTAAGATAATTATACACTTCTTGTTTTAGTGCCTTGCGGTTTTTAACACAATGAAATGATTTTAGGGAGCCTGACTTCTGAACTCTGAATGATTGAGTATGGAAATACTGATAGGGCATACAACAGTTGTCTCTGCATTAAGCTTTTCTTCTATGAATAGAGTATATTTTAAACTCTTTTCAGGAAATTATGGCAAGAGACATTATCACACCATTTATACACCAAATTCACGATCTCCAAGAAGTGTAGCTTAAAAAGACCCAGATTCATTATTATATATACATTTACACACACACACACACACACACACACAGAGTAGACAACTAAGAACTGTCCAATTTGCTCAAAAGAACATCGCACTTACATATTCCTATATATCACAATGCATTCATCTTTATTAATATAACCATAACTTACAAAAGATGATTCAAAAGCATTTCACCTTTATAATACAATATAGAAAATCAACAAGAACCAAATATTTAATTGGGACTTCCTGAAATATTTGCTAAATAATACTTTCATAGATAAATAAAAAGAACTACAGCAGTTTTCACAGTTTGTGTGTATGCTGTAGCATGGGCTTGGATGGCTTTAATAGAAGACGGGTACCCATAAAATGTCCTAACCATTCTCCATTCTGCTCTGCTTTAATACTTTGTTTAACACTTTGCAAACGTTATTTAGTTGAATCTCACAGTACAGGCAATCCCCGCTTAGCGCTCTTAATTGGTTCCTGAAAAATCAAGTGTTAAGTGAAATGAGCATTAAGCAAAAGTGAAAGTTTTGACAACCCAAGATGGCAACCACAAGTGTTTTTAATCACCCAAGATGGTGACCATGAGCAGTATGATGAAACTTGCTGAGCGCTAAGTGGAATCGGATATCAATTTTAAAAAAATTCAAATGGATTGATTGAGTTCCATGTTTCATGTTCATAGCTTTCATAGACATTAGGGCTGGAAGGGACCTCAGAAGATCATTGAGTCCAGCCCCCTGCCCCAGGGCAGGAATTCAGCTGGGGTTGCATCCATGTAAAAAATGAGATTAAAACATAGGTTTCTGCTCTCCTAATTTCAGTTTCTGTGTTTATAGTTCACAAGACGATAGTAATTACTGTGCCTTAGCAAGTCATATGAACCAAAATGAACAAACTTGGTACTAAAATCAGTACTTTTAATTTTAAAAAGAGATCAGAATGATAAGCAGCACTTTAAAAGATTTTGTTAAGAACCCAAATAAGGAGTTAGGAAACTGAATCAAGCTACCCTAGTTTGAGTATTTTGGTTTACACCTCTTTGTGTCATACTGGGTACATCTACACAAGACATTTACTGTGGAGTTGCCTAATTAGCATCTCAGTGTCTACACATGCAGTGCTATTAGGATGGAGTAAACCAATTAACTCTGCCTTTGACAGAGTTTGTATTTACTTCACAGCAATACACATGGAGACACTGACAGGGCTGGCTGGGGCACAAGGGTGCTTCAGTGTGGGGGCTCCCTGCCGGCTAGCCCCATGCTGAAGTACCGTTGTGACCCAGCCAGTCCCTCCACAGCACACTGAGCCAGGTCAAAGCAGCCCTGGGCTGGCAGATTGATACACAGGGGCTCCTGCCAGATGGGGCTGCTCTGATTCAGTTCAGAGTGCTACAGTCCCAGGCATGTGTTCAAATGTGGTGCCTAGTAGCAATAAACTCCAACACGATATGCACCAGAGTTTCCTGCTGTGCATTAATAACACAGGTAGATATGCCCACTGGGCCATAGTATGGGTTGAAAAATAAATATTTCATGTTACAACCCCCTCCTCAAACCCAGAATTTCTGACATCATTTCCATTTTGAAGGGTCTGAAACCAACCCATTTTTTAAACTTTTTTTTTTCTTTTTTTTTTTCATTTTCCTATAAAAGGACTATCTTTTTTCTGTTGGTCTTTAGGAAGTGAACATTTTCAAGAACCATACATATTTTTAGTAATGTTCTCAATTAAAAAAAATTAGTAAAAGTCACATTATTTTTCATTAAAAACAAATGCTTTGTATTTAAAGATTTTTAGCCAGATCTACCGAGGGGGCCATTTATTAAGGGCCCAAATCTAGCCATCATTGTAGTCTAGTGAATCAGCCATTTATAGATATTTCAGGCCCCCTCTACACATTACAATTATGCCAGAATTAATGTGTTAATCATGGCATAAATGTCAAGGATGTTACATGTGCATTCAGTTTAAGACACCACAAAATTGCAAACCAGCCATGAAAGTGTTCTATATATGATACAGTGTAGAACATTTTTTATGGCTGGTTTCAATGGCACCTTAAATTTAATGTGTAGCAGGTCCCGGCTATGGCCAAGAATCAGCTGATTGATGGCTTCAGCCAGCATCTTCTCTAGGATCTTGAACTGACCTAAGAATGGCCTGAGGCCAGGACTGACAATCAATTGATTGTTGGCCCCAACTTCAAAACTGTGGTCATCACACTTGCAAGTTGCTGCTGTAGGAGGAGCCTGGAGTCATGATCATGGGCTTCCCCTGAACTAGCAAATAGAAAGGGTGCAATTGGGATCTGACTCCCAATCCTAGCTATCATGCCTCCTGCCATGTCACATGTGCATGGCATGAGGAGCAACTTTTGGATCGGGGATTAGATCCAATTGTGCCTTTAAATGAGGCCAGGGGCCCCTGAGAATAATCTATTTGGAATGTTTGCTTATTATTCAACATCTATCAAGAAATAACATTGAATTACTGGGAAATTTTGATGGAAACCCATTTCCTATGGGTTTGGCTACTGGGGGCATCTTGAATACATTCACACCTTGCCATATATGAAGACACCTGTCTTTTCTCACTGGACCTGTTTTGAGAAAGCAAGCCACTACAGCATATTTTTGTCTCCTCTTCAGGTAGGCATATACAGCAAAATATGGACATTTTACTTATCAGAAAAGTAGTCATCTGGAATTTGGTTAAATATTTTCTCTGTCAACAAAAAGTAGTGCAAGTCTTACCATGTTCCTTTCTTTTGGTGAGTTTTTCTTGTTATTACTTTTGTTCCTTGAGACTTTCCCTAAATCAAATCCAAAACCCAGCCTACCTTGAAACTGCTCCAAACAAGTGAACCCTTAAGTTCACATGGAATCCCACTGAAAGGAATAGGAGTCAACTCATGCAGAACTTTCTCCACATATGGCTATTTCAAAGCTGTCCAAAAATAGTACAATCTCTCTAAATAACCACTATGATTTTTATTTTCCCTCTAACAAAATATACTTACAACATTTTTATAAATCAAAAGTTATGATTCCAATAATTTTTTAACTTTATTTGGCTGGAATTGCACTGCGATCATTTTCACATTGTACAAAAACAGCTGTTTGAGTAGAAAGGCGCACAGTATTGAAGCTTATGATATAAAGCTATTGCCCATCAGGTTGAGACATTGACCAACCATAACATAAAATAACCAAAGCCAGAGGCCATTTTTTTCAAACTAAAAATGATACATTTCTCATACAAGTAAAATATTTGCCTGCATATGTTTTATTAAACCCCTTAAAATATGGTAAATATAGTATTTCAGATTGAAGATACAAGTTGTTTCACTTTCTGAACAATTGATGGGTGAAAGACATAAGTGCAGAAATTTGAAGTTCCAAGTGTGCAGCTGGGTATGCTGTTTAATTTTAATGCAGTCCTTTAAAATGTTGGAAGACTTTTTGAAGTATTTCTCCTTCAGTGAGAGAATGCCTGGAAATTCCACCAGGAAAAAAAAGGAAAGCTTTTTTTTTGTATTTAACTGCTGGAATACACCCAAGCTAAAAATAATGTAAGTAGGTATATCACAAATATACTTTGGGTCTATCAGCAGCTAGTCCCTACAAAATTTCATAATTTTTTTCCTGCCACAACTCAGAATATTGCTGAGCATTTGGGATTTCTAGGGCTGATAAATAAAAAGCATTTTCTATTATTTGTTTTGTATTTATACTGTATTCTGGAGAGAGAAATATTTTTTCAGCTTCTCTGAAAGGAAAGAGCGAGTGCAGGTTCTTCATTTGGAACTGGGACTGCAGTTGGGATGACATATTTCTGAGGGTTAGATGCAATTGATCTGTTAGATCCATTAGAAAAACAATGCAAGTGGGACGATAGGGAAAAGCAGGTGCATCAAAGCTCAGTTTTCAAATGCATAGGTCTTTAAAAAAAGAAACCTGATTTATGTGCTTGGATAATCTAATGGGCATATTTACAGCAAGATCTGAATTTCTAAATACCAAATTTCCCAGCCCTCACCCAGATACATTGTGTGGATGCTGAAGATCTTAGCAGGAAACATGATACTTATTTGGAAGGGTGGGAAACCATTTGGATCATAAAATTTGGATGTAAAACTAACATATTCTAAATGCCTTAGGAAAATTTTGGCTCAGCGATTCAGACAGGAAACCCCAGATTTAGTATATTTGTACAGTTTAAGTGACTTTGAGGATAACTTTAATTCAATTATTTTATGCTGTTTAATTTGAGTACCTGGTTCTAGTTACCCTTTCTGAGTACAGGCTATTTACTCTTCAGAATTGGGCGGGAAAGGACTTCCCTGATCTAGTTCTGATTTACTATTGCAGTAGGGAGTGCAAAACATGCAGTAGGAAGGCTGGGGTGCCTCAGAGGAGAAACAATGGCACAAGGCAGAAGAAGCAGAGTGGAGAAGGTATGTCTACTGCTACTGCTGTGCGCTGTGTAACCTCCCCACCATGGGCCAGTCTCTTTGCAGATCTGTAGGTCAGAATTGGCTGCAGGACGTAGGTTACTGCTCTCTTTGCCTGAACATTTGAGATGGTAAATCACACAGGCTTTTCCAAAGATTCAGTCAAATACCAGAATCCTTTTAATTCTTTCCTATTGTAATACCAATGAAGTCAGTGGAGTGAGTGAGGTAAGAATCCAGCAATTCAATCCATAAAATAGCAACATTTCTTGAGTTGAGGAATGAATAAATATATCACTTTTAATCAGACTTCTATTATTCCTGCCTACCTGTGCTGCAAACTTATTGGCATCTGATGTCCTGGATGATAGCTTTTATCTCTTACAGTAATCAGACTAAGACTATATTAGAGTTACTTTTAATTTTATTGACAATTAATCTACTTACCTGACCTGTTTAGGTGTAGTAATCTGGACTTAATTCCAGTGCCCAAACATTTGTGTTGGGTCAGTTTGCTTTTATGGGGTGTTGGGAAACATCACTTCATGTCCTGCATCTATATCCTAGCATTTTTGGTGAATGGTCAAATAGAAGATGTGCTGTATTGATGTAAGGAAATAAAACAGTGTTTTGCTTTTGTTATAGAAGATCAACTAGTGCCAGGAAGATATTGGTCCAGATCCCTGACTGGAGTAAATGAGCTCCAATGGCTGTAATGGAATAAGGCTAATGAGTATCTGACTCAAAGATACCGCAGTTATGACTCACTATGCAGTATTGTAGATAAAAGATTTACATTAGCGTGAAGTGTACATTTAAGATGAAAGTGATGGGTGTTCCTTCTGGCCGAATGGGTCTTCCTTATAAAGCTGTTTTTTGTATATTAGTTTCATGTTTCCTCCTCACTGCAGGTTGTACACAGATGATATGGTTCTTTCCAAATGTTGGATGAACTGCTAGAATTTGATCAGATGCTTAATGTATTTGCCTGTCCAGGAGAATGAGTTGAATGCAATCAAGTCAGAACTCTCTTTGGTTTTATATTTTCATGTTTTGAAAGTCTTTCAACTAGAAATTGTGGCTTGATGCTTATTTAGCTTCTCTCTTGGGCTGGACTGGTTCCTTTTCTGCATGACTGGAAGAGGATGCAACAAGGCATACCACTCCAGAGGTATGTACAAAAACCAGAGGATATGTACAATGCAGTAAACCAGTTAAGTATGAAGCCTGCAAGAATATTTCAGGTGCATAGTATAGAATACCATAGGAAGTATTTATGAGCAGATTTCAAATGATGATTTTCTTTTCTAAACCACTTGATGTTAAAAATTGTAGTACAGGCAGCTCACCAGAGGTTCTGTTACTGTTATGTGATCCCAGACACAACATAGGACCAAAAACATAATCTGGGCGTGTACTTCCTGACTCTTCATGTGGCAGAAAATATGCAGAACTCTTGGCAGAGGGGCTATCTTTTATTAGATCAACTAAATAGTTGAAAAAAAAAATCTTTATCTGCAAGCTTTTGGGGGCACACAGCCTTCCTCAGGCATAGGAGAATTCATAGATTGGAACATTTCTCCCATGTAGAAATGAAACTTCATATTGCACAGGAGAATAAAAAGATGTTATAGGCCTCTGTGGGTGGAAAAGTTCATTTTATGCAAATTAAGCTCAAATAAAATTTAAAGCATTCTATCTACCTCCAGGTTGTCTGATGGCAAGCTGGGTGTTGAATTTTTTCTTCCTTCTTGGTGAGATGTTTTCTATTGCACAGGAAAGAGGCTGGTGGAATGACTCTCTTGGCTCAGAAGTAATGTTAAGTATCTGTATATGGAAGACTGCAACTTCTTGGTGTAAAGCTAACAGAGACTGTGGCCCACTAACATTTGTTGAGGTGGTTACACATTCAAAATGCTCTCAAAAATTAACTAATGTATCCCACTATAGCCTTGGGAGTTAAGTACACAGACAGCAAAATCTCCTTCCCTTCACAAACACTATTTTTTTCTTCTAAATAGATAAGGATATCAAGACCCAGAACTGAATAGTGATTTGCTGAAAGAACTACAACAAATTAAGTTCTCATCTACACAGGAGACAGGGGGTGCTCCTGGCAAATGGGTATGTTCAAAGCTAGAATAAGTCCTTACAGGAAAGAAAGGGTGGTGCTAAAACACTCCTTCGGTGCCTTAAACAACAGAGGCAAAGGGGATGGGGGGTGGGGAGGGGGGCACCAGCTGAACATTTAGTACTACTGTTGCATGTTACTGCAGGAGAAGGACAGAGGATCTGAGTAAAAACTGAGCTTCTAATTCATAAGTTCCTGGGTCCAAGATGCAGCCTCAGCCTACTGGAGCAAGGATCAGGAACCAATGGCCTGCAGGCCAGATCTGGCCCATGGAGTCATTAGATCTGGTTTTGGTGGCATTGGATAGCAGGGGGTTAGAGCAGCATTTGTTTTCCCAATGCCAGTGCAGGGAGAAATGGCAGTAGCAGGCAAACTTTTACCCCATGGTTAGATGGATATGGCCAAAGGGAGACACTTTGTCTATGCTGACGCAGGGAGAAGGAGCAGCAGCAGGTACTTTCCCCATGCCAGTTTAGGGAGAAGTGGCAGCAGTGGACACAGAAGAAAGTGGCAGTGCTGGGCATATCACCTCTACTTGGTCTTGGGGAATAATGGCAGCAGTGGACCGGTCCCCTGGCCAGCCTGCCTCTGACCCAAACTAGGTCAGTCCAGCCCTTAGCTTTAAAAGGTTGCCAACCACTGTACTGGACTATTTACTCCTGCAACACCTGTCAAGCAATGTGTATTTTCCATGCTTCTGGGCTTTTCTGATTGCTGGGATGAACTTCCATACCCCTGCCGCTGCATGTGTCAGGGTTTTTTTTAAAGCCCTCAGACACATTCTGTGTTGGCTCAGCTGAGGCTGGGGATTTTGAATCAGTTATGCCAATATTCCTGTTGATACTCAAACCCAGAGATTCTTGGCTAAAGGGTCTTGCCCCTCTACTCAGTATCAGACTGATCATCATATTTAGGGTCAGGAAGGACTTTTACCCCATGGTTAGATTGATATGGCCTCCACCTCACCCTGAATGGGAAGAAACTCTTCTTGGCCAGGATGGCTAATCTACTTGACAGGGCATTAAACTAGGACAACCGGGGGATGGGCAGTCAATAAATAGTTCTAGCCCAGGTCACAACAACCACAGTATTAACAGGTTAGGTAGCCCAAAGGAACCCACTCCAAAAACAGCCCAAGGAAAGTTCATGTCCCAGCACTCAGGAAAGCCCAGGGCTTCTTATGACAGGCTCAGCTGCCTGTACACAAACGCCAGGAGTTTGGGAAACAAGCAAAAGGAACTGGCCCTCCTCCTGAGTGACAATGTTTATGATCTCATAGGGATAACAAAGACCTGGTGGGACTCCACCTAGGACTGGTCCCTAGGTATAGAAAGCTATAC
>NW_005841861.1:3176815-3192832 GCF_000455745.1 Alligator sinensis | reverse complement strand
CAGGGGTAGGGATGTAGCTCTCTATGTGAGGAGCAGTACGCTTCCTTTCAAACTGAGTTTAACAATTCAGGAGGGTGTCTTGAGACCCTCTGGGTTAAAATACAGAGGGAGCACAGGGAAGGGGATATAAATGTAGGAGTCTATTACAGACCCAACCAAGATGAAGAGCTGGATTGAGAATTCAATAGGGAGCTGCCTGAGGCTGCATGCTCCCAATACTTAGTTATCATGGGAGACTTCAACCTCCCCAACATCTCATGGGAAGAGCACACAGCCAAACCTGACTAGTCGTGTAACTTCCTTGTTTGCATTGATGACTTCTAACTAACACAAGAGGTCTACTGGCAGACTAGGGGACAGGCACTGCTGGATCTGGTTCTGGCAAAAGGGGATGATCTGGTGAGTGATCTGAGGATCAAGGGGAAGCTCGGTGACAGTGACCATGAATTGATCACTTTCTCTGTCCATGAAGGGTGGGCAAATTTCTCAGTAAAACAGAAATCTTCATCTTTGTGAAGGATGACTTTCATAAACTTAGGAGACTGGCCACCCAGGCACTGAGAGACCATGGCCCCTTAGAAAGGGGAATCCACAAGGAACGGTTGTTCCTTAAGAGTGCAGTCCTTGAGGTACAAGGAAAGTCTATTCTGTCCCAAAGGAAAAGCAGTTAGTGGGCTGGGGATCCCCTTTAGCTCAGTAGAGAACTTTTGGACCTCCTCAAACTAAAAAGAGAAGCCTATACCGGATGGAAAGTAGGAGTCATTACCAAGGAGGACTACACAGCACTAGCCCACACCTGTAGAGAGTGGACCAAAAAAGCCAACGCAGAAACCAAACTCAGGCTAGCCACTGCAATCAAGGACAACAAAAAGTCCTTCAGATATGTGGGAAGTCAGAGGAAAAACAAAGGCAACATTGGACCCCTGCTAAATCAAATGGGGCAGCTGACATCTGACACTCAGGAAAAGGCCAATTTCCTAAATGATAACTTTGCTTCAGTCTTCCACCTGTCCCAAGGGGTCATCCTGTGTGATAGGACACAAAACATCCAAGGGGTGGGAGATGGGCCCACAATTGATGTAGATCAAGTAAGAGAACACCTTGAGAGGCCCAACTTCCACAAGTTTGCAGGCCTGGACAGAATGCATCCAAGAGTCTTAAAGGAGCTGGCAGACATCATAGCACACCCTATGGCAAAGATATTTGAGAACTTGCAGTGCTCAGGAGAGGTAACAGAGGAAAGGAAAAGAGCCAACACAGTCCCAATCTTCAAGAAAGGAAGGAGGGAAGACCCAGGGAATTACAGACCAATCAGTCTGAGATCCATCCCTGGAAAGATCCTGGAGAAAATTATCAAGGGTTCCACCAGCAACAGGCTAACAGAAGGCAACTTTCTGAGTTCTAGCTAACATGTCTTTGTTGCTGGAAGGTCCTGCCTGACCAACCTTGTCTCCTGTATGACCAGGTGACCCACTGCCTGCCTGGACAAGTTAGACGAGGTTGATGTCATATATCTGGATTTCAGGAAGGCCTTTGACTTGTTTTCCCATAATGTCCTCATGGCCAAGCTGGAGAACTTCAGCTTCAACCATCTCATGGTCCAAAGGATGGGGAACTTGCTCCAGGGTCAAACCAAAGAGTATTAGTTGATACTTGCCACAAGGTAACCAGCAGTGTCCCTCAGGGCTCAGTGCTCAGGCCAGTACTCTTCAACATCTTCATAAATGATCTGGATTCAGGCACGAGATACAGACTGGTGAAGTCCGTGGATGATGCTGAACTATGGGGGAAGGCGGTCACAGTGGAGGATAGGCTGAGCATACAGGCTGACCTGGACAGGCTCACAAGGTTGGCAGACCAAAACCTGATGGCATTTAATGCAGAGAAGTGCAGGTTGCTCCACCTTGGGAGGAAGAACTAGCATCATACTTATAGGCTCGGCAGTGGTACACTTGTTAGCACCATGACTGAAAGAGACTTGGGGGTCTTGATTGACCAGAAGATGAACACGAGCCATCAATGCGATGTTGTAGCCAGTAAAGCAAGCCAGACTCTGACATCCATCCACCGATGCACCTCAAGCAAAACCAGGGACATCATCTTCCCACTTTACTCAGCCTTAGTGAGGCTGCAACTAAAGTAATGTGTCTAGTTTTTGACCTCCCACTTCAGGAGGGATGTGGATAAGCTTGAGAGAATCCAAAGGAAAGCCAACCGCATGATCAAAGGCTAAGGCAGCAAGATTTATGAAGAGAGGTTGCGGGGTATGGGACTCAAGACTCTTCAGCCTGGACAAGAGAAGCCTTAGGAGGGACATGGTGGCAACCTGTAAGTATATAAGGGAGGTGCACCAGGATCTGATAGAAGAGTTGTTCACCAGGCCCCCCAAGGGATAACTAGGTCTAACTGCCACAAACTTCTGAAGGATGATTTAGACTGGATAAAGGAAAAACTCCTTTCCAGTCTGAGCATCCAGGGTCTGGAACAGACTCCCCATGGAGGTGGTGTAAGCACCTACACTGGACTCATTTAAAAGGTGTTTGGATGCATATCTTGCTGGAATCATTTTACCCCAACAGACTTCCTGCCTATGGCAGGGGGCCTGGACTTGATGATCTTGCGAGGTCCCTTCCAACACCTAATGTCTATGAATCTATGATATGGAATGTATTCCATTGATAGGGAATGGGTTTTGCCTTCCTCTGCTGTGGAGGGAAGGGCCTTTTCCTAGGATCTCTTGGCCATATATTAATCTTTACAGAAGCCCACTGTGACCCCCCTGCTTTACCTGTGGCAGTTTAGGGCATTATGTCTTGTGTTGTCATTGCTGACTCTGTAGTTTTGCTAAGAGTTTAAACATTGGATTCGTATAGGATGTTTTGGATAGGAATGATCCTATCCCAGGCAGTTGGCTGGACTAAATCATCCACTGAGGTCCCTTCCAGCCCTACTTCTCTATGATTCCCAGGCACATTTCACCTGAAATAACAAGTTGCATAAGAATCTCTTTCTGCACCTCCCAGCAATATAACATCATAGGAAAGTAGGGCTGGAACATGATGGCTAGAAAATGATATTTAGAGATTTGATATTACATTGCATTAGGACAATGGTCTAGGGAAATGGCAAGGGTTAACTGGCTTCTAAAGACTGTTTGTCACACAGTTTCACAAATTGAAGGCATAGAGGGTGTCTGAGGTCAACGAACATACACATCCTTGGAAATAAAAAACACCCAAGCTTTATTTTCATAATAGAGATAGGCCTAGCTCCAGTATTACAGTGCCCATTTGCAAAAACTCTTGGGATTTCCAGTTTAGAATGAAATAATCAAATTGTGTGCATGTGATGGGTTTATAAAGATAGGACTCTGGCTGCCAAAAAAGAAGGCGGACAGCATGACGGCTGTAAGGAAACCAATCAATAGTCTCTGGAAACAAAGAGTCATGAGAGGAGAAAGAACACAAAAGAAGGAGTTTTCAAAACAACATGTTGGCATCAGCCTCCAACTTCCAAGTTTGCTGGCATTGGACATTCAAGCAAAAAAACTTCTAGGTAGTGTTTATGTACTGGCTGGATGCACCACTTGCTTTATTTATATTCTGGGCACTGGGGAATTTGGGTAATGTATTTTCTAATCATCTTGCTTGCTTTGCCTGCATTACTCTTAAATCCTATCACTGTGTATCAATAACATTTGTGTATTATCAACTGGAGGAGTTTTGGTCAGTCTGAAGGTTGTACTAGCATGGAGCAGGGCATCAGGACTGGGTTGTAAATACAGTGCCTACAGAACAGACCTCACAAGGTCATCTAGTCCAGCCCTATTATCAATGCAGGATCATTCCTGACTAAACACATTATAAACACATTTCTTTCCAGCCTGAAAATGTCCAGGGATGAAGATTCTACAGCTTCTCTAGGTAGCCTGTTTCAGCAACTAACCACCAACTTAGTCAGAAAGTTACTTCTAATATCCAACCTAAATTACCTCTGATGCAGATCCTGTCCCCTACAGCAACAGAGAAGAGCGCATACAATACAGTGCACATTAGTATTCTTGCTGAATATGCCTTCCCTTGGGACAACTTCATAACCTCTTATTAATCCCCCTTTTTCTGGCCTAATAAAATTGAAGTAGACAAACTGTTTGCAGGTAACATTATTCCTATTAGGAAAATAAGACTTATAGTTAGTTCAGGAAACACTATTTTGGACAAAAGCTTTTGGACAAATGGAATTACTGTATGTTACCAACTAAAGACAATTACCCGGTATTATGTTTTATTCATGCAATTTACTGATGCCT
This sequence comes from Alligator sinensis, assembly GCF_000455745.1. Classification (NCBI taxonomy): domain Eukaryota; kingdom Metazoa; phylum Chordata; order Crocodylia; family Alligatoridae; genus Alligator; species Alligator sinensis. The sequence goes on along the minus strand of NW_005841861.1, from coordinate 3,188,523 downwards.
TTGACCAGCCTGACATTATGAAAATTGAGTCAGTCAGAATTTATAGACAAAAGCAGAGTCAGTGACAACTTGCCTCATTAAGAAGAAATGTTGGATCACTAAAGAAATATATTTAGTCATTTGTCTGTCAATTTCAAGTTTTTTTTTTAAATGCAGTGACTGTTTTCTGCTCCAAATTTAATTGATTTCATATTAAACTTGCCCACTTATTGCAACACTGGCAAGATCATGAAAAAAATCAGTCACCACACTTTACCCACAATAAACCACAATGACTGGTAAGTATGTCACCACACAGGACCCTACAGAAACTCATCCAGTCTTGCAAGCCAGAGCATCATCTCCACCTCTTTGCCTGGGATTCCATTTGACTTCAGAAACAGGGAAAGGAATTTCTAAGGGGTTTCCTGCTTTACTACTGTGACACTTCTGTCAGCTCTATGTCCTGGATTCTCTCCATCTCTGTATGTGGAGGAAAGGAAAGCCAAAGCACCACACGATCAGAAAAACAGGTCAAGGAAGGCAACCCCACAAACTCAAACAAGTTCAAGGCAAGTGGAAGCAATTACAGAGTGAGTTTGCTTTAAGGTATGGACACACTTAACTCTAAAACCCTTCCAAGAATTTCACTGAAGGAGAACTAGTTCACAATTCTGCAAATTCAAAGGTGTTTGCGTATGCACTGCCAAAGGTGAACAAGTAGGACAAATGGCCAAACGTGCCATTAGTCACCTTTCAAACATTGCAGCACTGTCAAACCACCACCAGCGGGTGGTACTGAATACCCAGCCCAGCATGTCTCCCAGTGGTGAGTTCCTCAGTTTCTCCATATCTCAGGAGCAAAGGAGGAAGACCTGGATTGGCTGGATGCCAAGGAAGAAGCAAAAGATATGAGGTATCCGCAACTGCAATTTTCTGATTCCCACTTCTCACTGATATTGAGTTCAATAAAGACCATCCCATTGTTTAACAAAATATGTGTGGTGGTACCCTGATTGGGGGTGCCTAGGCACATGTGTGTGTTGGAGAAAATCGGCTGCCTGGACCCCTGCTTCTGGTTCCTGAAAGCTGAGTACTGTGCAGCTGTCAGAGCTTTCCTGGATTTGAAAGGGCATTTTTCCTGTGAAAAAGATAAGTAAGATAAAGCAGTAGAAGAAGAAACTTGGTGGGAAACACAGGTATAGGACAGGAATGGGATGACAACCTCACATGCTGGCTTGCATAAGACCATAAAACCCCCCAAAAAACAAACAAAAAACCCAACAAAAAACAAATCCTCATAAATATCCAGTATTACTGGACAACCATACTAGGGTGTAGTACAGACAGTTAAAAAACCCAAAGCTGAATTGATTCAATCTTCGCAGGTTAGTCTAAGCTATATAAATTGAACCAATAGGAAAATGAACAGACATTGACTTTTGATTCCAAAAATGCAGCCACATGCTTGCAGTGATCAAGAAAAGAAGCAAGGGCATGCTAGAGCACACCTCCCTGCTTGGCTGGAGCAGACAGCTTGGGCCAAGGCTAGTATGCCCATACTACAAGGGGGAAGGGGGAAGGTTGTGGGGGAGATGCAAAGCATCTTGGGCTGCTGGGGGACTGTGAGTTAACTTGTATCTGGGACAAAGTTCAATAAACTGATTTAACCAAAATCAGTTAAACCCAATACTACATCCATCCAGGTTTATCTTAAACTGGTTTTGGCCACTCTGAAAGCGATTTTTGTGCACTGAACTTCTGTTGTGTTACAGATTTTAACCAGTTTCCAATCACTTATACCAGTTTATGTGTAATTTCTGTCCATAGCCTAATTGTCAACTGTTCATAGGGCCTATGAAATCACTTTGGTCACTGTGAGGAAATCGCTTGTACTAGGCTTCCCCCCAGATTTTTAGATAGGAGTACTAGTAAGATGACATGTCAAAACATTATTTATCAGGAAAAAAGAAGATAACCGTTAGAATTGTTTAAGCCATTTTGAAGCCATTCGCTTGTATACACAATACTATCCCAGCTGATGAACTATTCATGGTAACATTTGCATTTACAGCTTTCATACACATTGAAAACACTCAAGCCCTGCCTACCCATGCAGACAGTTTTTGATAGATTTAAACTTCATTATCACTAGTGATTGTGATATGTGGCTTTAAAGAATATATAGTACATAACAAATGTATATATAACACACATTTAAAATAAATGTGATCGTATATAATGAGCTGCAATAATCAAGCAGACAATAGTAATAGTATCTGAATAGTTCAATGACCAAAACAAAAACCTATTATAGTGAACAATCAGTTTAGGAATGTGGATTATTTTAATAGACCCATTGCTTTAAATCAAGTCTTTACCATCTGTTCTGCCCTCTAATTACAAATGCAACAAGAATATAATTCACAATTGCATCATTAAAAAGACATAAAGGATTTAATGCATGTCTGTGTTCCTTTTTAATGTTGAATGTTTCCATTATATTTTTTTCTCTTGTTTTGTAGGCAAAACACAGGGGGGACATCTTTCTCCTAATAAAGGAAAATCTCTTAATTATTGAGCTTTTCCTTAGGAGGCATGATTAATTTATAGAGGTGCATGCAGATTTTTGAACATATATTTGACCACAAGTACTTTTTGATCCTCTCTGCTAGCTACTCTTGTGTATGCAGTTGGAGATGGGAGCTATCAACAATTCTGTTATGTGCTTGGGTCAGCCCATAGGCAAATAATTTTCAGACTAGCAAAAATCAAGGGGAATTTTAGAAAATATATTTTTTAAGGATTTAGAAAACCTTTAGAAAAGTTTGTGTTGATTCTCAAACAGTTCATGATGTTTAGTATAAGGGCTGTGCGAAACAGCACCGTTCCCTTTCAACTTCTGTTTCAATGGGACGGTGTTTTATTTCGAGTTTCATTTCATTTTGAAACCACTATTCCATTTTGTTTTGTTGAAACTGTTTCACTGCTTCAATGTTTCACCCATAGGCTATAATGGGGAAGCATGAAACTCCTGTAACATTGTAATTTCTTATCTGATTTGGATGAAACCTGCAGGAATGGTAACACCTTCAGTGACCATGAAAGCCTGACAAGTTTCAAGGAGCTAGGTGCAGGGGTGTCTGGGAAACTGTACCTCAAGCTGCTGACAAGCACAATTTGTGACATGGGCAACACTGTGTGTGTTAAGATACACCCTCACTGGCTCTGGGGCCTCTATACAATGTTGCCCTGTGCGGTCAGGCCAACTCTTAGGATCTCAATATTGTGCTGTTAGACAGGAGGGTGTAACACAATTGCACATATACAAACACACAGATCAATTAGGTGCATACACACACACTACCAGATCAGGCACATACACATTCAAACCAGCCTAGACACATGCATGCCTATTACCAATTCAAATACATACACTATACACCCCAAAAGTTAGACACAGATCACTAATTCGTATATCATGCACACAATGCTATACACACACACACACCCCCTCACACTAGCAACTCAGCTACACACACATTCCAAATAACTAGTTTAGGTTTATGCACACCTATCACCAGTTTAAGCCCATACACGCTACGCACACCAAATTTAGATAGAATCAGTTACCAATTACCAACACCTGCACATTCAATACACATACGTGGATTACTAATTCATATACCACACACACACAATGATATCTATATATGTATATATATGTGTATTCACTAATTTATACACATACCAGCCACCTACACATACACAGAGGTGAGTTCCTAAATTGGGTGTTTTGATGTGTATGTATGTATATGTTTGGTGTACTTGGGATACCTGGGGAAAGGTTAAGGTAAGAAAGTAGAAGTGTACGGAGTTAAAATTACCAGGATTCGGATTAGAACCGATAGACTACAGGGGCCTGGGCTGAAGAACTGAGGCTCGGGGTTAACTTTAGGTTAATTGATTAAAAGACAATGCCCAAAGCCTGCAGAACAGGGAAGCATGCCGGCAGAGTCTGTGACTGAAGCCAGTGCTATGGGAGAGCTGAAAAGGTAGATGGGGACAGGGAAAATGGGACTAAGGGAAAGTGTGGGTGTTAAAGAGGGGCCCTGGGTGTGGGGAGCCAGAGGATGGCTCCGGGGCAGCTACAGAGGGTGCAGGGAGTGGCAGTAGGTGCTGGAAGCTGGAGAAAAGTGCAGGACAGCTAATAAGAGCTGGGAAGCTGCGGCGGGGAGGGGGGTTACAGAAGGTGCAGGGAAAGCCTGAAAACAGAGAGATAGACAGTAAAATATTGCAGGAAAAGCAGCAGGCAGGAGGGACAGCAGGAAAGCAAGGAGAGGCTGAGAGGTGGCAGAAAAGGGGAGATGGAATTGGGAGGAGATTGGGAAACTAGCAGAGAGGGTGGGAACTGGAGCTGAGAGAGAGAATGAGGCTGAAATTTGAGATAGAGAAGGGACTGGGATTCAGGAAACCATGACCCAACTTGGGGTTGCAAATGACAGTGGTTTTATTGAACAGGGGAGATGGTAACACCATGTCAAATTGGTTCTCTTGCACCCACACACACATACACACACACATACAATGGCAGCAGGGGTTAAAAAGGCTTGGTGCAGGGGCTGAAGTCCACTAAAGTCCAGGAGGAGAGAGAGAGACAGAGAGAGAGATAGTCCAAATTGTAGAAGGAGGTGTGCAGGTAATATCTACCTATCCAGGCTGGAAAGGGCTCCTTGTCCAGTAGGTGTTGTCCAGAGGGGGGTCACCGGCAGGGCCTCTGGGTAGATAGGTGGTGTGGCATGGTGCTGGTCCAGATGGAAATGGTGTTCCCACTGGATCTGTCTTCACTGCCCATTTTTATAGGGACAGACCTTTTGCGACCCTAGTGACAGGAGGCATGCCGAGGCAAGGGTCAGCCCCCTGGAATACTGAACACGTGTGCTCCATGCAGGGATGTGCAGTTTCGGGTGTCTGTAATGGTGAGAGTTGCTGGTTTTGCAGGGTCCTTTGTCTTTCAAATGCTGGCTTCTTGTCTCTGTTCCTGGGTGAGGTCTGTGGTTCCTAGGTGAATCAATGCGAGGTGATGGCCCAGTCATTACAGGCCATTCAGTAGAGGCCTGCTACCATTGTATTTAAATCATTTCCAATCACATTCATCCATCAGGGAACCAATTTACATGGGAGGTGTACGTGACTCATACAGTTGCAACATGGGATGCCGAGGCAGAGGACAGAAGATGGAGGCTTGACATATAAAATGGAAACTTGACATTGGTTCATTTACAAATACAGGCCTTAACCATACAATATCCTTATGAAACAATAAAAATCAATATGAAAATGATAATAATACAATATACAACAGTAAAAATCAATACAAACCTAATAATAATACAATATAAAACAGTGGATATCTAAAACCAAAAACTTGCTGCCAAAAATAAATGTTTAAAGCTTATCCTAAGTCTGAGCTCACTTATACTTATCTATAGGGAATAGAGAGGGAGAGAAAAAGTCAGAAATGGTTGGGGAAGGGGAGAGAATGAATTTTAAAATAAATACAAAAAAAAAAGAAAAAGAAAAAAACTGGGGGGTCTGCTACAACAACACAATATTGTGCCCCAAAGAGGTCTCCTCCTCTCCTACAGCTTCAGTCTGGTCCACCACTTTAAATGACAGCTGGTAATAACTTAGTAAGCAGCACAGTAGCACCAGCAGCATCTCAGGCACCCAAACTGTCACAGACTAGAGCCTTTCTTTCCTTTACTACAGGAGCTGCTTCTCCAGCATCTGCCAGAGAACTCTTCCTGCCAGCCCAGCCCAGGGGCTTAGATGTGCCCAGGGGCTTGTGTCCTTCCAGTCAGGTGTTAGGGGTGTTGGTCTAAGGACATGGCACTGGCAGACAAGATCCCTTCCCTCAGGTCACACATGGTAGCCATTCTGGACCACAAGGAATCAAGCCATTTCCTTTTGCCCTCCTTCAGCCACCTCACCAGTGCTTGGATGTCTGGTGACAGTGACTTGCCCCAACCAGGAACACTGATCCCCTGGAAGCTCTCCATTTGGCTCTGAAGTTCCCTCACTACAGGGATCACCTGGCTAAGGAGGGCATCACCAGTGCTAAGGGTCTCGGTGGCCTTGAGGAAGGACTTGAGGACCACCAAGATCTGGGAGATGGTATCCCACTGAGCTCTGTTAAGGGGGCTGCTGATCCCAATCTCCCCAAGCAAGGCCATCTCATGGATGGTGTTCTGTTGTTCCACCAGCTTGAAATGAGTCAAAATAGCATCAAAACAAAACAGTCGGTGAAATTTTGCACAGCCCTATTGAGTATCCTTAATATTACTGAAATTGATACAAAAAAAATTAAGACGGACATGGCCCAGAATACATGTATTCTTTTTACAAGTACAATGTAACAAGACATCGATGTGGACTGGGCAGCAACAGTACATGGGGCATTACTGGCTGCCAGTGGCATCAGCACAGCCAGTTGGCAGCTGTTGCAATGGCCATTTTTGTGCACATACCTCCACCAAACTTCTGCCCGATCATCCTCCCTTATTAATGCAATTAACAACAAGTACTACATTTTTCCCCTAATGGCCAGTATTGAAAATCTCATTTGAAATCTGAAAGCCAAGATGACTTCTTTGCTCCTTGCTTATTAGATCCAAAATAAAAGTTCTGCAGGGTATCATTTATATTCAGTTATATTTTGGCAGTACCATGATATTCTGATTATGCTTTGTAGTATTTATACAATCACTAAGCTTTAACTGATATTGCACAGTTGTAACTGCCGAGCCCAGTAATTGGGACTTAGTAACCAATGATGTTGATGGACGAGAATCCAGTTCTATCTTTTTTGACTGTTATGCCTCTGGACTAATAATAAGGAAACAAATTAATAAGTCCCTCAGTTCTTCTGTTCAGCTCAGGTTTTAATCTTTAATTTATTAATGCAACTTCTATAATTAGCAGCAAGCTAAATATTTATTTAAAAATGAAAATTCAATGTATGAAGAGCTCTGTAGGTGTTTGATGCTTCAGCTCTATACTCTAAGTAGTGTTATCCACCAGAAACACTAAGGGATATCAGGCCAGATTTTCAAGCATTTATCATTTACCACTTCCAGTAGAGCTCAGGCTCCCAATGGTTCCCATCATTATACTTATGGCCAAATTTTCAAGAGAGGTTAATGTTCTCTCATAGCTCAGAAAAAGGCAAAGAGACGTCCTGCTCTCAAAGGAGCTTTATTGCAACTGCTAACACACAAAGATGCCTGACAACTTTTTGATGTCATGTCATTCCTCAGGAATGGAGTTAACCCTTACTACTACTACAGTTATCATTCAACATGCTGACTGTACCGCAGTACCTAAATAGGAGCTGAATTCCTTTTGAAAAGCGAGCTCCAGCTCTGGGAATTGAACCCTTCCAAAATTTTTTCTTAAACAAGCCAGTCATTCTTGGAGACCACCAAAAAGTAGGAACAGGATTGTTTCTACACCTCATTTTGGGATGAAAAGTGTGTCTTCCCATTTAAGACCATCTGCTTTGGCTCAGCTCTCCTTCCCCCCTCCCCCAGTTTAACAGACAGTTCTGTCTAGTTAAGATAGTGTAGAAACCATGACTGGTGATCTAGTCCTTAGAGACCTGAGGATAGGAAACCACACTATCTATACACCATCCAGAAAACAGAGCTCTGCTCCACCTACACACTCTGCTATGTTATTTAGTTTCTTAGTCTTTGATTTAATCTAAGCAAACTTACAACACAAAGCCCAGAGAAATTCTGAACAACAAAGCTGTCCATGTCAAAGGCAGGAAGAAAATTCACCCTGTCCTCACCCTTGCTTCCTACCCCAAAATATATAAGATAAAAAGAAACCAGCCCTAAATACAAGTGAAATTTAGCTTCATATTTCAAATGCCAACACTTAAAAAAATATCATGTAATTAACACCACATTGGGGAATGTAGTGAATCAAGTGAAACAAGAGGGACACTTTGATTCATCCCTCCAGTTGCACATCAGCACTGAACCATCAATGTCTCCCCCTTTCCCTCCTTCCTCACCCCTCACCCTTCTCTGTTGTTTAAAATGAATAGCATTACCAAAGAGTCAATTGAAGTTTCAGACATAATGGGCATGTCTACACGAGATGCTACTTGCACAGTGGTTACTGTGCATTTATTTAGAGCTTGTATAATAATACAAGTAGTAGCCTAATAATACTATGCAGTAGTGTATTAGTACTGTTGGTGCTGTGATGTGCTACTATGCAGTATTATTCAGCTACTGAACAGTTAGCATCTCAAGTAGATACACCCACTGGGTACTAGGTAAATAATTTTTACACTACTGCTAGTTCAGGGCACCTGATTTCTTGTAGACAATAGGTGATTTCTTTTTCCCCAGGTGAACTCTGTTTCCTTATGTACATTATGTGTTCAAACGTTTTATTTCAAAACATTCAGAACAAAATGAAACATGCCTAGATAAAGTAAAACAACTTACAAAGTGCAGGCATTATAGTAAAACCAAAATATCAGCAGGTGTTCCTATTCACTTTGTAGCAAAGCCCAGTAAAATAAACTACCACACTACATGGGAGAAAGTGAGTCATTGAACATTGTAAATTTCCCTAATGTATCACAGCTACAGAAACACCTGTGCTAAACACAGTAACTTTGTGCTAATCCACTGTGAATATTTCAACAGCCCACCTATGTGTTGGGGTGGTCAACATTTTTCTTACCCTCTCCCAGAACACTTACCAAAATAATCATGTTTAAACACAGTTGTGATTGTGGTGGTTTCTCAGCCAATATTACCTCAATGCCAGAATCCCCCTACACAAACACACACACAAACTATGAACAAATCAGAAAACAGTTACTTTAACTCTAGTAAATATAAAGGCTATAAGGCTCCTTCGTTAATATGGCTCTATGTATTATTGACCAAATCCTCAGCCCCACTCTATCCAGCTCCAAGTATTGGAATCAAGTTAATTTTAATTTTTCTGCTCACAAAACAAAAACAAACCAAAATGAAAATGCCAATGCTGTCGCTTGTCTTAACAAAGTGCCTTTAACAGGGAGAATAACAGGTAGCGATTATAAAAAACAGAGTTCACCATTCTAGAACATCAAATGACGCTTGGATTTATTAAATGCTGTAAAAAAAATGATAATTATTGTATAAGTACCCTCCCAGAGTAACAGCCATTTTGCCCTTAGACCTGTTTCACATTTTGGACAATCAGAGGGGCATCAGCTAAGAGAAGCTGTGGGAAGGGCAGTACTGAGACACTGTTATCACACTGTAGCTCTCAGAATCACACCAGCAATGTGGATAGCGCACTATTCTGCTGCATTTAACCCTCTGTTCAGTCAGTATGCTCTATGGCCCAGAACACATCAAGACAGCATTATAGTAACACCTGCTCTTAGGTTTATTCCCTGATTTTGTAAGTGCTGGCAGGTGGAGCCCAGAGACTTGGACTGTGCCAATAATCATCCAGACGTTCCAAGAAAAGAAAAAGGTTGGCACATGACCTCCTTTATCATGTACCCATTCAACAACTAACAGTGTGGGACTGCATGTGTGGAGGTATTCGATAATGATGATTAAATGAACACTAGAGAGATGCAATGAGGGGCAGGAGAATTATCTTGCATCAGCCAAACAAGATTTCTAGCACCTTCTTCTGAAATATTTGGTGCTGGTCACCAATAGAAGTATAATTCTGGATTAAATGGACCTCACATCTGGTCCAGCCTGCCAATTCCTGTAGTCCTATACATTAACAATGCTTTAATACTTTGTAAATGAAAGACATGGAACAGAATTGTTGCTCTATTAAAGTGACTGAAATTAATAATCCAAACAGTCTCCACTTTTAGCACTATTCCATGGACATAAAAGGACAAACAAATCAAAGAGAATGATGCTTCTGTTTGTACACACATTATGTACACCAGTGTTACATTCCACAGTGTATGCAGTCAGACCTGAAAATGATCTACAGAGTCAAACCCAGATTTCCCATAGCTTGCAAGCTTTGCAGTTTACATGCCAGCTTTCTTTTAACATAGCTGTCAAATCAATGCTATAATTCTATATTAGTCAAAAAAGGTGTTTAGCAAATGCCAAATGAGTTTTCCCTCACTGCTGGGAAAATCCAATGAACTACATACATAGCTGCCCTTTACATGCAGAATCCCTGTTGTTGTTAGTCACCTGTATTACAGTAAAACTTAAGATATCAGAAACCTATTGTTCTTGACATGATTCTGAACATAATCAAGAAACAGTTGACCCAAAGAGCTGAAACATGAGCAAACATTGCTTGGACTTTTAAAATACTAGAACAAATATAATATATCTGTATTAAGACAATAAACAGTGTACTGCAATAAAGTACACAGGAGTGTCAGGTGGGAACAAAGAGTGGCACAGAGTGTTTGATTAATTACATTATTTTTTTGAGCTATTGACAGGAAAAAAGGGATTTGAAAGCATTAATGCAGTTATTTATTTTGAAGTGCTAGGAATGTAAAAATCCTGTTTCTTGTTTATAATGGACAAATTCCAATTATAATAGACACTATCTGGATATTAATTGGCATTATTTACCAGAGATCTAAAGAGATAGCCGAATGTGGAGAGCTGTCAGGTGTAGAAATGAGATAGAAGAGCCACAGAGGTCTCTTTTATAATTGTCAGCCATGTATATCCTGCTTTTTAATTATTTAAGTTGTTTAAAAGACAAGTGTGTGTAGCTGAGGACTACAGCACTATTAATTAAATACGTTGTACACATGAAACATGTATATTGTGGTGAAAACTATTCTATTACTATCAGCCAAGTTTCCTTTAAAAAGCTGATTAAGCCAAGTGACTCAAATCTACATACAATCTAGTAATTATCTTACATTTTAAAAAGTACCTAAGTGAATTAGGAGGATAAGGGCAACACTTGCAGACTGGCTAGGGGCAGAAAATGCAAAAGTGTTCACATGACTGAGAAGCTTAAGTTGTAGTGATGTCTACACCCTTTCTTAATGAGGACAGGAGAAAATGTAATTCTTTTCATAGATTTCATAGACATCAGGGCTGGAAGGGACCTCGGAAGATCATCGAGTCCAGCCCCCCGCCCAAAGGGCAGGAAGTCAGCTGGGGTCATAGGATCCCAGCAAGATAAGCATCCAGTTTCATCTTGAAGGTGTTCAATGAAGGCGCTTGAACCACCTCCGGTGGCAGGCTGTTCCAGACTTTGGGGGCTTGGACAGGAAAGAAGTTCTTCCTTATGTCCAGCCTGAAACGATCTTGAAGTAGTTTGTGACCATTCGACCTCGTCATCCCTTGGGGCGCTCTGGTGAACAAACGTTCCCCCAGATGCTGGTGGTCACCCCTGATAAACTTGTAGGTGGCCATCAGATCACCCCTGAGCCTGCGCTTTTCCAGGCTAAAGAGCCCCAGGGCTCTCAGCCTGTCATCGTAGGGTCTGCTTCCCTGACCTCTGATCATGCACGTGGCTCTTCTCTGGACTCTCTCAAGCTTCTCCACATCCTTTTTGAATTGTGGAGCCCAAAACTGGACACAGTACTCCAGCTGCAGCCTCACTAAGGCCGAGTACAGGGGGAGAATGACGTCCCGGGATTTGCTTGAGAAGCATCTATGGATGCAAGCCAGCATTTTGGTCGCTTTACTAGC
>NW_005841861.1:3138402-3175315 GCF_000455745.1 Alligator sinensis | reverse complement strand
GCCGACTAGGTCATCCCCAGTAGCCAGTACCAGGTCGAGCAGCGCTTTGCCTCTCGTTGGCCCATAGACTTCTTGAGTCAGGTAGAGGTCATCCACGCACGAGAGGAAGCTCTGTGACCGCTCAGATTTTGCTGAACGATCCTCCCACGAGATGTCTGGGTAATTGAAGTCACCCATGACAACCATGGTCCTGGAGCAAGCTGCCTCAGCCAGTTTCTGGGCAAACTCCTGGTCAAGCTCAGGACTTTGGGTGGGAGGTCTGTAATAGACTCCCACCATTGTGTCCCCTGTGCTGTGTTCCCCACGGATTTTAACCCAGAGGTTAAATTTTTTAATTTAATGTTTTAAATTAAAGTAGGACACCCTCGCCCTTTATAAGAGCTTAATGGTTAAATAACCCATCCAGGATATGGGAGACTTTAATTCAATTCCTTCCCCTGCTTCTGCATCCACTTAGCCTGCCAGTGTCATGAAGACCAGGCTATTCTGGAGTATGAGAGTAGAGGGGCAGGAAGCAGTCTCAAACCACTGAGTAAAAACAAAATAAAGATTAATTGAGCCAGAAAGAGTTTGAATGAGCATGACTTTGTAGTTTTGAAATGGGGGCAGTTACTAGGAAGGAGAAAACATGGGTTCCACTCTCTGCTGCAATTACATATTCAACATTAAAAGCCCTGGGATAAAATATTGAGGGTTGAAACCTAGGCAAAGCAGAATACCTTCCACATGGGATGAAGAACATTTTCTAGCAATGGTAAACATAAGGAAAGACATCTTTAATATCTCTCTACATTTGGAAAATAATGTTGTGTCAATGAACAGTAAAAAGCATTTGACCTGAGTATTGCTCCTATATCACCAAACTTCTCAATGAGACAGCAAGCTTATTTAGTGCCAATTCCATTCTTGCCAAAAAAAGAGCATTACTGTTCACTTTAACTACAGTTGGGTTAGGCTTGCTTTCCATGACATTGCAACAATTAAGTTCAAAATGCTTTGAGGACTCCATTCTTCAGTCAGGTACATCTTTTAAAAGATAGTAATGTTTTCCAGTAAATTAGGGGAAAAAAACCCAGCATGTGCTTCAAATGGATAATTTACTGGATTTTTAATAGACACCATATCTCTAATTGTATATAAACTAATGAAAAATCAAATACATTTGACCTTAGAGGAAAGGTGCTAACTGTTCGATCTTTCACCCCAAAACACTCAGCAATTCTGCTTGGGGCTCTGGTTCTTAATTTTTTCATGACCGTTCTGCATGCCAGAAGAATACAAAGTACATTGTTAACAGCAAAATCAACTGAGAAGTCACCCTTTAAGCATCCTAGATGGTCTAATCTTATATGGTAGCTGTGTAATCTCCTGCAATTAAAACAGAACAGTTCTGGACTTACTTGCTACCCTATATCATTTTGGACAGAGATGTCTCAAAAGTCGTCTGGAGTGCTTTATTTTTTCTCCTCAGAAATTGAGAGCTAATTAACTTGCCAAAAATCCATTCTACAGAGAATAAATAATCTTGAATTGTCACCAGTATAAGAAGTTATACATGGGATACAAATACATTCTCCAGCTTCCACATGCAGTTTCTTCCAGACAATGGCACTGTAGTATCTTACTCGATGGGAACTACTTAAGAATTGATCATGGATCTGGACCTGGATTTCTATCAAGAAATAAAGCCTGATTATACAACAAGTCAGGGCAGAGAGTTTTATACTTGGGACTTATTGAGCCACTGAGTATAAAATACTGAGCATATGAGAAAATAGAGCCAAGAATAGAATTTTAACTAATCTTATCTGTAGAAATGATTCATAGATGATAGGGTTGGAAGGGACCTCAGTAGGTCATTAAGTCTGATCCCTTGTCCTGGGCAGGAAAGAGCACTGGGGTCAGACAACCCCAGCCAGGTGCCTGTCCAGTCTCTTCTTAAAGATCCCCAAGGTAGAGGAGAGCACTACCTCCCTTGGAAGCCATTCCAGATTCTGGCAACCCTTACTATGAACAAGTTCTTTCTTATGTTCAACCTAAATCTGTTCTCCATCAATTTGTGGCCATTGTTCCTAGTTACAATGACCTTAGAGGAAAGGTGCTAACTGTTTGATCTTTCACCCCAAAACACTCAGCAATTCTGCTTGGGGCTCTGGTTCTTAATTTTTTTATGACCGTTCTGCATGCCAGAAGAATACAAAGTACATTGTTAACAGCAAAATCAACTGAGAAGTCACCCTTTATGCATCCTAGATGGTCTAATCTTATATGGTAGCTGTGTAATCTCCTGCAATTAAAACAGAACAGTTCTGGACTTACTTGCTACCCTATATCATTTTGGACAGAGATGTCTCAAAAGTCGTCTGGAGTGCTTTATTTTTTCTCCTCAGAAATTGAGAGCTAATTAACTTGCCAAAAATCCTTTCTACAAAGAATAAATAATCTTGAATTGTCACCAGTATAAGAAGTTATACATGGGATACAAATTCATTCTCCAGCTTCAACATGCAGTTTCTTCCAGACAATGGCACTGTAGTATCTTACTCGATGGGAACTACTTAAGAATTGATCATGGATCTGGACCTGGATTTCTATCAAGAAATAAAGCCTGATTATACAACAAGTCAGGGCAGAGAGTTTTATACTTGGGACTTATTGAGCCACTGAGTATAAAATACTGAGCATATGAGAAAATAGAGCCAAGAATAGAATTTTAACTAATCTTATCTGTAGAAATGATTCATAGATGATAGGGTTGGAAGGGACCTCAGTAGGTCATTAAGTCTGATCCCTTGTCCTGGGCAGGAAAGAGCACTGGGGTCAGACAACCCCAGCCAGGTGCCTGTCCAGTCTCTTCTTAAAGATCCCCAAGGTAGAGGAGAGCACTACCTCCCTTGGAAGCCATTCCAGATTCTGGCAACCCTTACTATGAACAAGTTCTTTCTTATGTTCAACCTAAATCTGTTCTCCATCAATTTGTGGCCATTGTTCCTAGTTACAATGACCTTAGAGGAAAGGTGCTAACTGTTTGATCTTTCACCCCAAAACACTCAGCAATTCTGCTTGGGGCTCTGGTTCTTAATTTTTTTATGACCGTTCTGCATGCCAGAAGAATACAAAGTACATTGTTAACAGCAAAATCAACTGAGAAGTCACCCTTTATGCATCCTAGATGGTCTAATCTTATATGGTAGCTGTGTAATCTCCTGCAATTAAAACAGAACAGTTCTGGACTTACTTGCTACCCTATATCGCTTTGGACAGAGATGTCTCAAAAGTCGTCTGGAGTGCTTTATTTTTTCTCCTCAGAAATTGAGAGCTAATTAACTTGCCAAAAATCCTTTCTACAAAGAATAAATAATCTTGAATTGTCACCAGTATAAGAAGTTATACATGGGATACAAATTCATTCTCCAGCTTCAACATGCAGTTTCTTCCAGACAATGGCACTGTAGTATCTTACTTGATGGGAACTACTTAAGAGTTGATCATGGATCTGGACCTGGATTTCTTTCTGATGTACAATCATTTCACAACATCTGATGAAGTGAGCTTCTGCTCTCTCCCCCTCTCTCTATATATATCTTATTTAGTCTATAAGGTACATACATACCCTGCATTCTGACTGACTTCAGACTATCATGGATAACTACTTCTCTTTTAACCCATTACAATTATTTCTAACATGCAGAAACTGCCACTGGAGTTACTGAAGATTGACTTCTGGAGCGTCACTTTTTGAAACCCATAATTGGATTCTATACCTGTGACCAAGAAATGAAAATGAACTCATACTGAGCTCACATTTAGTACAATCCTGAGAATGTACCCTACATACCTATCCAAGAAAATAGATTCCTCTACTTTTTCACATGTGAAAGAAGCCTTTTAAAAAAGATGAACTTTAAAATCAGAGTACTGAGCTTCTGCTTTCAGACTGCTAGGAAAATAATGACTAGTAATCAATCATAAAACAACAGTTGCAAAATCTGTGTCTTGTGAGATAATTAAAGCCACTTCAAAAATGTTCCTAGCTATTGACAAACTAGCTCAATAAAACTACTGCCACTGATGACTTGAATCTCAAGACTTTGCCTCGGTCTTATCTGGGAGAAGTAGACCAGAAAAATATGACAAGCAAGTCACAGCTTTTACATTATCAAAACTTGTCATGCTTAACTATGTTCCTTTATGGGATATCAATATTTTGTTAAATCAGTTAGCTTTGATTTTTAAATCTCTTTGCAAAATTAGGAGCAAAGGAATTGCCACATCGGACAAAAAATATATTCCATCTAATCCAGGAGTCTATCATCAGTGGTATTTAGATTCAGATGCTTCAAGAAAAGTGCAAGAACCTCAAAGCAGGCAATAGTCTGTCCATATCCTTCTTGCTATCCCCTTCCACAGTAGGGTAAGATTTTGCAATCAGTAGAAGCTGCTGCCTACAAAGTACTTTTAAGGGTGCATCTACACAGGACATCTACTGAGCAGTTGACTAATTAGCTTCTCAGTAAACATCTGTGTCTATGTGTGCACCCCTATTAAACTGGAGTAAACAATTTACTCTACAGCAGGATAGTACTTGGACGTAAGTTTACATCCAAGTACTATCCAGCTGTGGACTAAAAAACTCCACAGCAGTGCATGTGTAGATACTGAAGGGGCTGGCTGGGCATGAGGATGCTTCATTGTGGGGACTGCCTACTGGCTAGCCCTGCACTGCACCACCCTCATGCCCCAGCCAGCCCCTCCACAGCACAAGCCAGGGGAAGCATCTCTGGGCTGACAGGCTGACTCCCAGGGCCCCCCCACGAGCTGGTGCTTCTTTGACCAGACTCCATGGGATATGCATTAATAAATTGTGGAGCTTATTGCTCTGGAGTTAGTTGCTCCCAGGTGCACATTCAAACAGAGCACACAGGAGCAATAAACCGTGCAGCAATAAGATCCACAGTTTATTCATACGTCATAATTGCACATATAGACAGACCCTAAGACTACTTATTAGGACTCAAAAATACATATTTAGGAGAGTATCCCTTATTAGAAACTATTGTTAAAAGCTTTATCCCATCATGAAGCACAGTCCTAAACAACATGAAAGTTCTGTTGTCTTCTGTTAATTCTCCAGATGTTTCCTGTCTGGACAAATTTACCAGTTGCTCTGACAGTTTTTAAAATCCCTTTCCTATTCATTTCATTTTTTTCCCCAGAGTTCTTGCCTTGATCCTGGGAAAATGTTATAATTTTTTTAATCAAGTTGAAGAAAAATAGGCCTTTCACTACATAGGAGGCTGACACAATACATACATGTATAAGGCCCAGTAAGAGATCCCCCCCCCCCACACTAAATAATGGCTTAAATAAATGCAATCATCTTTTTACTCTGCCTCACCCAAATCATTGTTAAAGTGATTTTTTTACTTCTAGAGAAAAGTGTTTATGTTTGTGAATTCTTCCCAAGAAACAAATCCACTCCTATTAGGCAGCCTCACTCAAAAATATTGTTCTCAAGTATTTGTGGATAATAACTGTTTATCCTTTCCCTTATAACAGAGTAAATTAGGAACCAAGTCAAAGGAATTATGACAAGATAAAACTGGGGTAGCTGACCAGAAGAGAATGCAATTTTCTGAGGACATTTTTCCTCAATTTTTATCAGAAAACTTATATCCTTCACTTTTTCACTAACCACTTTTAGTGATGCCCTCATTAAAACTTAATTTAAGGAAGGTTCCAATGTCCATACACATCTTGGGTGACTGGTACCTCCTGGCTCTGGGGAGACACCAGCGGCCGATCGCTGATGGGGCTGAGAGGGGGTCCCCCAGTGGCCAATTGCTGACCAGGGTGGGGGGGTCCCCAGTGGCTGATCATTGACCGGGACTGGGGGTTCAGGTGGGGGGGTTCCTCAGCAGCCAATCACCGACCCTAGAAACGCCAGTGACAAACTGGGAGTACTGCCAGCAAAACCAGAAGTGCTGTGCTTTTCGGGGGGGACACTGGTTGGCACTTCCCATTCCCCAGCTGAAATTGGGGAGATGTATCCCCAATTTCAGGGGGACACATCTCCCCCTGTGTCCCTCCTACGCATTGCTTATGATACACAAACACATGCACATATATATTATATATATACGTACACACGCACACACATAAATATATACATACATACATAAAACACACCCATATGTATATATGTATATATTTGTATATGTATATATTTTACACACCCATAAAGACAGAGATAGGCTCCAACTATGTAAGCTGTTCTTCATGGGCAGCCCTCATGTGCATGGACCCTAAATTAATTCTGTGGGGTTGTACACGGCTTCAGGGAACTCCAGTGCAATTGCTCATGTGGAATAAACTCCTATATCAAAGCAAACATATATGAAGGGGAAAATGGAAAAATATATAATGGGATTTTTTTTTTTTTAAAGAAAGGTGGAAAGGAGGAAAATGCCATGAATTTATCTCCGAAGAATTTTAATGCAAATTCTACTCTTATTTGAGACGAAATGGGCAATTAAACTATTAGGAATAAAGCACAATTCATAACTAAAAGGTTTTGAAAGAGCTGCTCTATGTATATTATAGAAAGCATCATTTTTTCATGTTTTAATAATGTTTAGGAATCTGGATTTCGTAGCAGTTCTGCTATAGAAGAAATATTTTATTATCCTATTACTATGTTTTTTTGGGAACCATCTGAGAAAAAGGCAGAGCATTATATTACACACGTAAATTTTATGTTCCCTTTTAAACATTTGGAGGAGTTCTGTGGTAATAACACACAAGTAATGTGTTTTTGGGATACTGTTCCACTTTTTCAGTCCTTATAATAAAACCCTCCAGAGATAGTATTTCTTTTCTCCATGGAGATGTTGATGTTTGGTCCTGGCCTTTGACAGTAATGACAGCACAACTACACAACCCTTTCACCACTTCAGTTCCCCTGGGGTTATGGAATGCGATAGCACTGCAGTATTCCCAAAGTAGGTCAATGCTGAAAAACGGGATTATTTGGTCAGCAGAGAAGCAGAGACAGTCCTGATGCAGCAGAGCAAACAGTCTATACTTTCTCCCATTTGTGATTATCACATGAATGACTTTAATTTGTGGCAATCATCATAACATCTTTCAAGACCTTGCTACCTGTGCCAAAAATCTGTCTGTCATTAGTGTGCATATCATGTACTTAAGGTGTAATCTACATAGCATGTGTAAAGCAGAAAGCAGCTATCATACCTCAATTTTTCCCTGGGGAAAGGTACAACAAGTTTACCATTGTAAAAGAAACTGCAGGTGTCCATGTGTTGCACATTACATTTCCAGATCTTAAAAAAAATTAATACACATTGTATAATATACTGGGAATCAATAAACGTATTAACATTTTTAGAGAGAACTATTACCTTTTCACTCTCAAAGTCTGTGTTAGTTAAATCTGTAACTTTAAGTATCTCTCTGGTGAAACTGTTGGTTTGTAATTTTAAAGCATTACAGATACTGCAGATGGTGTGTATGTTAGACCTTATACTCCCAATACTTGGACCGCTATTTTTAAAACAGCTCCATACCTTCTAAGGCAAGGGTGACTAAGATCCAGCCTGTGTGACACTATTGTTCTGGGGTCATTATTGTGCAAATGCTTATACACACACTCTGATTTTTGTACAAACTAGTAGCCCAATCAAAGCATACATCAATATTGGCAGAATTAGGATGTCAAATTTGTTCTTTGCATTTTTTCAGCCATTACAAGGGTTATATCATGTCAAATTCTTTCACCTTCATGAATATAGCACAACATGACACATCCATGTTAAGTTGTACATAAAGAGCAATTGAACAAACTGTTCTATTTTTTAAAGATCTCCATCAAGTTAAGTGCAATGATCGTGAAATGTTAATTTTAATGGGTGATTCATAAGGTTTGCGAAACACCAGAGCTTCACAATACAACAACGGGGGAACAGTATTGATTCTGTATTCCTCCTAAATTTAAAACATACAATTATTTTCTCAGAACTCTATCAAAAACTCTAGCTTTACTTCTGAATGCCTTGTATTTGCCAAGAATCCAAATAATAGGTGTGTTCCCATTCCACCTGCTTATGTGTTTTTCATGCTTTGTACTTGTTTTTCCATTACATCATGCCCACAGATATTTGCATCATCTTAATGTGCTTAAACACGCATGTAGTGAGCACTGGGCAGTTTTATGTGGTACATTTATATCCAATGCAATACAAGAACACAAATAATCACAAAATTATTGCAAATTGAGACACACTATTTTGTGAAAACTATGAAAAAGCTATTGTGAAAATTATTGTGAAAAAACTAACTCCAATAGAGATAATTATAAGTGTACCATAACTCTGTATTCCTACAGCATTGTCATCTATGTACATAACTCATGTCAGTACTCTGTGGCCTACAAATCATATTAGGATCTGTGATTAGCTTAGAATCCTAAAAATATGTTTTGTTTTGGTAAATGAATAATAACATGCTTAGTTTCTAGTTAGTGAATCTAAAGTGTAGCTTAATCTCAAACTTTCATGTATTTCCTGTAAACAATTCCACATTATTTTGGTATATGAATTGTATTTGAATTTGCTGTATTACATGTACTGAAATATACATTCACATTGTAATGTTATTATCCAGAATTTGTTTTTTTTCTAACAGAATGAATCAGTTAAAAGCATTGTTTTGCTAATTGGATCAATCCAGAATAAATACTGGGTCCATATAGTTACTCTGGAATGCCAGTGTTGTGTCTGAAGTCAGAATTTGGTCCAGTGCTTTTAGCCCTTAGTCTACCTATCCTATTTAATCAGAATGGATTGCACTTAAAAAAATATCCTTTTCACAACAAGAGGAGTTAAACCGCCACTATAATTTGAGATAAATATTTTTATAGTATTTTACTCAAATAACAGTCTATGGTATGACACTTCTTAATATAATCAGCAAACAGACAACGGTGATTGATTAATCAATAAATGGGCATGGCCTTATTACAGTGAACAAATTAGACAATTTAGGATATACTGCTATATAGGCAAGATTTCTTCTTTACAAATATTCCCTGTAATTGATAGTAGTGACCTTTTGGCAGCACTGAAAAACATCTTCCAATTAATAGGCGACTGGTTCTTTTGCTCTCTGCAAATAGAACCGTGTGCCTGCAGAGCAGGGCTTTAAAAGAATATATTCTTTACCATACCCAATGTGGAGCTGAAAAGAGCTTCATTTTATGTAATTTTGCATTATATAACAAGTAAAAGTGTTCCGTCAATAAATACAATGCAAAGAGCTTCACAAACCAAATTTATAAACTGGATTATGACCCGTTTGTCCCATTGTGATACATCTCCCATTCACCCTTGCCTGTCACAAGAGTTTCAAACCAGAACTATTTCCAGCTGGCACATGTGCACTATAGCCATATCCTTTATCTGCACTACATGCTATAAATCCTAACCCTGTGTACAGGATGTGTCAAGTAAGGAGGTAAAAGGCTTAGGCCAATGGTGACCTACACAGCTTTAAGTTGCAATGGTCCTGGCAGCAGACCAGAACTGGCTTTTGCTCATGTCCCTTTTTCTGACATTAAGTTTTGCTTGGCTGAGAAGTGAAGTCTAGTCTCACATGTTTAAAACACTGTACATTGATTAACTATTTAATCCTCACAGCACCTGTGTAAAAGTAAGTGGGTCAAGCTTATTACTTCAGTGCTTCCAACAGAGACACAGGCAGAAAAGCTTCAGAAGTCAGACAATAAATCAGCAGATTAAAAAAATGCATAAGGACATGGAACCACCTACTCACCCACCTTGTGTATATCCCCTCTGACTTTGCTCCCTTTATGGATTATCATCAGGTTAAAATCAGATTTCATGTTGAGAGGGTAAAGTTTTGCCCATTTATACCTTCTGTATGAAACCTACCTTATTAGAGATGGTTGAATCTTTTTGGATGAAAATACATTTGGTAAAGTATTGGGATTCATTAAATATACATATTTATTTGTGGAAAAAAATCAATCATTGACTAACTTAACCAAGTTGTGTCTATAAAAAAAAAAAAAATTGAGTTTTGTTAGTCTCAAACCAAACTCCAGGTTTTTTTTTTAACTACTTCATTTAGTTTTTTACAGAAAATATTTAAATAAAGAAAACAATGTTTTGTTTTAGTCAAAATATTTCACTAGAAAATCCTAAATTCTCAACCAGTTCATAAGATATCATACCTAGTAACTCACTACTTTTTCCAGCTTTAATGTACAATGAATGTGCATTCAAACCTAACTTTATACTCTTATTAGGAAGGCTTGAAGAGACAGGGAGTAACATACTATATTGCAGGACTCAGATGTGATGGTTATGTCTACATAAGTGAGAAGGGCAATTGCTCCTTTCTGAGTTCCCTCTCTTTCAGGTTAGGAGAACCCCTGAAGTTCTGGAGAAGGCAAGAGCAAAGGAAAGAGTCATTATCTGAGCTAAGAACTAGAAAGAAAGGAGTTAGATAAGCCTTTGGCTTTTCATGCATTGGGATAAAATATATGTCCTTTCCTGTCAAATGGTGCACTCTCACTCCTGGATCAGTAGCTTTAACCACCCACACCTGATAAGACCTAGTTTTGGTGTTCCACTTTAGCATTTCACTAGTTGCATTTCTGGAAGCAGAAAAAATGTTTTACTACCAGACTGGCTGATGCAGGGTGGCTTTTTACACCATAATTCCTGGATAGGATAATGAATTTGTGGTCTGATTAAACCACATCCCTCACATTTTGTCTGTCTTCCTGCAAATCCAAGATAAAACACAGAATCAAATTCAATCCCCCCATGCAACCCAACTGATTGATTAGGTTGGGCCCAGTTGAAAAGGAGCTGGATTTAGTTCTGTTTAACACTGATAAATACACTCAACAGAAAGATTCCATCTGTTTCAGAATAGCAGGAGTGGGACTTGCCCTCCCCACTCCAAGCAAACCTCATATTGATATGATAGGCTTGTGCACAGCTGTCTACTAATGTTAGTATTAGAGCTGTGCAAGCTTTGATATGCCAAAATCTGGGGCAGTTTAGGTTTGCAAACCTTTATGAAAAATTTAAAAATGCACACTAATTTGGTCCGGTTTCAGCCCTTTCTTTTGTGAGATTTAAGTCCATTGGTTTTGTGGTATAGCTTCTGGCTAGACTGTGATCAAGTGTCACAAACCCCTATAAAATCCAGAAGTTGCTAATTTAAGTAACTTCCCTGTTTCCTGTTTTTTCCTGCCTTTCTTTCCATCTCAATTCAAGAATTTATAGAGCTATTTTAAAGATAGATTTGGAATTAGTCATGATTCAATAACAACTGATTCAAACCTTGCACATTTTTAATGCAGAGCATTTGTATAGGTTGGGTTAACCAAATAAAAAGAAATAGCAATATTTGTCCACCACTAACATAATGTGAACCATTCTATATTGTATACCATTAGAGAACAGATATCATGAACAAGGTTGACTACAGGGCACCAGTAGAAGTCAAAATAATGTAATATATTGTTACAATTCATGATATCTATTATACTCTGCATTGTCATCCCTTGTCACTTCCTATAAATATATTTCAACTCCATTTTGGTAGCCAAGTACTAATGTGAAAAGAGTAAAAGGAGGAACATTCTTAACATTTATGAAGATTTTTTTCCCCTCCCACATAGGGAATGTTAAGCACTAAAGTTTTCCATGAGGATGAGGTCATGTTTGATCAGATTATTCAATAGCCACACAAGAGGCAAGGAATCTGAGGAATCTGCTTCATTTAGTACTAATGCACCAGCTTTATGTAACATGAGCCTCTGCATGACACCTGGTTCTAACTAGCTGATGTCAGAAATTCTTAAAAGGTACAATTCCCCACATCTATCTTTCTCAGTCAATATCAGCCATGTACAGAATTTTAAATATTTATAATCTAGCAGCTAAGCAACATTGAATTAGGGTCAGATTCTTTCCACCTATTAGGCATCTAGGTGGACTTGGTATCTGAAAATCCGCTAATGCATACACTTTTATAATACACTATCACCTCATCCTGAATCTTGAGTCACAAAAAAGCAGCAAGAAGGACAAGCCATGTACCTTGTGGATTAACTGTTTTATAAGAGACTCAGGCAAAATGGAACAGAATTTCTCTTAAACCTACTCCCATTCCAAAAGCTGGTGTAGAATCTAGTCTCTAAGGTGCCCAGTGGTGTTGCCTATACCTGCAGATCACCCCATTAAAACAACAGCAGCATGACTACCTAGCAGCCCTAAGTCTAGCAGATGATTATTCTTATGACAATCTTTCACCAACTATAGGATTAAGCATCATAGGGCCCAATGATTACATGTCTAAGCACATAATTCACTGAAAAATGCTTAAAGTCATGCTCGTTAAAATATAGCCCTTTGTCCAACATAACTCTAATAGGTAGATACTGTCTAGTGAAAGTGGATTTTGAATACATGATCGCAGTTTAGCTATAGTAACTTTTAGTAAGGCTGTTTCAGGAACATACATGAGAATAGAAGTCTAGGACAAGATTATAACTACTTTTTCCACAGTCAGTGTAAATACATCTCCACTAATTTTGCATGGGGGAGCCAATTTTTCCTGGGCCACTAAGGCCTGTGGCAAACATTACATTTATCAAACAGTTAACATATTCAGCTAATTAACTGTGCCATAAAATAGCAAACCAGCCATAAAGCTGTTCCGCATTTAAAGGTAAACAGCTTTCAGGAAACATTTAATGTGGACCATCTTGTAGCTAGTTTGTATGGTGCTTTAATTTGTGACTCATTAAGCTTCAGCATGCAGCCTACATGTGAGCTCCAAGATATTAAAGGTGCTAGAGAATGGATGATTGATGGGCTCCTCCTGCATTGGGAGTTTTCCACCTTTGCTGTATAGACCGACATGCAGGCTGCATGGCAAGGCTTTTAAAGTGGCTGGGCCCAGGGATCCAATGGATTCACCTCATGCTGGCATGTTTCCAGTCTTACTGTACAGACCGAATCACTGGTCCCTGATGCCAGGCTTCAAGTTGTGGCCTTAAATGTCCTTGAACAAGATGGAATTCTAAGGTATTTTTCCCAGATCCCCTAAATCAGGTGCCTTGCCATGTACACGTGACATGGCAAGATGCTCAATTTTTGGGATCCAAGATAAAATTAATCAGGTGCCAATTACGTGACTAAATTAATACTACCAGCAGCCTAACATAAGTTATTCGATTTGGCTTGTAATTCTCATATATATGGCAAGCCTTAACAATTTCTAAAATGCCACTGTTTATCTAAGGCCAGTACAAAACCACTCTGGTTCTTAGATTTTCAATTCCTACATGACCATAACATATTCTTTTTTGCAACCCCTTAGGGATCATGACGCTGGTATTAAGAGTATGTTGCTGTCAATACAACCTTACTGTAATCTACCTATACATTTTAATGTACCTATTTTTTTTTCTCCCAGGCATGTCTTTTCTATTATTTGGAATGTACAATTTGTTTAACTGAAGTTCTTTCCAAAGTTGCACAGGAACTCTGGTCATGTTTCTCTACTGTTTCTCCAGATCCAAACATCATCTATATACAGCCTATCACTTTCTGTCCTATCAAAACTGTGTGGCATTATCCCATGAAACACCACAGGTGCAAAATGCAAACCAAATGACATCCGGAGGAAACTATGCCTCTCAAAGGGAATTTGGAATGTCCACTAGCAAAATGCTCTTGTTTTTCTAAGCGTGTCTGCCAGAACCCTGCTGACACATCAACTGTAGGAAAAATACTTGATAGCAATCACCTTTCTCAGAATTTCTCCCCTTGTAAGTAGTGTAAAATTCTCCATTATTACATGTCTATTTTATTTTTGGGTATCTATACAAGTAAAAGGTTTTCTCTGTGTATGTATGTGTGTGTTTACTTTTTCCCCTCTGATCAGTAAAGGTACCCATTCTACTACTACTCTGATTCCCAGGAACAATGAAGAGCTGGATACTCCTGTTATT
Organism: Alligator sinensis; assembly: GCF_000455745.1. Lineage (NCBI taxonomy): Eukaryota > Metazoa > Chordata > Crocodylia > Alligatoridae > Alligator > Alligator sinensis. The sequence continues at coordinate 3,161,241 of NW_005841861.1, read as the reverse complement.
GCCTCTGATTAGGGGACAAAGGAATCTTTCTCCAAGCATGAACCATGGGAAGGTTCTTTCTGTACTTGAACCTCTTGAACTCTTCCCAAACCATCAATACCTATATTACTGTATTTACATTGCCGAGGATTGAAATAGCCTACCAATCAGCTGCACAGCAGATTTAGGAAGTTTTTTCTTTCTTTCTTGTTTAGTTTTGCTTTTACTGCTCTTGGTTTTCAGATACTTTGAGAATGTCATGAGGACCTCAGGGTAAATTAAAGCATACTCAAGACAGTCTACATGATCAGAGTGACAAAAGCTACCTATGTCTGTCTACTCCAGATACACCGAGTGTTGTCCTGGGGATCCAGTTCTAACTTATTTTTTATTTAATTTTATTTTAATAGATCACATGAACAAAAACCTGCTTTATTTCCTTTCAGACATATATACTGGAAAATGGAAAATCCATCACATCTATTCTTCTCTTAGGTAAATTTTAATCCCAGGTTCACTCACTGTGGGCACATCCACACAAGACATGTACTGTGGAGCTGACCAGTTAGCTACACACTAAACATCTCAACATCTACATGTGCACTGCTGTTAGGGTGCAGGAAACTAATAAACTCCACAGCAGGGTAGTACCTATAAATACAAATACTATTTGGCTGCAGTGTTTTTTTGTGTGCAGCACTGCATGCGTAGATGCTGACCCACTTGGCTAGGGCATGAGAGTCTTTCAGTGTAGGGGCTGCCAGCCAGCAAGCCCTGTGCTGAAGCTCCCCTGTGCCCAAACTAGCCCCTCTGCAGTACATTGAACCTGGTAGGAGCAACCCTATGCTGGCAGGCTGACCCCTGGGGCCCCCTGCCAGCTGTGGCTGCTCTAACCCAGCTCCACATGCTGTGCATGAATTAACTCTGGAGTTAATTGCTCCCAAGCACAGGTTCAAACAGCATCCCCAGGAACAAAAAATCTCTGGAGCAATAAGCTCTGGAGTTTATTCATGTGGACTAATTTCACATGTAGATGTGCATTTCATGGAGTAAATTTAATACATTTCTGCTACTGAAAGTTACATAGAACAAGACAACAGGGCCCATAACCATCTTATAAAAAGAGTTCATTGTAGCCAGCATTCTAACCCTGTCTCTTCAGAAGATGACACCTCCAACACCATTACACCAAGACACACATTCTGTAGTGACTGAGAAAGAAGAGTATCATTCACTGACTCATTACCAGCAGCTCCTGTGGCATCCTATATTTTCCTTGAGGGATCTTTTAGGCCTGAGATTTTGAAGCCCCAGGCAGAATGACTAAGTAATAACCATATGGAAAATGTATCTTTGCTGTATCAGACTGGAGGCAATCTGGTGAGTCCAGCAATCTTTAGAAAAATAGACCTTGATTTAAAAAACATATACAGTGCTTCATGTTACTTTCATCCCTTGTCTTTAACAGAGTACCCCAGAGAAAGCAATTTGTGCCTAGTAATTACAACAGCGTCCCTTAGATAAAACAAAAATTATAAAATGAATGAGACAAACATAATGCTGCTCTTTATTTTGCTAGAAATCCCTTTTAGTTTTCTTAGTTAGGTTTCTTAAGTAATACTCGAGCTACATATTCTTTTTCTCATTTCTTCTTGCATGATGAAATCCCGGTCAATGACTGGAAAGTATGCATAGACAGGAAGATTCTGTCTTCAATTTGATGCAAATTTAAGTACAACTCACAGCTAATAGTTGTCTCACGTTAAATTATTTAGGATCCAAAAATAATATTTACACCAGACTTTTTTTTAAATTCTAAATAGCAGTTGGGCTGGGGAGTCAGAATTAAGACAGCATTTTGTCTATTTAAATTGTCCTTTACTCATGGGACATTTTCAAGATCATGTATTTGCTATAGTAAGTCATGAGGAATAATTATAAGAAGTATAATAGGCCTGAAAAGCTCAATATTTCTCTGTCAGTTCTAATATTCCTCTTTTCTTTCTGTCCTTTGTAAGATGACATTGATATTGGAAGATTTTTTTTCATAATAAAATGATATAACATTGGTCCATCCCTAAGTATTTGCATATATTTAAAGAATATCCCCTTCATTATTATAGTCCTCAGGAGTCATTCGTGATACACATAATAAATCAATACAACAGTAGGAATTCTTTGTGATGTTAATACATTTTTAAACAGAACAAATACAAGTGAAATTAAAATCCTAATTACAGACAAAATAATGAAGGTGTACAACTGAGGCATAGATTATGTATTGCTAAAGGTGTCCCATTCAATTTCTATACCTGCCATTATCATTTTCAGAGATGAAATTTATCCTGAAGTACAGATTTTCTTATGATCCTAGCTGTATTTTAGCCTTTGAATTTAATTGCACATACAGTACAAAGGTATTAAAAATGAAAGACCACATTTTCTTCCCCATTCTAGCCACTATGCTTCTGAAGTGGCAGAATCTGGCCTTAACTGGCCAGCTGACTACCTCTAGAGCACAGAGAAGCTCTCAGGTGTCTTGAAGCAGTAAACCCTGCTACTGCCTCAGTTGCCCTGTCTGACCCAGGAGCAGGTTGGGGTGGTACATACTTAAATTATGACAATTTACAATAAGCAGTGAAGCTTAGCCAGTCAGTCATAGCACTTTTATTTACACTAAATGTACTTTTATTTTTGTACCCATGGGCAGGAGTAGTACAGAAGTAGACAAACCAAGAGATTCATGAAGTTGCAACTTAGTGCCTATGATCCCTCCTGCCCCTCATGCTGGTATACAAAAAAAAAAATCTGGACTGACTTGCCCAACATTAGATCTACTGCGTAGCACACAGGTCTGCTATGTTGTATGCTAAACAAAAGCCTTCTTATCAGAAACAAATATAACACCTTTCAGGCTATTTGATTTAATGATATATATTTAGATCCACAGAAACCATTCTGTTCTTTATGCTGGTTCTAAATGTTGTTTATCATTGCCAGACACATGATTTCTGTGCCCCTTGCCTAAAAGGTCTCACTTTGCATCACTGCAAATACTGAGAGAGAGAAAAGAATGAAGAGGCTAAACAGATGGAAAACTGGTTCCAAATAGTGTAAATGTAAATGCATATATAAAGCAAATAATTTTAAGGAGCTTAAAAAAGGGGTGAATTTCTCCCTTGTGCTATGTAGTAACACTACCTAAATATATCACATTTTCAGATAGCGTGTGAAGGTAAACTCAGTTCTTTCTATTAAACCTGGTTAACAATGTGCTGCACTATTATTTCCAAAGCTTTGCAAAAGTATATGGATTGCTATAGAAAAATAAGGTACTTGCATCAAGGAACGTGCAGTTCTAGGACCAGAGCCTACTTCTAATAATTGGAAGTATGGTCTCCTTGGTAAATCTTTGAATGGGCAAGTCTTATGCCAAAGCATATAAGTAATATATATGTAGCAGGTGGTAGAAAAGTAACTGGCTTAACAGAAAAGTACCTTTTATTTCTTATACTTACTCAAGTTCAATCTTTTAAAGACATGGCTAAATTTGTATCATCAGTGTGTATGCTATCTGTCGGCTCAATCTCACACAATGTTTAACTGTCTCTGAAATGAACGGGTATTAAGAATGGTCCAAACTGTATACGGTGGAGATTACTTTTGAATATAATTGTTTTGATTGGTATTAAGCACTAAACTTGCCCTGCAAGATGTTATTTAACAGATAACTTTCCCTATGGTCTTAGCAAACCAATACTTTCTGAATAGGAGAAAGGAAAATTTGATCAGAAATTAAATCCAACTTTATCCTGTATTTATAATCAGATAGAAAAGCACATCATTAGCAATCATTTCAATATGAATTTATAGGGAAGGCAATGTTTTCCATTTTGAATTAAAACAAAAACAGATTCTCAAATCTCACAATCCTCTCCAAAATGAATATTCTGTTCTCTATACAGCTCTAATATATTTACCTCTTTTCCAATGTTAGTTTAAGAACCCTGAATAAAAATTGCTACACACATTTTAATAACATTTTATTCCCCAGACACTTATTCACATGATCTTTCCTTGTTCTAGAAAATCATTCCATTGATTTTGGTAAGAGTATATGTAAGACAAAGGACTAGTTACTCATGGAAGTATTTGCAGTTTCAGGCCCTCATTTTTATAAATTCTCAAATGAAATCCGTATCACCAATTTAACTCAGAGGTTAGCAATGAAGAAAATAATACATATGCTATCTCATGACTGCAGAAACGGTAGAAAAAGTCAATGAGTCAGAGGGGTTCAGGGAATCTCTCCCCAAGCACTAGAAAGAAAAAAAAAAAGAAGAATTGTAAAAATGCCTAGACTGTATGAGAAATGACAGAGAGCAGGTCATTGCTATTTAGTAGACCTGTTCAAAATGTCCATCTATACAAAAAATATAATAAATATATTTTTCACAAAGGCTAAGTACAGACATTCAGGGAGGCTACAGGAAGTGGATCAGGTTAAAAATGGCCACCCAATTCAACTTAGTTCACCCAGGTGAGGACCTTACACTGAGACCTTATGTCAGTGATTGGAAATCAATCTAAACTTGTAACATAACCCAGGTTCCATGCACACAGACTGGTCTAAAAATGGTGGAGCCTGGTCTAAAATAGACCTGGCCTGATATACACAAACTTAATCAATCTAGGTTAGATCGGTGAATGGAAATTCAGTACAGTTTCCTGCATAGCCTGAGGGTTAGAAAAGCCCTGACACCAAACTATTTTTAGCACTCCTGGCCCATCACCCCACCCTGTGTACCAGCCAGCTCCCTCTCCCCCCAAAATACCCCTCCATCCTGCAAGCCAATGCTGGTTTTATCAGCATTCATCAATGCTGGGAGCCAAGGAAGTAAGTATTGGTGAGGAAGGGGTGGGAGGAATGTGAGAGTAGGTTCATGGGGGGTCCCTCCAGAACACCACTGGACTCCTTGGTCCCTGCAAAACCCCAGTAGACTCCGGCAACCTCCCACAGATCCTGCCTACCCCCCATCTCGCTGTGGATCCTGCTTGTGCCCCAATCCACCATGGATTCTGCCTGCCCCTGATCCCCTCTGAATGCCACCTTGGCCCCTGATCCCACTTATCACTCCCACAGATCCTGCCTGCCCCCTATCTGCCGCAACCTGATTGTCCCCCCATCCTCCCACTAGCCTCCCCATCCCAATTTATGTTTGATTGGGTGACTATTTTTAATGCAATCAAATATTTCCCCATTCCCATGTCTGTCCCGCCCCCCCCCACCCAGAATGTCTGCACTTAGCCAAAAAAAATCAGAATTTCTGTTTCTATTCTCCTACCATTGTTTCTATTAAATGAAAGAGTAGAGAAGAATGGCAAAAGGTCCAAGGTCAGTATTAAATGGAAGAGAACAACTTTGAACTGGACTTTGAGATTAATATGAAGCTCTAAATAACTGTTTATCTCACAGTTATTTCAGAAAAGGGACCATATTCCATCCCAGGACATTGTTCATCTCCTACTCTTCCTTGCTCCAGAGATTTGTAATGAATTGTTAGTCTACATCAGTATTGTCCAGCTGGCTGCCCAAGGGTTGCATGATGTCTCCAAAGATAAGCATGGGTATTTGGGGAGGTAAAATTGGGTTCAAAATGGCTGCCAGATTTTAACTTAGCTCATCCTGGTGCCAACCTTATACTTACAGATACTGTCTCAGTGACCAGCAATCAGTCTAAACCTGTAAGTATACAGACGTTTCATGCACAAAAACTAGTCTAAAATTGCAGAACCCAGTTTAAGATAAACCTAGATCTATGTAGTATCAAACTTATTTGATTTAGGTCAAACTGGTGCATGGAACTTCTGTCCACTTTCCCAGTGCAGCCCCAGGGCTAGGAAAGCCCAGCCACTGGCCCCAGCCCTGGGACTGCTCTTTTCACCACCATCTCCCCTTGCACTGCGCTATTTTTCCCCCCTGAACCCTTGCCCCTCCCACCCCAGTCCAGCCATCCCTCTCAACTCCCACCGCACAAGCCATTCCAGGTGTAGCTGCTTTTATTAGCGTTCAAACCAAACAAGTAAATCCTAGTGGGGGGTCAGGCAGGAGGAATGGGGGTTAGAAGGGCTGGCTGGGAGCTAAAAGTAGCTCCTGATCCCCTCAAGCCCCTCCATGGACCCTCCATGCCCCCGTGATCCTGCCAGACAGTCCCAGACTCCAGCAAAATCTTGTGGATTGCATCTAACCCCTCCCTACCCACAGGTCACATCTATCCATCCATCCCCCAGTGAATCCCCAATCCCCTCCAACCTGCTGGATCCCGAACCCTGCCCCTACCAACCCCTCCACCCATCCTGACTTATTTGGGCTTACCCGAGTCCCTGGACTCCCACCTGGCTGCAACTCCCCCTATTCTCTGGCTTCAGCAGCAGCAGCAGTCTCTGAGCTCCCCATCCCTCCTCCAACTTCCATGTTCTGTGCCTGCCCCAGTAGGTAGTATGGTATGGCATAACCTTAAGAAATAAAAGGTGCTTCTCTGTTCAGCCAGCTACTCTCCTACTACCTGCTACATGGCACAGCATGGGGTGTTCAAAGTGAAGCCAGAGCCACTTGATGTAGCAGTGAGAGAGCTGCCCATACAGGCATGAAGTGCAGCACTGGAGTAGGGAAAGCTTGCCTACAAGGTCATTGCAGTGGTTGTGGGCATAAGGGGGTTGGAGTGGGGGGTCCATGTGTACTGGGTCTCTGTGAACCCTACAAGTAAGGCCCATGGGGTATATAACCCCCAGCTGCCTAGAAGTTAGACATCTCTGGCCTATATCATCAGCATTTCTCCTTCCTCCACCCTGGCAGAGCTGTAGCCATGCCTACATTTTCCCCTCTTCCATATTCAACCACAACAAGAGGAAAAGAGAGTCTATGTAAATATGGTCACATATGCCCAACTGAATACAAAGTCTGCATAACCTGTGTAAAAGAAGTAGGAGAAGTTCATACTTCTTGTAAACTTACTTCCAGGTGAAGTCAAATATGGCCTTTGTTTTTAGCCTGTCTAATATCAGTGGGTCAAAACTCAGTACGAGAAGTATATTTACTCCTTTCTTGCCTTACTTATTGGAAGGATGTGTGTCTGGAAGAGGAAAAATTACAAAAGAATCTTTGATATCATTTAACCACACAATTTCTATGGATGGAGAACTATGCATCATGTATAAGAAAATAATTCAGACAACATAACCGGTCTTCTCTCTTGTTTATCCTAGTGTCCGCACAACAGCAACATATAACCTTATGATCACAGGGCAGGACCGTGAGGGCTTCTGTGCTGCTTGTGGCTATTGCAAAATGCAACAGCTTGCTTTGTCAGCAGAGGGAACAGCTGTGATCATATTAAACTTGCCTTGTATATATTCTTTACACTCCTTGACTGTAAAGTGGCAAATTGATTTTACAGCTGGCTCTGTTCATTCTTATAAAACATGCACACTGTAATTGAGAAGGACCTGGCCATGTTTGAGACCTCCTCTGTGAACCTCATCTTGGCTGGTACTGGCACTCTGAGACCAGCCACCTTTCAAGGGTCCCACAAAGGAGGAAACAGCCAAGAGTTTGTTTTATACTGCATCAAAATGCCCCATACCAAGACATCTGGCTTTTAAGTTCTTCACAGCTTTCAGTAAACAAAAACATCTGAAAACTGGTCTTGAGAAGTGTTTTCATCATTTTCAATCCTTTAATCTTTATTCTGCATTGTTAATCTCTCTCCATCTCTTTATTTGTGTCACATTGCTTTGTCTCAGTCAAGTGTCTGGGGTGGCATGGGCAGTAAGGTGCATGGCTGTCAGTCCTGACATTGAAAGTTTGAGGCCATAGCAGAAGTGTTCATAGTGCAGCCTGTCAGATTCTAGCACAATCTGCAGATTTGTTGAATGCCTTGTCACAGGGACACAAAAAAGGAAAGGAAGTCAAGTGTCTGTGGAGTACAAACAGAAAAGGTTGGTTTCTTAAGAGCCTGGGAGTACAGGTATGAAAAGGCTTCAATGCCCAGAAATTGGTGGACATGAAATAACAGGGCAGGCAGGTTCTCTCTCCAAGAATAAAGATCTACCTTGGAAGGGATTTAACTTCAACTCAGTGTGACTGATTTCTGGACATGTGGCTCCTGATTTGTGGTGATCTGCAAGCTAGGATGACTCCTGGGAAGGATGCTACAATCTGTGTGTTCCTCATGACAAGTTTAGGTGTAGGAACTGAACCCTTTCTCCTCTATGAGTGTAATAATCTCTTTCTAAGAATAAGATGGAAGTAATTTCACAAGAATATAACATTTCCTCACCCATATGCAGGACTCTCTTGCAGCGGGATAATCTATGTTTCTGAACTGCTTATTCCAGGAAATTATTAAGAGTGCAACATTTAAAAGTGTTTATGTAGCTTCCAGAGGCCCCTGAGGATCTGCTTATAATATACAATAATTATCCATTTCTAAATTTCCTAATCTTCACTTGAAGTTTTCTTGGTACTGCTGTTTGCATATTGCTGTTTTAGTGTTTTCCACTAATGCCTGGCTATGGCAAGGATGAAGCTATTACTAAAAATTAACAGAACTGAGTTAGCAAGGATTTTTTTTTTTATCTTCAGTGCACATACAAAACCATGGCTCATTACAGTATATGTTCCTTTGACAAGGTTATTCTTTTATATCTATTTTGACAGATAAATAAAGGTAATCATAATACTTACTATGTAATTTTTACTAATATTTACTATTACATTGTAAATGTTTAAAAATGAAATGTATTACAATAATTCCTGTGTGTTTCAATTTTAAATTACAGCAATATCCCATTGTATGAGAGATGGTTTCCAACAGGGATTTAAGGGGTGAAAGATTTTGGCTCTGTGTTCCAGGTAATCTGCCAACAATATGCAAACTAAAGAGTTAAATTGGTACTTGAGTACAATCTCTTTGCTTCTGCCTTTAGGGAAGCTGCAGTGAGCTCTTTTCCCTTAGCCCCAGGCTATGCACATCACCTTGTTTTATTTAAGTAAATTCATGGAATACTTGATAACAATTTGTCATTTTAAGGCAGGTAGACATATCCTTCAGGAGGATCAAATATTCCAGAAGTCTTCTGGTATTAAAGTTGTGGCTGCATTTTGATGAAAAATATCTTTTGATTAGAAGCTCTCTTTTAGTAAAATTTAACACATCATTATTGTTCTTAATTGCCTCTAAAGAGGGCAAACATTTTTCATGCCTTTAAGTGAACATAGCCTTCATCAACGTAAGATGTGCCAGAGGCTTTCATGCTAATTGTACCCATGACTCCTTTTTTCCATTGTTGTTGTTCTTTTTTATCATCTGCATTAGATCTTGATCTGTGAGCCCTTTGAATATTTAATCAGTAGGAATATACCTTTAAAATTTTTCTTGAAATCCTTAAAAGATCATTTTTTAGGAAAAGGGCTTTCAGAAAGATGCTTTTGACCTGTACTTCAGGAATATTCAGTATAGGAAATCAGTGGACCACCAGGGCTCAATCTGAAGAGGGGCTGGGGAACCATAGTTTATTCTAATTAGTTTAACCCCTAACACACTCATTCAACTGCATGCTCCTGGGAAAGCAGGTGGTGAAGAAGTTAACAAAGTTACCTTCTAACAGAACTACACAGTGTTTTTTGTTTCCAAATAGGAGCTTTCTTTTCTTTTTTGTAAGGAATCTGAAATAATGTTGATGTTCCCAGGGAATAGCTGATTCTTGTTTATGTTGGATTCTAACATTTCTATGGTTACTGGCTAAATAAACTGCCTATTTGATCAAATATAAGCATTCCTTGTGGCATCACTATTAAATCTCTCAGCTTCTTTTTAAGAGCTTCTGTTTGTGGGTAGCTCTCATGTTAGTCCAATATTCCTGAGGCACTCTATTTGTTCTACAACTCTTGACAAACAGTGTTTTCCTGTTTCTTCTTGGTTTAGAATCTCAGTGCACATTTGTCTCTTTGTTTAACTCTAACTAGAAATGCTTGTCATATTTGTTGTCTTGAAAAAGCATGAAAACAATCACTGGGGCAAAAATCCCATTTGATCAGTTTCTATAGAACATACTATCCTCAACAGTTATGAATTAATGGTCTATTTTCAACCGAGAGTACCTATGTATTCTTTCTGTGCTCAGGACAGCTGGCATACCTTTCCATTCCGTTAAGGAAAGCAATCTTACTGCCAGCCATATGCAGTTCCATTTAGTCCTTTCAAAAGGGTAATCATTAGTCAGTACTTTCCAAGTTGTTTTCTCAGCTACTGCAGAATCCCTCCCCTCCTGCTGATCTAACGAGAGAGGGAAGGCCTCTGTCTAAGATGACCCCTGCCCTATAAAGAAACAAAAATACACAACAATCATTGATTCTTGGAATGCATGATACTAAGAACTCATATTGCATCTCTCTATGCACTCTTGTATATACAGCAAAATTTAAGACACTTATGGGACATATATTGGCCTTTAATTTTATGGTCACCTCCAATGGAGGTTTAGGTCCTACCTGAAAATACCTTCCTCAAGAACTGGTGTAGGAGGTAAGTTAGTATTTCAGAACTGACAGTAAGTCAGTTGTGTGTATGCACATAAGTTGTGTGTATGCACCAGAGGTTGTTTGAGATAAAGAACCTATTAGAGCTAGTAAGGATAAATCTTGCTCTGTATAACTGTATGGTATCTCCCCACCCAGATCATACAAGTATTGTTCATTATCCAGCAAGTAAAAAAAAAAAAAAGAAAATTAACACTTGGGTACCAGATGTGCATGGCCGTGTATGTATGTGCCACTTCTAAACCAGCTGTAAAACATTTTGTGTATAATTTGTTTTACTCAGCATCAGTGGAGGGAATGAGGCAATACTTGGTCAAACCTCAGGAACTCATTTCAGGACAATGTCTTTGCACCACGCCAACCACTTACAACTGGCCCATTGAGGCTCCTAACAAAGGCATGACTAAAGGATCCATTATGACTAATTTATTGCCAGAGTATTTCAATAGAAAGAAAAATGTTTATGGCTGAAGCTGGCATGGAGACTAATGATTCCTTAACACTGTAATATCTTTAGGTACGTAATTATATATCAAAGAGTGTTTATTTGCAAGGTGATTTGATTACTTAGATTCTAGAAGGATCCTTCTCAGGTAACAGGCAACTGTTTCACTTTCTCTAATCAGGATCATTGAGTATATTGCCTGCAGAGTCAGCAGTAGTTAGATCCAACTGCATTGCAAAACTAAATAAATAAACCCATTCTTCTTCTGTACTGCACAATTTGGTCTAGCACTCCCAAGGCAACAGAGCTGAAATTAAGTCTCCATTCATTACAAAAATAGTCTAACATTAATTCAGGACTATGGACTGTCTGTTGTTTGTCAATGGTATTGAATGGTTTCTATCTACTGTAACAGATCACTCAACAGTAAAGTAAATGGTAGTTGATTGTATGCCAGTGGTGTATTTAACAGTACTGTATTGTATTGAATGCTGCTGGAAATGTAACAGGTCTCAATGGGGAAAAATGCATGCTATTTTTAAAAATAAAATATTGATGTAATTGGTTTTGCCTCCCACAGAGCTTCACAGGCCTACAAGTAAGATTAGTTTTAATAGTTTGTTAGAAAAGTTAGGAAGATTGAAGAAAGAGGAATGTGTTGACTTGAAGGCATTTGGAAAGTGTTTAATTAAAAGAACAAAACTATCACAGACTTTCTTGCACTGAATTCACAGATATTTTCTCCCTCCCCTAATCAGTTAAAAAAAAATCAAGTAGCATCCTACAGAGCTACAAGAAAGAATGGAATAGTAACATTCCTCCTAATGAACACTCTCAGGCAAAGAGGAGCAATCATGGAACTAAAGCTATAATCATTCCTTACTGGCAGCCAGCTTCACTGCCTGATTGGCAAGAAGGCAAGACCAAACAATGGTTGATGTTTCCCCTTTACTGTGAGCTCACATTTTGCTGGCAGATTTTTTTCTCCCCTTCCCTTCCTCTTTTTGCTGTTCTGCATTTGGTTTTTATTTTGTCACAAGCGTACCTGAGCTAACATGGACATTTCCCTTTTTTCATTTTCCTTCTCACTAATCCCGCCTTGTCTGGGGTTTCTGCCCCCCGCCCCCCAGTATATCAATTGATAATGATTCCAAAGTCCCATCTGGTCTAATCTGAATTAGAACACAGTATGCTGAGAATGTTATACTTGATCATTAACGTTTCGCAGCTGGCATTTAAAAGAGGTCTTAAAATACAAACCAAGTCTAATTTTAATTCCTGAAATTGGTGGTAAAGTATCAAACAAGCGGGGAGTTTGCCCTTTATTTCTTTGAGCAGATGAAAGAAAATTCTCCTTCAGATTATCAGAATAGTGTATGATTTCATATGAGGATCTCACTCATATTTCTTATAACAGTTAGGCAAGTAGCAGTTATTTTAGTTTTATTTCTTCTTCTTGGGCCATGGAGCGAGGGAAGGAGAGAGGGTGTGCATGCATATATGTGCATGCATGCATGTGAATGTCTGTTCAAGTGGCAGTCTGTCTGGGTGATAGAATTAACAGAAATTAGTCCACTAACTAGCCAAACTTATTTGTATTCTCCTCAAGGTACGAAGTCAGCACTGTATGCCTCTCTCTCAGAAGACGCTCAAACTGACACAAGTAAATACTAATGAAAAGGAACAAATAAAGTTGATGAAAAACTACACTTTTGAAATAGATTCAAAATTGGCAGTTCAACTACAACCACAATCTCTTCTGAGTTGGAGAATAAAGGAAGCATTTAAAGGGTCGCTGTCCTCACAATTTATTATTAAATAAATGTATTATTAAATATAATGCATTATATAATTAGTAGTAATCAGTTGTTGCTGCTGCTATTATTATTGTTATTATACAAGTATTACAATGTTTACAAATAACGTAGTATTATTATTTATAATTTTTGAGCATTTTAGGATTCTAGAGGTGATTTGGCCCTAGGAAATTGCTCCACCAGTCACTGCATCCCCTCTTTTAACCTCTCTCCTAATTATTTTCTTTTTCAGGATGATGTAGTCAAAACTATTCCCAAAAATGCTATCCTTCAGAATAGAGGGAAAGACAGGGGGATAAATTCAAACAATTTGGATCTAATACTGTTGTTCCAAGTAATGAAACTTTGTAGCACTCTGCATTTCTACAACACCTTTCTGCCAAAGTTCTCAAAGCACTTTAATTAAATAAGCTTTGCAACATCTTTCTGAGGTAACAACACATAGAAGAGCTATTGTACTTTCAGCTGAAAAGAAAATGTTTCTCAGGTGCAACACAGTTGTTGTATAAAACCACAAGGCAGTCATGGCCAGCTCTTACCCAAAATATGTCGCAAATTCTTAACCACCAACTGTAAAGATTTTGCAATCTCATTTGGAAGATGGCATCTCCAGCAGCTCACTGCCTTGTAATACTGATCGGACACTGGTTCATTAGCTACCAGGAATGAGTTCCATCAGCTGAAACACAAACACCACCTCATTTTGTTGTATTTGGAAATCTATCTAAAGACGAACAGAGCCAGTGGTGGATCAAAGCACAAGCAGTACAAAGTCTCGAGTTACATAAAGTGAAAATGCATGCTACAGGGGAAGATGAGTGCAAGTTACCCAGCTGGGCAACGGAAGTGAGAGTGGGACAAGGAATTCAACAAAAGTTATACTGTAAGTTTTACCTCACAGTTTCCCTCATGACTCATTTTGGTTCAGAAATTTGCACTCAGTTATTCAATATAAATTTAACTCATTGATGTTAGTTTTAATCATATGAAGTGAGGTGTACTGAAAGATACAAACTTGCTCTCTGTCTCTTTCATACATTGAGTTGCGCTTGAACAAAAAATATGATATGGCTATCCTTGATAAGTACCACATAAAATCCTAGATTGATAGGAAATTTAACTAGGCCTAATCCTGTTTTCTTTACATATCCTAAACCCCCATTAACAATAGATTAAATAGTATCTATTTATGTTTCATTCTTAAATTAGAATACTACCTATTTAAACACTGTTTGTGCACATGCTTGAAAAGTATGCAAGTTAAAAGAACATTTTATTTGTTCTTTCAGAGATAGATAGAGCAATAATCCATTATTCCTGTCATTTGATTAATGTTTTTATCTACAAGGGAATTATTGCGATCAACATCCATTGTAGAATCACCATGAATCATCTGGGTGCCAACAACATAATTAGAATAGAATTAATATAACAACCCACAAAATGTTTGATTATATTTCAATACTTTCTTTTCTCTTAAACAAGTCACTTCTATTAGTAAAAGGAAAATAAAGCATGCTGAGTGAAACAGGCACATTGCTTTGCAGATGAGATGTGAATTCACAAAGAAATGCTTAAGTTTATAAACTGCAGAATGGAGAATCAATTTTGCTGCATGGAGAATACTTAATTAAAGTAACAGTTATGCCAAGAAAATGACATTCTGAAAACCCCATGAAAAACTGACACTGACGTCCCATTGAGAAGGGTTTTTTCTTTCCATAAATAGACTGTGGGGCTGAGTTATCTAGTGCCTGTGATACTATGAAAGGAGTAGGAAACTGACGGTTTGTGAGGATATGCTGTAGTCTGCATTCACAGAGAAAGCAGAGAACGTATGTACAGCACTTTTAAAATTGCAAGAAATCAGCAAGAAAGGCCTGGAGCATTTACAAGCATAAATATTCCTTTACAGTAATTTATCCATCAACTGAAGGAATGATGAAAGGGAAGTGAGGAGAGGAGGTGAAACATGGTTCAGAATACAGAAATATTCAGGCCTGCTCACCCTATCACTATAGTGGAAGTAACAAGTCTTTCTTTTTCCATTCACATAGAAACTAGCTAGAAAGTGCATTTCACTGCTTGTGACAATTCCAAGTGTGAAGCTGTGTTGAGTACTGGGACGTTTATACATGGATAGTAAAGCAGTTGGTCCCAATCCACTGATGAAACCCAGGCTACAGCCTTGGTGTCAAAGATTTCCTGGAGTAGGGACATGGTAATGTAACTAGATATCCCAGAAAGGGCATGACAGAAATCCCCAAACAGCTAGAAAGAAACAATCAACCCCAAATTCCTGCTTCTTGGGGGTTTAATAGGAACCTTGGACTGGCTGGGGCTACTTATGATGCATGGCTAATGAGCTCTCTCATTGGTTCCCAAACTCTGACAATTTAAAACAATACAACCTTAAGTACCACCAGCAAATTTATGTCATATAAAGTAATTATAATAAATCTGTTAACACATACCACTAACAGGTTGTCTGCATACCACTGGTGGTACCTGTACCACAAATTGGGGACTGCTGAGCTATCTGACAAGGACACTTGAGGATTAAACTAAATAAATGCATCATACTCTGACCACTCTAGGCAGAGAGGTATGGCTCTGCTTACGATGCGCCAGCTAGTAGAGTAGGTAGGTACAGGTCAAGAGACAAGCTGCATTCTTTCAAGAGCCAAATAAGATCTTTTACTTCAGGGATTGGATCAGGAAAGGCGGTATGATTTGGAGCAATGACTCCTGAGGTTGCACTGTTGTAGCAAAACCCTCAGTTTTTCTTTTTTTATTTATTTTAAAATGCATTCCTTCCCCTTCCCCAACCATTTCTGACTTTTTCTCTCTCTCTCTATTCCCTATAGATAAGTATAAGTAAGCTAAGATGTAGGATAAGCTTTAACATTTTATTTTAGGTAGTAAGGTTTATTTTTCTCTCCCCTCTTTGCTAATAAGTGCCCTGCTATTTTGATATAGCTATCCACTGTTTTATAAGTGATAATTATGATGTTTGTATTGATTTTTTTACTGCTTTTATATTGTGTGATTACTGTTTTAGGCCTATATATGTAAGTTAGCATAAGTTGCATCAAGTTTCTATCTTGTCATGTTAAGCCTCCATCTTCTCCCTATGCCCAGCTCTGTAACCCATGACTCACACCTACCCCTCCTATGTAACTTGGTTCCTGAATGAATGGGGATGAATGAGGGTGCTTGAGAGACAATGGCAGTAGGTCTAAAAATAGCTCCCTCTGAATGACCAAACCATCAAGACCAATACCTGGAACAACGACCCAGCTCTTGGAACCACCCTCAGCATTCAAGAAACAAAAGATGAGGCAACCCACCATTGTGCCAGGCTACACATACTCAGTAAGAACACCTGGAGCCCTCTGGGACAGGACTGCCATTGCCTGGACAGGACTGACATTGCCTGGATCTCCCATAGGAGATCAGAGGTAGTCTGCCCCATAAAAAGGGGTAGTGAAGACTGACTCCTTGGGATGCCCTCTCCATCTGGACCAGCACCATGCCACACCACCTATCCACCCAGAGGCTCTGCCAGCAACCCCCTCTGGACAACACCTACTGGACAAGGACCCCTTTCCAGCCTGGATAGGTAGCTATCCCCCCCACCCTCTCTTCAACCAAGAACTTGGACTCTGCTTCTCTTCCCCCCCTGGACTCCAACCCTTCCACGGAGTCTCTTTCTCCTGCTGCCATTGTGCGTGTGTGCGTGCGTGCGTGCGTGTGTAAACCAATAACTTCATGGGGCTGTGTAGTGTGTTGTCTCTTTAATAAATCTGTTATTTTGAAACCCCAAGTTGGGTTTTTGTCTGTTTCCTGACTGTTTCCTCCTTGCCACCACTTATCTGCCTCCCCCCTCCCCCCAATATCTCAGCTATCTGCCTCAGTTTCCAGCCCCAAGCTCCCAGGTTTCTGTCTCTCTCTATTTCCTGGCTGTCTCCTCCTGTCCACCAGGCTTTTCCCCTTGAACCAGTGACCTTGAGGAACCCTGGGGTCACTTGACCTTAACTAACCCCAAACCTCAGTTCCTCAGCCAGCTTCTCTAATCCCGGTTCTGGCAACTTTCACTCCCTACACTTTAACTCTCTCTCTCTCTCTCTCTCTCTCTCCCCTTAACCTTCCCCCAAATATCCCAGGTACTCCAAGCACACACATACATACCATACCATCCAAGTTAGGAACTTACCTGTGTGTATGGTGAGTGTGTTTGTATATATGTATATTATGTCATTGTGTGCATGACATACGAATTAGTGATCTATGTATGTGTACTGAGTGTGCAGGTATGGACAATTGATTTTTGTCTAACTTTTGGGGTGTATAGTGTGTGTGCTTGAATTGGTGATAGGTATGCATGTGCCTAGGCTAGGTTGGATGTGTATGTGTCTGAGTTGGTAGTGTGTGTGTGTGTGTGTGTGTGTGTGTGTGCACCCAATTGATTTGTGTATTTGTATATGTGTAATTGTGTCATACCCTCCTGTCTAACAGCACAATATTGAGATCTTGAGAGTTGGCCTGACTCCATAGGGCAACACTGTTAAAGGCAGGACTAGGTGCAAAAAAGAATAAACTACTGAAAAATAAATTATTTGAGGCAGATTTGCATTTTCTATAGGTGTGATTAGCTCTTACCCTAAAACAGCCTTGACACATACTAAAATCAATAGCAGCCATATAGAAATACCATCTTCAGATATTGTACCAGCATGTCAGGCTGGGACATTCCCAACAAAGGCTTTTTTGAATGGTTCAGCCAAGTTACCTGAGCACTTCTGAAAATCCCAACCTCATTTATTCAAAAGCAGCTTTCATTCTGTCATTCCAGTCAAGGTAGATAAAAATTGCTATACTAACCATGATGATCTTGAGCCTTATTACCAATGTTACTTTAGATATTGATCCAAACACACATATTCATGATTCCTTTTACACATTTAAGTGTTAATGTGGTAAATCCTGTCCACAAAGTTGGATAGCTGTAAACGTCTTTTCTGGATCAGGGCTCCAGATCAGGGCTCTAGAGCTTAATCGTATATCTGTGACAATGAGAGCTTTCCCATTAACCTGAAAAAAACAGCTGATTCAGGCCCTTTACAGTTAATAATCTTTGTGAGGGGATATGACTGCATTTTGTACCTGTAGCATGAATCTTATGAAAAGAGAAGAGTTTTTGAGGTTGAAAAAACAGCAATGACATGAAATCAAATGGCTATTAAAAATGGCTTCGGAAAAATTTAGTTTGGAAACTGGAAGATTTCTCATGATCAGGGAACTGAAGTTTTATTGTGGTCCTGCAAGTAAGATAGTAGGGGCAAACAACACAAATCATTTCATGTTTAAACTGGAAACATTTATGGAAAGGATGGTATGATTGGAAAAGGAGCTGTGGCTCAACACTGGGAGTGTGATGTGTGCAGTCATGTGTTTGCAGGCCACAGGTTGGGATACAGAGGGAGCTTTCTGGTAATCCCATACCTGTTACCACTTGGAGCCAGGAGAGATTTTTGTTTTTTAATATTAAGTGCTACTGGGTTCTGTTGACTATTTTTTGTCTTGGTTTGTTTTGCTTGTCTTTATCTTTCTGTGAAACACTGGGACACTGGCCACACTTAAGGTTCAGGGTGTTTGAGCAGGGTGATGGATAGCTTTGGCAATACTAAGAAAACTCAGAGGTTACTGGTTAGAGGGTCTTCTATTTCAGATCATACCAAGTGAATTACGGGTCAGGAAGGAATTTTTCTCCTCAGTCTGACTGGTGAGGACTTGGGGTGGCAGGAGCCAAGAGAGCAGGGTGCCTTTTTCTGTGGTACGGGGCATGGTCCATTTCTGAGAACCTTCTAAGCATATATTAACACGTTCCCTCTCATTGCAGTGGCAGGACATTGGCAGGGCTCTGCTTTACTGTTCTTTTACTTATGGCATGTTATAGAGTGTTCCTGATGTTTTAGGTATGAAGATGAGATTTGGGGGAATCCCTTGGTCAATAAGTGCCTGTAAATTTAGGAGACTGGATAAGTGGCCCCTTCTCTGGTCCTATGGGATAGAATGGTAGTCATTTAAAAACAGTGAAACAAATTAACTAAAAACATTTTTAAATGTTTCAGGTGAAACACTGAAACATTTTTAAAAAATAAACAAATTCCTTACTAAGGACCACATGCTGTTTGTTGAGAAAAGGATTTTCTCTAGAGCTTGGGATTTGCTGATTTCCATATATTGTTAATGGAGTGCTTCAGTCAAATCAGGAGCAGGACATACGAAGCCCAACAGAAGAATTAGTCCAAAATTTCTAATGGAATATTATTCCATTGAAAAATGCCAATTTTCAATGGAATATTATTCCATTGAAAAATGCCAATTTTTCAAAAATCGAGAGATATTGTAGAAACCTGTACATATTTAGACTAACTTCCTTTCGGGTGGGCGGCAGGGGGATATTTCAAATTTCTGTTATTAAATTAATTTATTTCAATTTTTTCTTTTATATTTTTTTTAAATTCAGGATTTGAATAAAATGTTTTGATTGGCCAAAAATTATTTATTCCTCTTATTTGTTTCTAATTTCAGGTTTTGTTGCTGTTTTTTTTTTTTCAATTCAGATTTGAAAAGCGGAAATTCTTTGATTTTCATGCAAAAAACCAAACCAAAACAAAAACCAAAAAAGAATGCAATGCCTGTTTAGCTCTCTGCAGCAGTTTGAGGCCTTTCAGAAGGAAGTCTAGCCATTTCAGTTGTTTAGAGAAAGAATTAGGGAAGTATTAATCATATTGTTGTACATGAGAATAAGCACAATAGACCACATCCATTTTTAATACGACACCAACACAGCCCATGCCGTCAGACCAACAGTGGTCTTTTTCTATTATGCAAATATCAGTTAGTCAGATAAAAAGAAGCAAAAATAAACTTGATAAGAACAGTTCCTTAAAGGAAGTTACTATGAAGGCAAGCAGAAATACTATACAGCATTCAAGAACACACTTAATCAAAAGAGGATAAGTCTTTCCAAATTCAGCAGTTTAAAATGAAACTTTTCTATATCATTTTCTCTGTTTCACTAAAATACAAGAAGGAAATGGAAAAGTGATGAGTTTCAAGGATTTAGGAAAACAGCTAATAAAAATCTAGTTATTTTTTCTCTTTGGTGGTGGTGATTATTGTTTTATGATGTGTATCTTAGTGGAAAGACAAGATACATATTGTAATCAATTTTTATATTAGCCTCTTTGATAGGAAAGCATATTGATGAAGATAAAATTAGGCACTTCTTAGTGGGAATGATATTGGCTAACACTGGAAACTACAAATAGCATCGCTCCAATTAACAAGCAATAAGATACAATTATCCATGTATGTATGGGCTTACGTCAAAATTAAACATTTATTTTAAAAAACTATTGTGGTCAGAAGTTTTGCAGAGAACATTCTGAAGGGAATCTTTCCAGGAAATACAATGTATTTTGCTTTCAAAATAAATAAAAAGATAATCAGAATATAATTAAGAGTTGGAGACCTCTACCTTTTCTCAATTTACTTTGCCCCAGATGAATGTCAGTGCAAATATTTACAAATAAGTAAGCTGTGGATACTTAGACATGGGCACACAAAAATGTTGTGCCAGTCATCCATATATTAACAGGTATAAAAAATGTTGCCAGAAGAAACAGTATCATCACCTTCTGTGACTATTTACCAATACCTTTACTTTACTCTGTATGTATGCATATATTTATGTATATATTTAATTAATATTTTGCTCTGAATAGCTATCAATAAATGTCTTTGAACATACATATAATGCTATCTTAAAGACAAATCCCATAGTACATATATTTCATAACTGAATGTGGGAATTTTTTTTATTACTGGATGATAATTGGATATTATCATAGGGCTATAATAAAGTCTGGCATTACATAAGGTTTTTGATTAATCATATTAATTTATCCCTTGTTCGTGTTTTCGTGGTAGACAGGCACACAATAATAAAGACTAAAGATATTTCACATTGAAGGTATTTAGAATTGTTTAAAAACATATAATAACCAAATCAACAGGCAATATCAAGAGTAACAAACTGTGAACATGGCATTATACTCCTGTTATTAGAAAAATCTTCTCTTAGAGAGGTTCTCCTTCATGCTATATTACGATCCCATATGTTACTAGTAATTCTGACCAAATGTAACAATGGCCATGCAAGAGGAAAACAATCCAAGTCTGCAAGTGATTTCAGAGTTCCTGTACAAGAAGAATTAAAATCTGTGAATGCTCTTTTTGTAAAAGATCAGCTTCACTTTGGGAAATGTAAGCAGAAAACTGAAGTTTTCTGTTCACTGGAAAGAATACGAATATAGATCAGACAGATACTTGGTGCCAATGCATTGTGTTATATTAGATTGTAAACCCTTGTGAGCAGGGATCATATCTTAGGGTATGGCTGTTGTACTGAACGGTCATCATTCTGACTGGTGCCTCTAAGTGCTGCAGTATTGTAAACAGTACTATAAATTCTCATTCTATTCCATACATAACAATCATGTTATTCCTATATCTGTTGGGGATAGAACTGGAAAAGAACTCCTTGTATGTCAGGAAAAAAATGCAATTTGGGAATGATTCATTCCATTTTCAGCCTTCTATGCAGAGAAAGGTATTCCACTCACTGGAAGTCCATTATGATCCCTATTGCTTAATCAATTAAGAATGGCTAAGCTTACTATGAAATGGAAAATGCCATGAAGAATTTTACAGGACTGTAGGAATAACCACAGCAGTGACAAATGACAGAGTATTTCACAAGGGTCTGAATTTGAAAATATATTCACAAACAACATTTAAAATCACTACAAATGAATTGGATCAATCTGTTCTTGAAAGTATGCTTATCTGACACCTTACAGTTAGTTTTCCATAGTCCTCACACAAAACTCATTAAATAAAATCAGTATCAAGACTTATCAACTTTGGATTGTGCCCCATAAAACGGTATGGCTATACAGCAGCCAGCAATAGTTAACACTATAAAAATAATAATCTGATGGTAGAAATCATTCAAAGTTTTCTTCAAAGAAAACCAATTTTTCAAAGGGACCAATTCTGTCATTTTTCTCATGATTAGTACCTATGTCTAGAGATAATCAATGGACTACAGCTCACAGAGTAAGATACTGGCATGAACAGTTGGCAGAAGTCAGATCAGAATATCTGTGCCTACAAATCCTATTGTTTGTTTTATTAATATTGCACAGGACGTTTCTTTTCTGAAAAGAGAAAGAGAGAAAGAAAAAAAGAAAGAGAGAGAAAGCGAGAGAGAGCAATTGAGCGAGACAGAGAGAGAAAGAATGGTCTCTATAGCGAATTATGCCCTTCCATTAACCTACTAAGACCCTGGATGTCACTATTATTCTTCCCAAGGAAAAAATGAAAAGCATGTATTAGTCAGTGAATAAAATTAAGCTCAGCAAAACTAATTCACCACACAGCACTGATACATAAAGGAGATGATCTCGTATGTGCCCTTGGCTTCCATCTTCACTGGATCATTTGTATTTGGGTTCTTGGCGTAGTAGAAGATCAGAACTACTGATACTAACGCTAAGTACAGAGGTTCAAAAAGCCTGAGGTGGAAGCAATCTTTTGCATTTTATTCTACATGCCTTATGTTAGGTGGGGAGAGAACAGAACAGATGTTGAACCTTTGGGAAGAGGTGGCATGCAGGATGTCTGCTCTGGTCAGGCCAACAGATTGGGAGCACTGCCAGAGAATGTCAAGTGGACCTGAGCTGGGCATGAGGGAGTAGTTTCTCTCTCCCCTGTACTGCTCTGTCAGCTACAGGAATCTGTCAGCTGCAGGGAGGGGAAAATGAAATCCTGGTGTCCGTGTCCCCTTGCCTGGGTCCCTACATGACAAAGCAGTAAGGGGAGGGGAGACTGCTCTCCCTGTGATCAGCATGGGGAGAGAACCC
>NW_005841861.1:3134339-3138371 GCF_000455745.1 Alligator sinensis | reverse complement strand
CGCTCTTCCGTGCAGGGAGCAGACGCAGGGGCACAGACTCGAAGGGCACCTATACATGAACACAGAGGCTGCTTCGACATGTTGGAATCCCAGTACATCTGAACAGACTCATTTAATCAAATCTGCTGATGTGTGGCAATTTCTGCATGCCCACAGCCTCCTGCATCTCATGTATCAGCATCCCAACACTTAAACATGGTGGTAGGAATGCTTGAACTAAAGTTCAATTAACAAGTTCAAGTGACCCCACTACCATTTTTAAGTGTGGGGACACTGATATAGGAGACAAAGTGACGCTTTAATTAGAGAGGCTCTCGGAGCCACTTTAATTAAAATGCTGCCCCCACCAACCCTAAAGCACGTGTAAACATTTCCAAGGATTTAATTTCCTCCCCTCTCCTCCACTCCCACCTAGCTGTACCTGCATCTTTGTTCCTGCATCCAAGCAGCAAGGGGAGCAGTCTTCTCTCCTCTCACCACTCTGCCACGCAGGGACATAGGCACTAGGATTTCACCGTGCACACCCTAACCTGGCTGTGGTTGTATCTATGTCCACATCCCCACATAACAAAGCAGTAAAGGAGAAGTCCCCCTCGCCTCACTGTTCTGCTGTGCAGAGAGCACATGCAGGGACACAGATGCCAGGATTTCACATGTACAGAGCTACAGACTGTCCAATTCTTTTCCCTGACCTCTCTGCCTACAGAGCAACCAAGTGCAGCTAAGTCCCAGAGTCCACTCAGTGGAGCGAAGTTAGCAGGGACTCACAAAGTATCCTGGGATTCCAGGGGACTGTGATTCAACTTGACTGAGGAGGGGATTTGGTAATAAAGTTCAATAGACCTGTCTACTCGAAACTGATTAAATCTGATAATACATCATCCAGATCTATCTTAAATCAGGTTACACCATTTTGAAACTGGTCTACATACACTAAATTTCTGTTCTGTTACAGTTTCCAATCACTTATACCAGTTTTTGTGTAATTTCTGTCCCTAGCCTAAAATGCCTCTCAGTTGTATACTACTTTTAGAAATTTTAGAGTACATGAGACTAATGGGACTTCAGAGAAAAAAAACCCCCAAACAAACAAAAAAGCATTGTCTTTACAAACCTAAAAGGGGAAGAGCCAGAACAGGAGTTACAATGAACTGAACATTATTAAAGCATTGGGTGAAAAAATAGGCTACCTCTCCTGTATAGAAATAGTTTTCAGTATTGCCCTGCAGAGAGTTTATGTCCCATTTTAGTCCTCATTGTTAATCTTTATGGGCGTGTCCAAATGAGTGCACATGTACATTTTCCTGGGGACAACTAGCAATGACATATATTTGTTATCCCTGGTCAACACCCCTGTAGGCATGCTCTCCATATTGCCCCGGGTGTGATAGAGGAAGCTGGGGCCAGCACCTGGGCTGGCCCCAGAAACCTTATCAGGGATCTTGGGGTCCTCCCAGGGCTGCAGCACTGGTGATTCCAGTGCACAAAGCCTGACTCTGGCTGGCCAGGCTCCAGTTTTGGGTGGCACACTGTAGCCACATGCAACTTCCTAATTTTTTTGATACTGGGATTTCCTGGTATCTAAGTTTGGCTCTATGCTGCAAATATGCAGCACAGAGAACCAAATCATGTGCACGTGGTGCATTTTGCAGTGCCTCAAAAGCTTTGAGGTGCTGCAGTGTGCACATGCACACTCCCATGGATGTGCCCTTAGATGTGAAGTGCAAGGATCGTGGAGCAAGGGTTATTTTTTGTTGTTCAGTATTCATCCTTCTGACTGTTTCAGATGTAACAAAAATGTTTCTAGTCCTCTGAAAGCAGGGAAAGTGCAGCCCAGATTTAAGATCTCTAGAAAACCAAGCTTATTAAGCAAATGTAGTGAAAAAAGAGAGAGGGCATTAAAGCACCTCAAACAGCAACCCATCTGAACATGAAAAAACAGGCCCCAGAATGGGGAGTTGGTTAAGGTAGATACCGTTGGATAACTGAATCAGCAAACACTGTGACTCTTAAGATTCCACCCTGACATAAAGCACCTGGACTATGACAGATTTAGGTAGTTCTGCCTGACTATATATAGTCTACAGGAAGTCCTCAACTTCAGACATTTTGAGTTGCAATGAACTGCACTTATGATGTTTATAAACTGACACCCTGTTTTGACTTTCTGACCTCAGTTTCAACTTTACGATGTTTGATTCAATGTGACACCAGTGAACAAGTTCGCTGTGTTACCCATCTCCCTAGAGAACATCTGTCCAAACTTCCTTGGACACTTTCTTTAAGAAAGCAGACAAGACTCCAGAAAAACCTGCAGCCAGGACTCCTGAGAAGACTCCAGCCAAGAACCTTTCAAAAAATCCAACCAAGAGCCCTTCAAAAAGTCCAGCAAAGTCACCTCAAAGAAGTCCTTCCAAATCAATATGATTGCTATTTACAATTTAAATACATTAATGTAGCTATATTGCTCACCTATAATTGATTGAGTACAAAATTCTGAGTTATTTTTGGTGAAAATAGGGTATCAGACTTTGGTTCAGGAACCAATCCCCCACTTTTAAAATTGCTCCTATGGGACAATTGGTTCTGAGTTATGACATTTTGACTTAAGACACGGTTTTCAGGAACGAATTGTGTCGTAAGTCCAAGGACTGTCTGTATTTGGAAAGTGTCAGTCATACAATAAGGCTTTTATCATGAAGGGGAAGAACATTTTTATAATCACACTCCTCTGCAATGACCCAACACACTGGATTGCATCATTAATAATATGGTCAATGGATACAATTTCCTGCTTGTTTCTTTGAGAGTTCACACCATTAGCAGCAGCTAACTGAAATTAAATTGCCATAGGTTTAACAAAATGTCATCCAAAATATGTTGCTTTTCCCTGGAATGTGAAAACAGTCATAATTGTCCAATATGATAAATCTAAGACTACAAAAACAAAAAAACAAAAAAAAGCAACAAAATGAGTGAACCTCTACATTCTTAACAATTTTCACTCAAGGGACTATACCCCAGGAGTACAAGGATGCATCCATTGTCCACTTGTAAAAGCAGAAAGGCAACAGACAATCCTACAACACATTGAACAAGGGCTCTTGCCTGAGAGTCAGTGTGGCTTCAAAAAAGGATGTGGGATCATAGACATGGTGTTTGCAGCTGGTCAACTTCAGG
Source organism: Alligator sinensis (assembly GCF_000455745.1). Taxonomy (NCBI): domain Eukaryota; kingdom Metazoa; phylum Chordata; order Crocodylia; family Alligatoridae; genus Alligator; species Alligator sinensis. The sequence continues at coordinate 3,135,191 of NW_005841861.1, read as the reverse complement.
AGAAATGTCAGGAACAGAACTCCAACCTGTACATGACTTTTATTGACCTGACAAAAGCATTGATACAGTTAGTCAGGAGGGCCTTTGGACAGCTGGAGACCCTCTGGGTTAAAATCCATGGGGAACATGGCACAGGGGACACAATGGTGGGAGTCTACTACAGACCTCCCACCCAAAGTCCTGAGCTTGACCAGGAGTTTGCCTGGGAACTGGCTGAGGCCGCATGCTCCAGGACCATGGTTGTCATGGGTGACTTCAATTACCCAGACATCTCGTGGGAGGATCGCTCAGCAAAATCTGAGCGGTTGCAAAGCTTCCTCTCGTGCGTGGATGACCTCTACCTGACTCAAGAAGTCTAAGAGCAAATGAGAGGCAAAGCGCTGCTCGACCTGGTACTGGCTAATGGGGATGACCTAGTCGGCGACCTAGCGATCGATGGGAAGCTGGGTGACAGTGACCACGAGCTGATCACCTTCACCATCCGCCGAAAATCTGGCAAGTCAGTCAGCAATACGGAAGTCCTTGACTTCAGGAAAGCCGACTTTGACAAGCTCAGGAGGCTTGTCAGTGAGGCCCTAAGGGACCATGACCACGGAGAAAGGGGAGTTCAAGAAGAGTGGTTGCTCCTCAAGGGAGCAATCCTCAATGCACAAACTAAGTCTATTCCATCTCGGAGGAAAGGCAGCAAGAGGGCACAGCAGCCCCCCTGGCTCTCCAGGGACCTAGCAGACCTTCTGAGGCTAAAAAGAAAGGCCTAGAAAGGATGGAGGATGGGAGTCACCTCCAAGGAGGATTATTCTGCACTGGTCCAGTCCTGTAGGGAGCAGACCAGGAAAGCCAAGGCTGCAACTG
>NW_005841861.1:3118107-3133217 GCF_000455745.1 Alligator sinensis | reverse complement strand
GCTAGTAAAGCGACCAAAATGCTGGCTTGCATCCATAGATGCTTCTCAGGCAAATCCCGGGACGTCATTCTCCCCCTGTACTCGGCCTTAGTGAGGCCGCAGCTGGAGTACTGCATCGAGTTTTGTGCTCCACAATTCAAAAAGGATGTGGAGAAGCTTGAGAGAGTCCAGAGAAGAGCCACGCGCATGATCAGAGGTCAGGGAAGCAGATCCTACGATGACAGGCTGAGAGCCCTGGGGCTCTTTAGCCTGAAAAAGCACAGGCTCAGGGGTGATCTGATGGCCACCTATAGGTTTATCAGGGGTGGCCACCAGTATCTGGGGGAACGTTTGTTCACCAGAGCGCCCCAAGGGATGACAACTAGGTCAAATGGTCATAAACTACTACAAGACCGTTTCAGGCTGGACATAAGGAAGAATTTCTTTACTGTCCGAGCCCCCAAGGTCTGGAACAGCCTGCCAGCAGAGGTGGTTCAAGCGCCTACATTGAACACCTTCAAGAGCAAACTGGATGCTCATCTTGCTGGGATCCTATGAACCCAGCTGACTTCCTTCCCTTTGGGCAGGGGACTGGACTCGATGATCTTCCGACGTCCCTTCCAGCCCTAATGTCTATGAAATCTATGAAAATCTATGATCATGACAAAGTTTGGTTGCCCAGAGAAATTAATTGCGATTGTTCAGCAATTCTGTGATGACATGCTCACTTGCATTATGGATGATATGGTCATCTGAGCCATTCCCAGTCACAAATGGAGTCAAACAGGGCTGTGTGTTGGCCCGAACCCACTTCAGTATAATGTTCTCTGCCATGCTTACAGATGCCTTTTGCCACTGTGACACTGGGATTGACATCAGAAAGTGGACTGATGGCAAGCTCTTCAATTTAAGGAGACTACAGGCAAAGTTACAGGAATTGGCTGTTTGTGATCTTCTGTTTCCTTACAACTGTTCCCTGAATGCCAAATCTGACACTGACATGTAGCAGAGTATGAACCATTTCTCTTCAGCTTGCGACAATTTTGGTCTCACAATCAACACTAATAGGACAGAAGTGAGGCACCAGCCTGCACCAGGTATGCCTCAAATAGAGCCTACCATCATAGCGAATGGGCAAACCCTCCAGGCATTGGACAAGTTCACCTATCTTCACGTGCAGGTCACATTGATTATGAAACCAATGCCAGAACTGCAAAAGCAAGCATGGCCTTTGGCAGACTATGTACAAGCATGAGGGAGTGCAGAGACGTCAGTCAACAAGGAAAACAGAAGGTCTGCAAAGCCACAGTGTTGCCAATCCTGATATATGCATGTGAAACCTGGACAGTACACAGATGCCACGCTATGAAGCTGAACCACTTTCACATGGGCTGTCTAAGGAAACTGATGAGGATAAAATGGCAAGACAAGGTCCCAGGCACTGAGGTTCTCCCATGGACAGGCATTCCAAGCATTCATACTCTGTTGATGAAATCACAGATGAGATGGACAGGCCATGTCACCAGGATGTCAGATAAGCGACTGCCAAAGATATTCTATGGTGAGCTGAAGGAGGGAAAGCATTCTCAGAGAGGCCAGAAGAAACATTTCAAAGACTCCCTGAAGTCATTCTTGAAACTTTTCAACACTGAACTGAAGCCTTGCAAAGATTTTACTCATGATTGTACCTCCTGGTGAAGCTTTCTCCATAATAGAGCTACAGTCTATGAGTGGAGGAAAACTTCTGAGGCGGAGCAGAAGTGCAAACAGCATAAATCTCGCAACAGCAGCCTGTCTGCTGTTGATCAAGCAACCCAAAGTTGCATCTCTTTCTCAGAGTGCCACGAACAGTTCAAAACACAAATTGTCCTGGTCAGCCACTCACATGCTCACAGAAAACAAACCAACCAGTGATGTCATGATCATCTTTGAATTCAAAGGACAAACAACATCAATTTTCCAGGACTAACAGAGTATTCTTACTCTTTAATCAGTAAGGCATCTGCTTTCTCCGAGTTAGAGCTGGCAGACAATCTGGAATTAACAATGTACTCAATAAGGCAACTTTCATCTTTTTTTAATTTATGCACAAACTATTATTATTTTTATAAACACATCCATCATTCATTATTGTTTGACTAAAGAAATTGTCACTTGTGGGTTAGCGGTAAACTGAGAAATAGGACTAGTCGATGCTCATATGATTGATTTCTTAAGTCTATGTCTATGCAGTTAGAGGGATGATTTCAGGACATAACAGACATACCTAAACTATGTAACTTTGATCTGGATCACTTGAGTACCATTATCAGTGAGGATATTGTGGAATAGACTTCAGGGATTGAGTATGCTCGAGCCCTAGAGCAGGGCTGTCCAACTGGTGGCCCCCTAAAGCATTTGCACATGGTTTGGTTCCCATTGAGCCACTGTTCTCCCCCACCCCCTGACTGTTGCTCCTGCCACAGCAGTTGGGTTCTTGGAGCTTCCCACCCTCTTCTGGCTTCTAATTCTTGCTCCTGCTCCCAGGGACAGGGAAACATGGTGCAGCAGGAGGGCCAGGGTGCCTGTGCTGCATTGGCAATGCATAGGGGGTGCACACGGGTGCATGTGCAACCTCTGAGATTGGCAGTGTATTCCTTGAGATTGGCCATGACCCACACTGCCAGTGGTGCTTGCAGGTGGTCTCTGCTTGCCACTCCCCCCCCACCCCCGCCAACACTATCTGCGGCGTCTGCTAGCAGTCAACAACCCGGCTGCCGTTGATGCTTGGCACCCTCTCCCCTCGCCACCGACACCACCACGGCCACCTGCGGAAGCTCCTCACTTACTGCTGCCAAGCCCCTGCTGCCAGCACCACCGCTACCACCACCGGTGGGAGGTCGCTGTTCCCCCCCAGTCTTGGGAGGCAGGAGACGTTCATGCTGTGCTATATGCACTGTACACAAAAAGGCAAGAGCCAGGCTGCTTGCACTGCAGGTGGGTGGCATGTATGATCAGGAGGGGAAGGAGTGCTGTGTGTGCAGCAGACAGGAACCAGGGTGCATGCATGGCATGTGCAGTCAAAAAGGGAGGAAGTAGCCAGGCTGTGCACAGGGTGGGGAGGAGGGGGTACGGAGTGGGAGTGCTGAGCTTTCTATGTGGCAGGGGAAAGTTTTGGGGGACTCCCTCACACTCAGAAATGATGAGTTGCCCCCGGGACAGTGGCCCACACCACATGTGGCCCCCCACTGCCTGGAAGTTAAATAGACCTCATGTACAGACTTGCAGAGCACATGCTGAAGTTCCTGTTAAGGGGACCAAGCTAACTTCATGAGATTTTTTTTTGTTTCTGGTTCCTTGTTTGTATGACTAATTTTAAAAGAGTATACTAAAGGAGCTATCTTATATAATGAATAGCAAATAATGAACACTTCCCTTCATGCACTGAACAAGGGTATTAGCAACAAAGTAAAGGTTGCCATGCAAATATTTATTTTAAAAAGAACAAAAAAAAATATGATTATTGTTAAAAGGGATCACAAATCAGATTGTGCAGTACTCCCATGGGTCCCCTACTTTCCATGCCCATGAATAAGGCATTTTGAAAGCAATAAAGAGGTGAAGGGCTCCACGTGTGGCTTTAAATTTCTGCAATTATTGTAAGTAAATAAATTGTAGAAAGAAATGCTCTCACTCTTGGATAAAATTGAGGTTATGCCAATTCATAGGTAACTCTTTCCACATAGACGAGTAATTACTTTCTGTACCTGGACATAAAGCACTGAAACAAATTAATAGAACAGAAAAGGCTAAAACTGTCCCAATACATGTTTCTTGCCAAGGCATTAGTTGTTTAATTTTTCACTGTTTTACAGGATTTTTAGATTTTATTCACATTTCTCACTCCAAGAGGCCAAAATGCTCGAAAAATAGCATACTTGCCCCCTGAGGAAGAAATGCTGTAAGACTAGCAACAATAAACTTGACAGTGGGGTTTGGTGGATTATTCTTAGTCTGTTAATTTATTATCTATTCAGTCCTTACTTCCTGAATTCATTTTATTTATTCTCTTTTGGATACTTCTTTCATGTATATTTTCATGTGTATTTCTTTGTTGTACATGCTTCTTTTGTTCTCTTTACAATTTTTGTGTTCTATGATCTGCAGAGCTCAATGCAATTAAGACACCTAAATCAACATTTCCATCCTATCCAAATTCTCATGACACATTAACTAACTTTTTTTATTTTGAAAGGTCATTTGAAAGTCACCTAAGAATTTCTAAATAGTTTCTCTCATTAGTTTGTATTTGCAGTAGCTTTTGATGTCTCTCTTTGTATCATTGTGTTCTATTCATTTAAGAATTTAATAAACAAAATAATATTCTGAAAAAAAGAAAGGTACAAGTAAAAGGAAAAAAAGAAATCCCCAAGTTCAAAGGAAGAACATGACATCTTACTTCTATTGAACTCTGAGCCTAGGAATAAAAACATAAAGGGAAAGAAAAACTAGTTTCACATGGTGCCTTTTTCAGAGAAATAAAGTAAGTATGTCAGTCTTGTGTTTGAGCGTAGCTGCACTGTTCTACAGGCATTTCTCAGAGGCACTCCAATGGCCAAAAGTGTCAGCAAAATGACGGCAGTTCCAGGAACAGCTTATTTTAATCAAGTTAGAAACATTTACAGTAGTGAACGTGTATTCTTTCCAAACTACTACAAATGAAATTTCCCCCAGGTGGCTGGTTCACAGACAAGAATGTGTGTGGAAGAGATACCAAATACAGTTCTTCTGTGCTGGTGCAGGCACTAAGGCACCCAGATGACAGCCCAGAAATTACAAGTTTAAGGCCATAGCAGAAGCGCTCATGGCACCGCCGTGTCAGATTCCAAAGAATCTGCAAATTCTGCAAAATGCCTTGTCACAAAGACACAAAAAAGGATGGAAACATCTGTCCTTACAAAACTGTTAGGAGTTAGGGAAATGCTATTAAAATATAAAATGGGGCATGGAAGTACAGAGATTAAGGAGGTGTCTGTCTACGCCACAGCTCAAGAGTGTCCCAGCTACTCCCAGTATGCTATCCCCCAGTCTTCTGTTCATACTAGCATGCTCCAAACCCAGAAATGTACTGCTGAAGTTGGTACAAAATCCCCCTTTTTGGGGCCTTGTTAGACCTTACGCTGTAAGCCAAACAAATGTTGATCAATTTAGTGTTGTTCAGTTTAGAGGAGCAGTCATACAATAAAATTAATAACCTGTTCTGACTGTCATTCATCTGCACGGCTGTGACGTGCTACTAGAAGCTTGGTGAACAGGGGCAGGATGAGGAGCAGGAACACTTATTGCTCTTGCAGGGCAGAGAGTGGGTCCATTGCAGCGAGACCAGAGAGCCACAGGGAAACTGCTTCCCTTGGGCTCTCTGGTCTCACTACAACTAATGCAGTTGCTCTTAACTGAGAGCAGGGCTGTCTGGCTTAAGTCCTGGCAGCCTTGCTCTTAGTATGGAGCTGCTGCAGCTCTGTAATACCAAGTTGCTTCCCTAAGGCTCTTTGGTCTGGTCAAGCTGTGGCAGCTTCATGCTGAGAGCAGGGCTGTCAGGGCTTAAGCCTGGTGGCCTTGCTGTCAGTGCAGACCCACTGTATCAGTTTTGCTGAGACTAGAGATGCCTGGGGAAGCAGTTTAAACTGCTGTGACAGTTTCAGCAAGACCAGAGAGCTACAGAGATGCAGTCCTGGAGCTCACTTGCTCTGAGCTCTGAAAAGCCTGATCCTTTTTTCTCCAGAGCTCAGGCAGCGTCTGCTCCCTGCACCACCACTGGCGGGAACAAAGCCAGTGCAGGCAGTGGTGGGACGTATCACAGCTGCCAGGAGTTCTGGGGCTACAGCACTCACTCTGCCCAATGTCCCTTGGGGGCAAGGCTTGCCCTGAGTCAGGAAAAGCCACTGCATTCTAGAATACTGGAAAACTTCAACTGGAGTGGAATAACAGTGGGAAGGGGCCACATGGTAATGGAACAGGAACAAAATTAGGCAAATTGTAGATAAACCTGCCCTGGAGCAGCATAACTACACTGAATAATGAATGCTTTAAACCACTTGGTGTTAATGTGCATCCAGTCCAGGGCTTAAGATCTCCAGAAGCCACCTAAACTTACCATGTAACAAGGCCCTTTATTGCTCAATACTTGATTCTCCGGTGTTATTTAAAAGAAGCCATTAGAGACAACTAATGAGAGGCCTGAGAGCATGGAAGAGTTAGAGGTAGGGAAATGCTCCAGGCTGTCTGTGTTCAGGCATGCTGACACTGAAATATAGATATACCCTACTTCATCAGGGTCTGCAACAGAGCCCAGGTTTCTACTGTCAAAGGGAAGCAATCTGAACACTGGATCATTTTTCCTCTGTTTATCGAAGGTTAGGTTTAGGCTACAAGCAGGACTATATGAAGCTTGATTATTTTATCTAAATCATTTTAATGCCAAAACATTAACACATTTTATTGAAGGCAGAATAGATTAAATGATTCTGATGGTTTTCCCACTAATATGTGCAATGTAAAATCTTTCAGAAGCACTTCTTCTGGGAACTGAGCATAGTAAGTACCCGGAGGTCTTTAAAGCTGAAATAGCATGACACAGAGCTATTGTTGGTTACTTAGTGGCTTTATGCAGGCTTTGGAGTAGTTTCACAGGGCTAGTATGCAAAGATTGTTAGCATGACTTGCTGAGCAGTGGGTACTGTAAAGGGTTAATCATCACTGTTCAATCACAAATGGTTTTTCTTTGTAGTACAGACAGGAGCTGAAGAGCAGTTACTATTCTGAATATATACAGCGCTGTTCCCTCTAACAATGCAAAAGCAGATGGCTGCACTCCCTTTGAAGTTTCCAGCATCATTGGCTATATAGGAGTAGCCCTTGGCATCTTGGTACTACAAAAAAAAAAGTGGGCAAATGTTCCTCATTCCCTTCTCCCATCTATCCCTGTGTTAGTGTCTTAAAGGTTTATAGCAAACGTTGTTCCATAGCCCTATTTTTCACCTTTGTGTGAACACCAAGGTTTTCCTATACGTAGATTACCTTTAGGTCATGACCTAAAGTTATGTCTAACCCTCCTCATTTGCAAGGGCAATAGCTTGAATACAACCCTGAGGCATAGGTAAAGGACTAAAGTAATCCTTAGGGGTGTTTGTAGATGACACTTTAAAGCAGGTTTAAAGTGGGTTAAATGTCTTTTGCACTGCTTTAATGGCATTGCTGTTTGCACATTTGGCAGTACATTGTGCATTAATTCTAGCTGCTGTAGCACTTTCAGTGGCATAATGCGCCTTAAATGACTTTAGGACACAGCAAATGACTTCAGGGCACTGCAAAGTAAAACACTTCCAAGGAATTTAATTTTCTAAACCCTACAGCTGCAGAGGAAAGTACTGAGTCCCATGCTGCTCAGGGGCTGTGCAGGCAGCCCCTGCAAGCAGCCCGGCAGCAGCCCGGGAAGGCAGGCTTCACAGAAGAGGGGAAAAAATGTGGAAAACCTGATCTTTCTTTTTCCCCTGGAGCCTGCTTGCCTGCCTAAGCATGTGGGGGCCTGATGCTTCCCTGCATGGCTGTAGGGCCCGTCTGGGACTGCCAGAGCTGGGTGACTGAGCGGGGGGCTGCTGGAGGGGTGCCACTGCCATGGAAGGAAGCACCAGCTTCCCACCACCCGTCCCCTCCAGCTTGGGGATCACTCTGCCCAACAGCAGCTCACTCTCCCATCTCTGCTGCTGGAAAGGCAGGTAAGGATTAGGCTCTGACACAATATTTTTTTTAAAACCCACCACTTCAATTTAGGGAGAATTAAACTCCTGTGTCATGTACAAACCCCCTATGACTCAAACAATGATGAGACAGAGACACAAGGGAAAAAGGGAAATCCCCCCCCCCCCCCCCTTTTGGGTTGCAGATTAAACATTCAGAATTTTATTTTACATAGATTTTGGAAACTATTTAGTTGAGGTGATTAATAATTAAACACTTTAAACAGAAAGATAACGGTCTTCCTAATGAAAGCCAGGCTAATAATGTCATATTAATTACTAATAGCACAAGAATGTATTTTGCTAAGCGGTGCTTCGAGTTTCCAAGGGAAAATTCACAATAGGGCTTTGCCATTTCTAAATATGTTTTGTCAAACTGAATATTAAGAAAACTCTTTACCAGAGTAAAAGTCTGTTACATGAGGCAAGAGCTCAGGAGCACCAAGATTTTAGTAAAGCCATGCAGGAAAATGCTGCTCTCCAAAGCAAGGAATCAGAGAAGAAACATATGAACACATTTTCTGTTATCTTGTATTTGCATTATGTATAGCAGCCATTTTTACTAGCTGTGAGATCAGTAAGTACAAAACCTGGAGTGACTGCTCTGTATTGTTGTGGTGCATGGTGTTAGGTGACATACTTTTTTCCAAGTATGTGGATTTTATACATTGGATTTGGAGTTTCAGAGCCCTTGCTGAGGTCCCTGTAGAGTATCATTTACACCACAGTACACTATCAAACAAAGCTGTTTTGTTTTCTTAATGAGCTCACTGAGCAAGGATGACTACCATATGCAGATAGAGAAAGAGTAACTAGTTTTGCAATGTTCATAATGGTTACTAATCTGCTTCCCTGCAGCTTTTGCAGGAGTTATACTTGTAGCTTTATTCCTTGCAGCACACTTCTTGATGATTTTTTTTTTTGTTAAAGGAACCACAGAATCATATGCAACAGGGTCTGGATCGCAGTGCAATGGGTGGAAAGACAGAACCCTAATGTTGCATTTTCATTTCCCCATGCTCATTTTTATTCACAGTTTGTTACCATTCTTCCTTCTATTTAAAATTTAGAATTACCAAGCTCTGTTTCTAATCTTCATTCTATTTACATGCTTTACGTAAATGACTGAAATTAACAAAACTTCCAAATCTTTTCTATGAAATCATGAAACAAATTATACTGAGTCCTGGTCTCTAGACATTTTTCTGCTCTTCTGTTCAGCATACAGATAATTCTAATGGATTGCAGCACATAGAGTAACTTCCATAACAAAGGAATCTATATTGAGCACCTGAGTCAAAGAAGTCATTCTGATTTGTGTAGGCCATCCCAGTGTGTGTACATAAAGAATCATGCCGTATGCTAAATACTATTTAATTATTTTATTGACTTGAATGTGATTGTTCATATACTTGAACTTAAGCATATGCTTATGTGCCTTCCTGAACTGCTGTCTGAATGCTTATCAATGAATTAATGCAAATAAAGCATACAAGGATAATATCGAGATGATCTGCATCAGTGAAATGAGTAGAATTTGGATCATGGCATTTTTTAATACCAGTGGCATCAATAAAAAGGCAGTCAATGGCTTCAGTGGCATTTGGTTAAGGCCTTAAGTGAACACTTAATAATACTAGATGGGAAGGAAACAAAGTATTCCAATAGCATAGTTACTTTGAAGTATTCTAAACGACATAGCTTTCCAAAAGCTTCCCTAATTTATATTGAGAAAAAGTAATGATAGAAATGTGAGTCTACATACACACACCATATTTCAAAACTAAGTGGATACCAAGGCAGATGAGTCATCTGATCATTCAACAGTACCAAGTCAATTAAAAAATAAAAAAAGAAATGAAAAAGTTATGATCATTTTGTTACCTTTGTTATTATTTGCAGTATCTGATCATCAGGATTTTTATATACAATTTCAAACACAGCTTACATTGATTATTTACTAATTTGTGAAGGTAATTCCAAATTGCAAATAACCCGAACCTGAATTTATTTAAAACCCCCCATGTAAGAGATGACAGTGAACTAATGGAAGTAATAAGATCTTGTTTAACCAGCAACAACTTGGCAGCCCTACCAGTACTAAATTTGCATACACTGAACCCCACCCCCCCAAAAAAACCCCAAAACAAAACAAAAACCCAAACCAAAAACAAACAAACAAACAAACTTTGCAGTGCTTCTATAGCCTGATGGGAGACTTCACAGAGTAAAAATATCTTGGCATCATTATAAACAATACTGAAAAATAAATGCATGAAAAAGCTGACCTATTTTTATTGTAAAGATGAGAGAATTTAGGGGGGGTTTATTTTAAACTTTTCCCTGCTAAAAATTCCTCCTTATGCCCTTCCAAAGTTTCAAAATAAGTACTTCTAATTGATTTGAAAGACACATATGAGTGGAGGCATCACCACAGGATTTTCTGCTGCCAGAATTCAGCCAATGAGCTATTCATGATTCCAGTCAGTGTTTGTACTCATTAGGTCACTGAGAATGGTATGAATCATTCTCATTCCCTGCCAGGAAGGAATGCCAGTGTTTACTATTACTTACGCAAAATTATTTTCCAGAATCATTTTTACAAATACTGAATGCTCAGCTGACTTATAAAGACTGAAATGAATTAATAAGAAATAAATAAGCAGTCCCAACTGCATGGGTTATCAGTTATGCACAAGATGAGCAAGACATATTTCCACTAAGGTAGAATTACAGTAACCCCTTTTCTCTTGGGAGAAATGATGGCCGAAGTAGAAAATTAAGATGTGTTTTATTTTCCTTTTATAACAACAGGGAGTGCCTTGGATGAATTGCGTGTTACAGTGTATGTAAATGATACTAGACATCAGTCCATAGGCTGTCTTAATGCCTCTCTTATTTGCTTTATTCCTGAAAGGGTGCCAGCTCTGTCTTTCCCAAACAGAATGATAGGATAGTTGAGAAAGAGTAGTGTCTCAAATGTAAATGCTATTTTAAAAAGGCAACCAGCCTGGAGAGGAAAAAGAAGTTGTAAAGCTGCATTGAAAAAGGCAGCCAATCTAAAAAACAAATATGGCCATAATTGAAATATATCAATCAGGACAACAATTGTTTATAATCATTTTCCTGTCAGTTAACTTGGCTGCATTTGATCAGCTATAAAGACATTACTGTTAACCCAACAGAAACAAAATTCTGTTGAAAAACATAAAGAAGTCTTTGTTGTAAAACCAGCAGAAAATTGCACACAAAACCTGATGGAAGCATCAGAATAATCTCATTAAAGTGGAACAAACTTATTCAAAGTGGACAAAAAGGGTTCACAGCAGTCCTAAATCTGTTTAAGGAATTTTACTTCATCCCCTTTTCAAAAAGAGTTCTCTCCAATTACTCTATATTAAACTCTGTGACATTGTAATGTTCCCAGCAGGGTAAGGATTTGTCCAAAACTCGTCATATTAATACTCTATCTATAAAACAGATCAACCAGATAAAGGCAGATCTCAAGTCATAAATCTGCCTTTTTGTAACAAATAAGGATACTTTGGCCCTAACTTTTATTTGTATTCACCCATCTTTGAGGCAGGAGATCTGCAGTTTTAGGACAGAAGCCAGTTTTTAAAAGAAGCTCTGTCAAGTAAAAAATGTACACATTGCACACACACTTTTAGAAGCAGCCAGTGAAATTCTCTACCCTCCACTTCTACTAATAGGTCATTGGATTTTTAAGCTAGGGATTCTTTTTTAATTATAATCTTCTATGCTCCTACTTTATCTTCCATATATCATTCAGCCTGGAAAATAAAAACAGATCACTCAGTGTCAGCTTTAAATCTCAAGCAGCAAGTGCTGGGTTTGCACTCACTGTCAAAATATTCCTTTTATATCCGAATGTGTTTTCCTCAAAGTAAAGAATGTATATTTTAGTCTTATACTTTTCTTAAGGAATTTTAGACCTCATGCAAAACCACTAAAGAAAAATTTTAATCTGTTGTCTGAATATCCTTGACAGATTCCCTTTAAATATAAATCATATAGCGACCTTAAAAACAACTTCAAATTTTTATTAATGTCTTGCTGCTCTCAACCTACACAACTGGACTTTCTAAAATTAACTGCTTCTCATATAGCATCACAATAGAACCTTTTGGATGAGCCGATTGCATGCAATCAGCAACCTGAAAACATTGGCCAATTATCAAGTGCTGTTCCATCTGGGGTCTCTTGGATCCACAATTATCCATGCCCAAGTTTCCCTCCATAACTGGTGTGACATGGAGTATGAGGTTCCAGTGACAGCCGTTAGACAAGTCTAACAGATCTGAATTTCCTTAATAAACTGTTGAATATTTCCAGCTAATGAAAGCCACTGTCCTGTTTAACATGGCCACTTTTTCCTTCCTACTTCCTATTTCCAGTAAGCTCTCCCATTCTATCTTTCCACCAGCCAATGCATGGACTTTTCAGAACAGCTGTTTAGAGGAAGCCACTTGTTGGTGACTAGTCTAGGACCCAACTCCAGTGTCTCTGCCCCTTCAGTGGTACCCATTTTAAGGGGGTACATATTGTAGTGTGAACTGGTGACAGTATGGGTAAGTATCTGAGGAGGGGAAAAATAGCCTTACTTCCCAAAAATGATCAGTGTGGGTTGACATACGCTTAAGGGGCCCTGTAATTAAAACCTATGGCTGTAAAGGTACTGGGTACAAAATTCCTTTTCTTTCTGGTATGAAGATAGCTGAACACACTCAGGCTATAATTAGTGCCAACTACATTTCACTTGTGAGGTTTAAAACTGCTGCCCTGACTCAGGGAAGCATATTAAGAGTGTTCTAACTTTAAGCATGTACTTTTCCCCTTGAATTAAATGGTGTTACATTCAAAGTTATGTATGTGCCTAAGTACTTTCCTGAAGGTTTAATCCTGTGTATATTAGAAGTGTGGCTGCATCATGTCACATGGCTTGTATTATTGAATGACGAATTGTGAAGTGAACTAACCAGAACCATCAGTCTTTAGAGAACTGTTTGTGTAATAAAGATTGCCATGATATCTTTTTCCCCCTGAAGCTGCTCCCTGAGCAGTGTTACTCAGCCTTGAGAACCAGAATGGATATAATATCTTTTGTTATTCTTAGGACTGATTTTGTTTTAGGAATAACATCAAATAGATCAGGGGCCCGCAGACTGGATCCAGCTTGTGGAGCCACATGATCTAACCTATGGTTCTTTGACTGACCCATGTATTAAATAATCAAAAATGTTCTAAAGATGAAGAATTCAACTAACTATATAAGCATGACATAAGTAGAGCTGATAAGCTGCAGAGAGAAACAGCTCCAATCTCCCCCAGCCAGTGGCTTGCATCCCCTTTAGAAGGAGCTAATCTTTGGTAAGTCTGGTTTTGAGAATTTCAATGAATTCTTATGCAACGTTCACAGTAATACCAAGTGGGTGGCATTTTAAACTGCACACCTTATTACCTGTTCATTTTTAATGGACACAACTACAGGAGACGTTTACTTTAGAGCTGCCTAATTAGCTTCACAGCAAAACCTCAAAGTCTACACGTGTGGTCCTAGGCCAGAGGAAATTAACTAACTCTGCTATAGTTTAGTACTTGTAAATATAAGTATTATCCTGCAATGGTGTTCATTAGTGCACAGCAATGCATGTGTAGATGCTGATAGAGTGGGCTAGGGCATGATGGTGCATCAGTGCAGGGCTGCCTGCCAGCTAGCTCTGCACTGGAGCACCCTCCTGCCCCAGCCAGCCCCTCTGCAGTTTATTGAGCAAGGTCGGAGCAGCCCTGAGCTGGGAGACTGAACCCCTGGGCCCCCTGCCAGCCACGGCTGCTCTGATCTGGCTCAATATGCTGTGGTCCCAGGCACACATGAAGACGTGGCACCTGGGAGCAATACATTCTGGCACGATATGTGCTGGAGATTATTGCTCCATGCCAATAGCATGTGTAGACGCACCCAGTGAGATTAAAGATTCTTTTTTAAACTATAATTTTGTTGACTTCCTATATTTCAGGAGACAGGGCTTCTAAGATATTAAATGTACCCTAGCAAATAACAAGAATGGATAGACCTCTTCTAACAAGGGTCAGTCTAAGGCAGATAAGGAGATACTGGAAAATAGTTAGAGTGGACTGATTTTTGCAAGGTTAGCCTGAAATCAGCACTTAGAAACCAATGATGCTGAGCAGTTTAGATAAGAATTATAAGAATTATTTGTGCCCAACGATGGAGAAACACCTTAAAACTAAGAACCAGCAAGCCCCTTATTATTTTTGGGTGCCCAAGAAAATAAAAGTGGATGAAAATGATTTCTTCATCATTTAATTAAAAAAATTACTAGCTGAATGTATTATTTTGTATAGAGTTTTTCTCTTCCTTTTTCTACTATTTTCTGTCCATTCCTTACAGCCTGTTTTAAGAACACAAAGCCAATGATATTTGAGTCAAATTTAAACTCCACAATGTTCAAGTGCATTTAAAATGAGGAAAAATGACTGTGTCCATCCCTAATTACAACTTAAGCCATATAACTTCATTTCCTTGTTGACTGGATAGATTTTGAAAAATATAGCTGCATTCACAGAACCTCATTTAAGGCTCAGATCAGAGTCATATGTGCTTGTCACTACTCATCTAGCAGTTGATATTGCATGACTATTGTAAGCTAAATGATATCCATAGGAAAAAGGCCTACATTAGTCCCTATTTAAAGATTGTTTCATACACAAGAGGTCTATATTGATTACTGTGTTTTTATTATTATATCCTTTTCAGATACTTTTTTCTTTTCCACAAAACTGAATATCTTTTTCATTTTCTCTTATCTTGGTTTTTATGAGAATGTCTTTATATAGAATAAGACACTTATAGAATTGTGTAATTAGATTGAATTTATTCCTGGTAAATTTGGGGCAAATTCTGTAGTACATGTCTATACAAAACTCTCCAGATAGTTGGAAGATTTCCCTGATTATGTTAGTGATAAATTACATATATAAATCTAACCTTGTAATCTGTACATCTCAAAGCAGTATGCAAAGGAGAGTAAGGCTATACAGTAAGCTTACTATGTCTCGTAGCAGTGTCCTCAAGTTCCCTTTGCTGCTTGGTAGGGCTGTGCAAAACGGTACCATTTCGTTTTAACTTCTGTATCAATGTTTCAATGGGACAGTGTTTCGCTTCGTGTTTCCTTTAATTTCAAAGTGCTGTTCTGTTTTGTATCATCAAAACTGTTTCACTGTTTCAACGTTTCACCCGTAGGCCATAATGGAGAAGCACAAAATGGCCTATAACTTTGTCATTTCTTGGCATATTTGTATGAAAACAGCAGG
>NW_005841861.1:3115473-3117759 GCF_000455745.1 Alligator sinensis | reverse complement strand
TCCCTGCAAGCAAGCCTAGCTTCGAAACTCAAAATGTTTCAACTGCCCTCGTTTTGTTTCAAGGCTGTTTCAAAGCCTTTCATTTCATTTTGATTTCATTGTTTTAAACTTGAAACAAGTTGAAACAGCATTGAAATGAAACACCTGGTGAAATTTCACACAGCCCTACTGCTTTGGTAGGCTCCCTCCTTAACCAGAATCCATGCAGACACTTTTATTTGACACCCTACACAGGCTAATTAGGTGGGGCAGGTTAATTGGTCCTGTCACTCAGAAATGCTAACTAGTTTCCCTGAAACTCCCTGTGGACCTGGTTACACTACTTCCAGACAAGCAGGCAGCACCTCCACTGCAGGGCATAATGCCTGAAGGCTCTGAAGGTAGGCATGGAGACATGGAGACTGTGCAGACATTCCTTTATATTGTTATCCCATTTGTACACATGAAAAAACTGAGACATAGAATTAATATAGTATTTTCAAAATCAAAACATGGTCAGAGGCAGAGCTGGAAGTAAAGTCAGCTCTGAAAATCAAGTCCAGACTTGTAATACTCAAGTTTGATTCATTATTGCTGTTATTACATGGGGCTGATCCCTGCTCACTCCCATGGGGAAAGCAGACTGTGCACTCCCACCTTTACCCGCAGGATAGCCTTGACCCCGACCTCACAGGCAAGGAATTGGTGGTGGGTGGGGGAAGTGGTGGTGGTGGTGGCAGGTGGCCAGAGGGTGGGGAAGCAGGAAGGGTAAGTGGTGGCAGCGGGTGGGTGGGCAGAGAGAGGGGAGGGGAGGAAAGGGGTAGGGAAGTGGTGGGCGGGTGGGAAGCTAGGGAAGTAGTTAGGGTGGGAGGTAGGGTGGGTGGGAAGGCAGGGGAAGGACAGCAGTGGCAGCAAGGGAAGGGTGGCAGTGGTGGTGGCGGTAGGAGGTGGGAGTGGTGGTGGTGGCTATAGCAGCAGTGGGCAGGTGGGCAAGCAGGGGGCAGTGAAGAGGCAGTTGAGCAGGAGTGTGGGGCCCATGCCAGGAGCCCAGGCTGGCAGGGGCATGGGATCCACCTAGCTCCATCGCATAGAGCTCACATGCAGTTCCCAGGTTCTCCACCCAAGCATTGCACCTCTGGGGGGGAGACCTGTGTGATGGAACTGATGGCCCAGTCCTGCTCACTGCTATGTGCAGGTCATGAGGAATGGTGGGGAGCTCCATGCTGTGGAGCCAGGCCAGCTCTGCCCCTCTCCCTGGTGCCTCAGCCATGCCCCATGATCTGCACTGCTGGCTTCATCACCTGGGCCTCCCTCCAGCAGTGCACTCCCCCTGGAGTGCAATGGAGCCAGCACTCCAGTCATGTGCATCCTGGGGATTGCTGGGACCATGCGCTGCCAGGGGGCTCCACCTGGTGCTGCTGGTGGCTCCAGGGGCTATGCGTAATGAGAGGCATGTTTGTAGGAGGGGAACACACACACACACACCCTACCATGCACATGTACCCACACCCCCCACACACAACCTCCACAAAACCCATACCCATCCACATCCCCACAAAGCCCCATACCCACCTACCCACATGCACACACACTCCCAACCCCCACACCCACACACCAACAGCCACACCCAAAGCCCCCCAACAACCTCCCCCATACCCACCCACCTTTACCCACCAAAACCCCTCCACACCTCCTCACAATGTACTAGAGTAAGACTTCATCTTGAGCAATTATACAATTACCTCTATATACGAAATGCAAACACATGCAATAAGGACAAAAATATTTTTTTAAACAAAATTAAAATATGTTATTGTAAATGGTTGTTTTTTTAGTGAATGTGCATGTGTGTATGTATGTATGTATGTATATACCCGTGCACAATATATACAGATATAGATATATATTCCAATTCTAAGATGGCAAACCACCTTCCAAGCTGGGAAACGCATCACCTTTGTGATTCCAAAAAAAATGTTTATGGGGGCAAAAAGTGAAGCCACATAGATGTCCATACCTTCTGTTGCACCCCAAATGCTCAAATTTGTGACCACAGCAGAAAGCAATAAATAGGGTTGCTTTCTTTTGTGGCCCATGTCTGTGTTTATGGTGGGAAAGTATGGACAGTGTGAAGCTTCCCATGGCTTCCAGCTGCCATGGGCAGGGGTTCCATGGGCTTGAGGGGCCCAGTCCTGCACATATCAGGACTTCCTGGGCATGATCAGACTGCTTAAGCCTTAGGAATGCCTGCTTTGCTTTCCCTGCTTACCTAGATGCATCACTCCAGGGACAGGTCTGGGTAGTCAG
>NW_005841861.1:3092625-3115442 GCF_000455745.1 Alligator sinensis | reverse complement strand
AAGAGCTTCAGGGCACATGAAGCCCTTCAGGGCACATGAAGCTCCTTCAGGAGCTTCAGGACACACGTCTTCAAGCAGGCATGTGCCCCATGCAGCAGTGCTACATGCAGGGTAAGTGTCTCTGCATGGGGATTTCCCTGCATGTGCCTGCAAGTGCAGAGGGGCAGCCTATAGGCTGAAAACCCAGGGATGGGATCCCCCTAAAAGATTTCTCTGCACACACTTGTAGGCAGACACAGGAAATCCTTTGCAGAGGTATGTCCCCAAGTGCACCTACAAATAAGGAGGCAGATCCCCACACATGCTTGCAGGGAAATCTCCTTCAGGATTTCCCCTCAAGTGGGGTGCAGACGATGGGGATGTCTGTAGATGTCCCTGAAGCTCAATCACAGCATTCCACTTACAATATCTGTTTCCAGCCTTAGACTCCAAAATAATCAGGGTCAGATAAATAACACAATATATATTATTTTAAGCGAAGAGTTTGCATGCAAAAATATAGTGATATTTAACTTTACACATTTCAATGTGAATGCTACTATATTTTCCTCAGGGGGAACAAATGTGTATTTTACATAATACAAATCTGATAATTGATTGTTCAGAAAATATTTCCTTTTTCAAGGGAACAAAACCAGTACTCTCACAAATCTTGTATGACATCTTTTAGATACAGGAAATCTTTGGGTTCAACAAGAATTGGGACATGTACAATAGGGGTGTGTGAAACAGGCCCTATTTGATTCAGATTTGGCCTGAATCAGGGACAGTGATTCAATTCGTTGATTCAGAACACTGTCCTTGATTTGATTAGGCCAAATCCAAATCTGAAGATTCGATGCTGATTTGGAGAATCAGCAATTTGGCCATAGACACAGCTTTAAATGTTTTTTCTACATACCTCAAGGTACTAGGCACAGCTTGTGAATCCTGCAATGGTGGGGCAGATGGAGCATCCCACAGGAGTGCGGTGGGGAGGCCCACATGCTCAGTGATGCCCCCCTGGCTCAGCAATTGGACATGGGGGGACCCTTGGTCCCACCCAACCCAGGAGGGACCCTTGGTCCCCCCAGACCCAGGAGGCACCAGTCACCAAGCCACGGGGGGTGAAGGGGGGGGCCCAGCATGCTCCCTGGCAGACCCAGAAGTGGACTGTAAGTACTTCTGGTCCAGTTCTGGGTCTGCTGCTGAGCGTGCTGGGGAGCCCCCCTCTGCGCTTCTGTGGGACGCTCCATGTGCCCCAGCACTACAGCATTCATGAGCCCCTGCTACCTAGAGGTATGTAGAAAAAACATTTAAAGCTGTGTCTATGTCCGAATCACCGAATCTTTCTGAACCTCTCCAAATCAATTTGGAGGGTTCTGATTTGATTTGGAGAGATTAAAGGGTCTTCTGATTCGATTTGGATTTGGAGATTTGGCCACTGTATCAGGCTGAATCTCCACTGAATTGAATAAGGGACCGAAGCTTCGCACAGCCCTAATGTACAATGGCATTCTTTTTTTTAAAGTGGAAGTGGAAGAATGTAGCCCCAAAATGTTTCACTGTTCTTGATCCTTCTAGATTCTAGGATGTAGAACATCTTTTTTGTAAAACTGAGTCCTGATCCTGTGTCCACTAATGTAAATCATGAAAATTCCTTTGACTTAAATAAGAATCATATTGAGTACTTACTTTCTTTTTAATCTGAGAACAAAAATAGATTTTTTTTGTGAATGCCACAAAAGTGAAGCTACAATATGTGTCTACACTAAGAAGCATGTATAATGACTGCTTCATCTCTGCTGTGTTGTCCATATTAACTGTTTTTTAAAGAAAGCAAGCTGTGCCCGCTAGACAACAAAGCACAGCAAAAACAAAGCAATACTCCCAAATAGAGGTAAATGCATGCAAGAAACAAGAACGGTCAAAATACACAGTTGGATAGAATCATTGTTATGTTTTTTTTACTCAAACTAAGAAAGCAAAACCAACAACAAAAACGAACCTGTGCTATGTAAGCCACATGGGCTAGGGACAAAAATCACACGCAAATCAGTATAAGTGATTGGAAACTGGTTCAAATCTGTAACACAACAGAAGTTCAGTGTATGTAAATCACCTTCAAAATGGCTGAAACAAGTTTAAGATAAATCTGGATTCATGTAGTATCAAATTTAACTGATGTAGGTTAAACTTCTGTCTTATATCTCCTACAGATTCAATTTAACTCAGTCCCACATTTTCCCAGAATGCTTTGCACATCCCCAACAACCCACTACTCCCCTTGCTGGGTGGGTGGGCTAGCCTTGGATGAAGCTGGGCAGGGAGGTGTACTCTAGCACCCCACAGCTTCTGGCTTGGGCCACTGCAGTGCACTTCTAGAATCGAGAATGAATGTCTGTTATCAGTTCAATCTATGTAGCTTAGAATAACCTGGGAAGATTGAATTGATTCAGCCTTTGGCTTTTGGCTGTCTGTACTTAGCCATGAGGATTAACAGTAAGGTTCTTTTTTTATTTTTTTTGGCTGTTTCCAAAAGATTCAGATGATTCTAACAATTCTGTACCTAGGGTTATTCTTTTCTTAATATGCCTTTGGCATTATGGTTACATTTTTTTATGGAGAAGGCAGTTCCATCTCTAGAGAATTTAAGAGAGAGATACATATAAGAAGCTTTCTTCTTGGAATATTTCAGAGCATGAAAATGGAAAACTTATATTGCTATCCCATGTTTGGAAGATCCTTTTCATGAGTATATCTTTACAGACAAAGTGCAGTTAACTTTATGAATCTTGAGGGCATCTTTGAATCATTTGTTTTTTTCAACTACAAAAGCCACAGACAATCCTAAGTGGAAGATATTCATTACCAAGATGCACTACCTTCTGTATTCATGCCTAGAAGAAGCTACTCCTCTGAGTATAGAAACAAACCAAACAAACATGGTTCTGGTCTTAAAGGATAATCGTGTCATTGTATTTTGCATCCTATCAGAAAAAAGCATGAATGTAATATAATCATAACTGCTGATGGATTGGAGAAAATGAAAAAAGCTTCCCCAGTATCCTTCCTCAAGGGTTATACATACACATTATTTATTATATACCACTCAGAAGATTACCAAGCACATCAAGAAAAAAGCACATACAGAAGACAAAAATCACATGCAAAGCACTTACAGAAGCATTATTCATGTGTGAAGAGATGATTTTTTTCATGTGATTTTGTTTAATCTTCTGTATGTGCTATCTTTGATGTGCTTGGCTGGCCTTGTGTGGACTGGAAGGGACAGGATCATAAGTTCCTGCATTTACAATGGCAACAGTAAAGGGTCCTTTGGAGATCTGGTTGGGAAATATACATTTCTGCATATTTCTTATCTCAAGGTTCCAATTTTTGATATTGTAATCTGGTGAAACTTTCACTGAAACCAGGTAACAAATTGAAAAATGGTCCACAAAACTTCTGAATATAGTTCAATTAGATGCTTTTCTAAAGCCTATCAAAATGATTTAGACTAATTATGTCTGCTAAATTCCACTGAGAATCTTGGAAGCTTAGACTCCCCCACAATTGTTATTACTTTTTGATTTAACTGGGCCAAACTTAGAGTGGCTAAAGCTGGTTAAATAGTCAGTTAAAAACTTTGTTGCATGAACCAAAACAGAAGGAGCATTTATGCACATCTTAAAAAAAAACTAAAATGACAGTTATATTCTTTAGTTATTATTTTAAAAATTAAGGGGTAAACATGAGAATGTGTTTGCCTCCAAATATTTATATGAAATAAAAGTGAATTTGCTTTTCTGTTTCCCATTTCTAGTTTTACTTTTATTTCATTTCTTTTAGAACAAGTGTCATATTTCAAACTTGACATCTTGGCTTTTAAGGTCCCTTAGTTGGCAGAATTTTGAATATTCTCTGCTGACTGGTAACTGGACTTTCTACAAATGATTAGAAATTAATTTGACTTGGCTCAGCCTTATCTGACAATTGTGTTGACCCCCATGTGAACTTTCCCATGTTAATTTACATCCATATAGTGAGACTTAATGTTTCTAATACAAGAACAGATTATGCTAAACTGATGCTAATTATAATTTTCTAATATAGTCTGCAAATCATGCTGTTTCTTAGCAACAAAGGTCATTTCAATAAATGATACCCTTCCAAACCATTGACATACTAAATTTCTTCCAAAGCTAACTGGGTCTTGAAACATGGAAGTGGGAGCCTTTCCAGTGAAGTGACATTTTTCATGATTAATCAGCATCTTATGTAAGCAGTACATTTTTCCTCAAAGAGCTAGAGTTGAAAAGGCTGAATATTAGTAGATGCTGGGTGTTTTCTGATATAAATGAACTAGTGCCCTCATACTTTCAATTGCTTTCATTATCTGGAAAAGTGAGGTTAGTGGCCATTTTGATTGAGTGTGATATATTAAGTAGCTGAAACCTGATATATCAACAAAAATTCTATTCTTTCTTTTAGACAAATATTGTAATTGTAACAATGCCTGCATTGCAGCATGCATCTTGCTGCATCTATTTATAAAATGACTTCAAGTAAAATCAGTTTCTATGAACACAGGCTGCCTTGAGAGAATGTCAAGAGAAATGGCTCATAGAAAAGGTAGGAATGGCTCATAGAAAAGGTAGGAATGGCCAAGTCAATCCCTTCATCTGCATGAATAATACTCATAATTATATCTAGGTTCCTCTGAAGAGAATATTTAGGGTCAGACTTTGTATTCTCCAACTGTAAAGCAGGGTTGGCAATGGTCCATAAATTCCTTACATTTGTGGGCAGTTAGTAAAAATTCAGGCTAAATACACCTGTCCATAAAGTTCATTAAAAAAAAAAAATCCCTTCAGGTGTCTGTAAAAACACTAATCAGTCAGAACTGATTGAAGATCCCTGATTAGAAAGAAGCTGGGTAAAGTGTTGAAGGACAGACCGAGTATAACATTGCCACTTGGTGTTGGAGTGGGAGCACTTTACCCTTCATGGAGCCTTGTTTTAGGGCTTTGTAGACCTCTCCCCCACTACCCCTGAGCCAAGAGCTTTTTCTGCTGCTGTTGCTTTCTCCTTTTGGTTGTCCGTTATACTGCTGGGTCACAAGTAGGCTTTTTTTGGCCTACCTAGGCCAGGCCAGGGAGCAACAGCATAGTTTGGGGAAGGACATAGTTTGGGCCACCTGGGTGGGGGCAGAACAGTATAAAATAGGGGTGGGCAAAATATGGCCCACAGGCCAGATCCAGCCTACCAAGGGATTCTATCTAGCCCAAAGTGGGTTTGCCTCCACCCCCGCCGCACTGCGCCAGGCCAGGTGATGACCCACACCCCAACCCACCTCACAACAGCTCACCAAAACTCTTTAAGTAACTCTCTAAGCAAATAATTTCCCACACCTGGTATAAAACCATTGCTTCAGTCAAACAGGGTTGCCAACACAAGAATTTTTTTTTTTAACTGAAAAATCAACCTTTTAAATTTTATTTATTTATTTATTTATTTTACTATGGCTGGTGTCTAACCCAGTCCTTTTAACTGGGGCCTGGCAGAAGGGTAGGTTCTGGTAGAAGAGTTGCACTTGTATTACATAAAATATGTATCAGTAAAAACACATGTAAGTAAAAATGTTTGGTTATCAGTAAAATGTTTGCAGATTGTCAGTAACAAAACAAATTCCAATTTTTTGGGGTGACAACCTTGCTCCAAAGTCGTTAAGTAGGAATGACTGTGTAGTAAAGATAGCCATTTTAAGCACAATACAGAACTTAAATTACTCAACCAAGGTGAAAGCAGTATAGGAAAACTGCAGAAATGTAATATAATTTTCACATGTGAAAGTTGCACTAAACTGTTTAAGTACATTTTAAGCCTGTCAAAATTATTTTCAGTGAAATAAAAGTAAGTCAATGAACTTCACTATGGTCCCGCTCACCAAGGTTCAGGTGCTAATGTTTAGATGCAAGTTTTTATATAACAGAGATCTAGCAAAAAAAAAAAAATTCCATGAGATGCGTGAACTACCCACTGTCTTTCACAAGGGAATTGAACAAAAGTGCTTCCCACCACACAGTGAAATGGGTAATAAATTAAAACATTGCTATAATGGTATCACAGATACACAACCGGTTTGTAATAGACAGTAACTCTAAATGATCTTTAGAATCTGTGCATTATACCATTAAGCCTTTTACATATCAACAAGGGTTCAACATTTGTCCATGAGCAACCTTAACATTTGTTCTATTATGGTATAAGCTCCAACATATCAAACAGATTAAGTACTGAAGAAGAAAAAGGATGAAAAAATATACTACTCATTTCATGCATCTTGATTTGATATTCCTTTCTACATGCTCCATGATAAAGATGGGCACAATCAATATTAAACAAAATAGAGAATGTAACATAGGTAAACAGAACATGAGAAAAGTTATTTTATGTTTGCTTACTTTTTTGAGTTTCCTCAAACACACTGAGCAGAATAGGCATCAAGTTAGGGCTAAAATAGACTCCTGTATAGGGTTATGACAACAATCTTCTCTATACTAGCCAGCACACATTAAGTGAGACAAGCTTTTAAAAGGGTATCCTATCTACCTGTCTTGCAACTTTCTAAGGCTTCATGCCTTACTGAGGAGGAAAGTATGTGAAAAGTTAATGTGGTTTTCTACTTAGGGAAATACTACCATGACTATATTTAAATCTTAGTACCCTTTAGATTAGTGGGTATTATAGGTATATCATAAATGAAAAGAAACATGAACTAACTATTCTTGGCAAGTAGAATAGAATAAATTCAAGCCTTCTCTAACCCAACATCATGAAGTTGGAAAGGTGGCAGAAAAGCATGCATGTCCCTCTAAGGCCAACAAAAAGAGCCAAGCATCTTGCTCATCTCTTTTCTACCTTAAAGAGATGGATATATGTAGAGATATAGATATATATATAAGAGAAAGATATAGAGTAAAAGCTGCCTTAACCAGCACCTTATAAGCCGGCATGCTCTATTAACCCGCATGCCAGCTTGTAAGGTAAAAGAGAAAACTGGAAGTGCCCACCGCGGCACTTTCAGTTTTGCTGAGCCCCCATGGCCCAGGGCAAAGCAGGCTGTGCTGCCGAGCCCCCACAACCCAGGCATAGCAGGCTGCACGGGGCCCACCTCACTGTCCCTTGGGGCCCATGGGGCCTACGGGAGGGTTGGCAATGCGGCGGGAGGGGCAGTGATGCCCTGGATGCAGTGGGAGAAGCAGCGGCCTGAACAGGCAAAGATGCCTGTTCAGGCCTCTCAATTAACTGGTATATTTTGTTATCTGGCACCCCCCATTCTCCATGGGTGCCAGATAAAAAAGCTATTGCTGTATAGATCTTGTATATATCTTCTCCTTAAAGAGATATAGATCTATCTTTCTATCTATCTATCCATCCATCTATATAGGTCATTTTCCATACTCACTTGGAACAAAAGCACAACGTAGGCCTAAACCTACATTCACTGACGTCAAAAGGATTGTTTTATTCATGTGAGTGAATGAAGGATTGATACTAAAGTATCAAGCAAGTTAATTTGATACATAAATTATTTTTTGTCTGCACCCTATGATATTGATCTTTCTGTTTGTTTTTCCAGGTATTAATAGATAGTAATTAACAAATTGTGTGTTTTACAAGGCTTTCTCATGTGATACATGTTATATAATAGTTCCAAAAGAAATGTACTATATAAATAAAATGAGGGGTCAGTAGAAAAATGAATTGCAGTCACTCATCCCACTCAATAAAGGCTTCCAAGTGGAGCAACATGTCCTTTTTTCTTCTGCTGTTTGAGTATTCAGCATGCAAGAGGTCAAAGACCACAAATAAAAACATACTGACATCACTAGAAGTTGGACTCTGACCACAGTGTGGCATAGGCAGAGGAAGAAAAAGAATTTGGGGGTGGATGAGCATGTGCACGCACATGCAAACGCACATGCCCCCCCGCCACGGGAAAGTCTGAGATGGAAGGTGAAAGGGCCAAGGTAGGGAGTGGCGTTGCCTAGCCATCTCATGGCCCCAGCTGCTTCAAGGCGCTGACCACACCAGCCCCAGGTGCCGCACTGGCCCTGGCTGCCTCCAAGCTCCAGCTGCACCATTCCAGGCCCCAGCTGCCTCCTGGTCATACGCACTGGCTGTGCCAGCCTTGGCTGCCTCCCAGACCCAACTGCCACACCTGCCTCAGCTGCCTCCTAGCTGCACTAGTCCCAGCTGTGCACTGGCCAGGAGGGCCCAGAACTGGGCGCCAGAGTGGGGCCAAACTTGGCTGCACCACCAGGCTGCAGGGGATGGAGCCCCTGGGACTCCTGCACCCACCATACCTCGCCCCTCATCATCCCCAGGAAGAGCCCGGCAGCACCTCCAGAGGCACGGTGCCAGGAAGCCGAGGGGCGGGGGGGGGCACGTGGCCCCCTGATCTTTGCATGGGAGAGGGCAGGCTGCAACTGCAAGCTGGGCTCAGCCTCTGCTCCCTGTCTCTGCACCTCACCACTGCTGCTTTGAAAGTGGTGGGCGCCGCCATGTGCATCTGCCTGCTGGGCAAGCCGGGCAGCAAGGCACATGGTGGTGCCCACCACTTTCAAAGAAGTAATGGTGAGTCACAGAGACATGGAGCAGAGGCTAAGCCCAGCTTGCAGCTGTGGCCCACGCTCATGTGTACAAAGATTGGGGGGGCCACATACCCTGACCCCCCCCTTGACTGTTTAGCACTGCACCTCTGGAGGAGGTGCTGGCTCTGATTGCCCCATGACCCAGCTGGGCCAGGGCCCCATTCACAGTGAACAGGGCCCCAGCCGGGTCAGGTTGTGGGATAATCCCCACAGTGCAGGCAGCAGCAGGCCTGGGGCAGGGGTGAATGTTTCACTCTTCCCCTACCCTACCCTCTCCTGCACTGTTGGGGTCTCTATCTGCCTGTGGATATAAAAAAAGACAGATTAGCAGAAACTTATCTGCCTGCAGCTGGGCTGGCTGCAATCCTGGCTGTGAGTGTGTGTGGAGAGTAGCTCAGTGTGCCCACCCCTCTCCCCCTGCTTCAGGACCCTGCAGGTGGACAGCCCTAAGGCAATTTCTGCTGCTGTCCTGTGTTTGGGGGGGGGGGGCTGAGCCCCATTAGCCTACCCCTTCCACTGCCTATGCAGTGTGGCTCCTCTCTTTGAAGTTTGAGGGCCAATCAAAGGATATCAAAATGAATTAGATTAGAGCTTTAGCTTGGAAGTCCCTGGTGCAATTCCCTTACTCCCAGTGGCAATGTGTAGGGGTGCATGTGAACCCACTGAGCATAGTGGTGCACCTCCTATGAAAAGGCGCTGCCGACACTGTCAGAGGTGCCTGCGGACAGTCACTGCTTACCACCCCCACCGCTAACACTGCTGGCAATGTCTGCAGGTGGACAGCAATTGCTGCTGGCCATCACCAACGCTGCCAGTGGCATCTGCAAGTGGTTGCTGACCCCTGGGACCTCTCCACTTACCACCGTAATGATGCCACTGCACTTCCACTGCTGCTAGTGCCACCATGCCCCCCCCCACGTGACAGAGGGCACGTGTCATTCATGCTTGCTCTGCACCACAAACATCCTGTGTGAACTTGGACAAATCACTTACCCTC
Source organism: Alligator sinensis (assembly GCF_000455745.1). Classification (NCBI taxonomy): domain Eukaryota; kingdom Metazoa; phylum Chordata; order Crocodylia; family Alligatoridae; genus Alligator; species Alligator sinensis. The sequence continues at coordinate 3,105,806 of NW_005841861.1, read as the reverse complement.
TCCCTGTTCTTGAGTCCCTCATTTGTAAATTGGGATAACAGAACTTCCCTACATCTTAGGTGCACTGTAAGGAAACATGTATGGTTATGGGATTCTCACATATTAAGTTGATGAGGGTTATATATACACAAAATCAATAGAATCTATCCCTGCTGTTCAAAGGAAGGAGTAGATGGTATTTATTAGGGCTGTGCGAAACAGCACCATTTCATTTAGACTTCTGTTTCACCATTTTGAAGGGGCAGCATTCTGTTTTGCTGTTTCAAAGCACTGTTCCATTTCATTTCATCAAAATTGCTTTGCTGTTTTGCCCATAGGCTATACTGGGGAATCATGAAAATGCCTATAACTGTAATTTCTTTACTGATTTGAAATAAAACAGCTGAGGTGGTATTCTGTGCTGAGGCCACAAAGACTGTCAAATTTCAAGGAGATAGGTGCAGGGGTTTCTCAGAAACTGCACCTCAAACTGTTCAGAGCAAAACTCGTGTCACTTGTAAGTGTGAAGGTGCAGAGAAAGCTCAGTTCAAACAATGCTTTTTATGCTGTTTTTCCGTCCCTCCCCCAGAGTACCGGGATTGGAAGGGACCTCAGGGAAGGATCACAGTTACTAGCCAGCTACATATGTCAATATCAGAGCAGTCCTCCCCCTCTCTGCCCCCTCCCTCTCCTCCTTAGTTTCTGTTTCCCTGCAAGCAAGCCCAGCTTCAAAACTCAAAACATTTCAAAACTTTTGAAACGTTTCAAGTGCACTTGTGTCATTTCAAAGCTGTTTTGAAGCCTTTTGTTTCATTTCGATTTCACTGTTTTGAGCTCAAAACACATTGAAACAGCTTTGAAACGAAACACCCATAGAAATTGTGCACAGCCCCAGTATTTGTTCCTTCCAGTAATACATATCAGACCAGACAGTGTGGCTTTAAGCCAAGGCAACAGTAGGTACAAAGGCCTCTTTCTAATATGCAAGGTTGGAATGAAAGAGTCATGTGGAAAACCACAGATGAACCATCTTTTTTAGTTATCTCAGTGTATTGTGATAGCAAAAAATAATAGTCTTGTTTGTGGTGTACCAATAAAAAAATCCTGGATGTAAAAGCAAAAGACAGAGCTTTAGAATTCTTGGTATTAATGTGGGCAAACATCTGGAGTACATGCAGGAGGAATGGACTATACTTGTAAAACCTAACCAAAAAAAATGAACTACTCTGCTCCTTATTTAAAACACTTTCACTTTATAATGGATTGGAAATCTACAGCAGCCCCTGTAAAACTATGATTAAGAATTCAGGAGGTAGATACTCATATTTAAAAAAGTGGTTTCCTATATTTGGCAACTCAGCTTTGCCTGCCAGCAATAAGCTGTTAAATAAAAATATTCACAGTGCCAGAGTCAAGCTGCATTCACTTGCTTCATTTTATTTTTATGGCAAAAAAAGGAGATTAATAAAAATTCCTCCCTTATTGCCCAAGCTACATTCATTTTGGGGGAGGGGGTTGTTCTCCCTTTGATACTTTAAAAATAAGCAAGGGTATCATAAGTCAAAGACAATCGAGGAATGACTTAAACAATAAACAACTCCCTGTTTTTTAGGAAGACTGGCAAGTCTGAATATCAACTAGTTTATCTATAGGAAAAGGGAACAAATCCAGATAAAGGGGAGGTACCATTAAAGTTTCTAAATTGATTTTAACCGAGGATATACATTATTTTCTTTTCAAACCCTTCTATTCAAGGATATCTAGAGCAGGGGTGGTCAGCCTGCAGCATGGGTGTCACAAGTGGCATTAACAGCTTATGTGTGAGGCACACAGCAGATCAGGGAAGGAACAAGCAACACCATGGTAGATAGGGCAGGAAACAGAAAGCAAAGTAGTAAACTGAGCAGGAAGTGCAGGGAAGGAAGCAGAAAATAGAGCAGATGATCAGGCAGGAAGCAGACGGCTGGGAGCTAAAAGCAGAGCAGTAAATTCAACAGGGGAAGTGGATTGGAGTGGCACTTGGGGAGGGCATGGGGCTAAAATTTGTGGCACACCTGCTAAAAAAGTTGGCCCCCACTGATATAGGGTTTGATTAGGAACCCTAAGCCTGGACTTCTATTTCTCCAGAGCAAGTTATTTGTGACTGCAATAAGTGTACATACATACACTACAACTTGGTAAGACTTTCAACAGAAGAACAGTGATCTTATTCTGCTCCCACCAGAGATGATGATCAATTTAATACAGGATACAATCTGATACAGAGGGAATTGGCTTGGGACATGAGAAGTCTGGGTTCTGTACCAAATCCTGACTTTGGCCTGTGATCTTGGTCAAGTCACTTCACCACTCTGTACCTTATCTGCTTCTGCATATGTTGGTATTATTCATTAAACATATTCAATCTTCTTTGTGCTTTGAGATCTATGGATAAAAAATGCTACCTAAAAACTAGGTATTACTTTAGCAATCCTGATTCTTAAATGAAATTAGACGCTTCTTATGGAAGCATGTTTATCAACATCTGACTGATGGAGACATAATTGTGGTCCCTGCAACTTCATGGATTTGGACATCTGCAATCATCTAGAAGACAAAGTAGTAACTACTAAAAAATTATAAGATTATTCAGCTAAAAAAAATTAGAGACTTAATCCCTTTCAAGAGAGAACAGCCCTATTGTCAGTGCTTGTAAATGTGGAATCTTGGAAAAGATTTCTAACACAGACTAGGAGTGATAATCTATCATTGCTCGAACAGTTTCTTTCATTAGTATTAGTAGTTGGAAGAGTGTTCCAGTTTTGATTACATAATCTGCAGGGACTGCTACTTGTGGGAAGAAAGATGAGAACCCATTCAGATTATGGTACCTTCAAAGCTCTTTTGGGCTAGGGACAGACATTACACATAAACCAGTTTAAGTGATCAGAAACTGGTTTAAACCTGTAACAGAACAGATGTTTGGTGCACATAAACCAGTTTGAGAATGGCTGAAACTGGTTTGAGAATGGCTGACACCGGTTTGATGTAGTATCAGACTTAACTGATTTGTGTCAAACCAGTTTATGCAATGTCTGCCCCAAACCCCTTGCTGGTTTAAGTTAAATCAGACTCGCCCAGCATCCCAGTATGCTTCCTGGGCTGGGCGGGGCTCTCTACTCCACAGAAGAACTGGCCCCTCCCCTCTGCTCCCTGGCTGTAGGTTGACAGTCCCTGCAAGCATCTGCCTGGATTCTGCTCCCCCCACCCCCCCCACACACACACACTTTGTGCTAAGCAAGCATCCCCACCCCCGTCCCTCACAGACACCTCTCATCATTAGCTAGCAGTCCACATGCTGTCTATCTTTGGCAGAATCAACAGGTAACTGGTAATGCCCCTCTGTTTTCTTAATGGGGTGATAAAAACTGAGTTAAGGATGATAAACATTCCCCACTGGGCCGTTCAAGGCAGGGGGAGGGGAACCATGGGGGCACCTCCTTAATCACAGCTTCCTACCAGGGCCTGGCCCCGCCCCACTTAGCTCAGCTCTGCGCAAGGGAAGGGAGGGCTGCTCTAGTGCCATTCCCCGCCCACCACCCCAGCTTCTAGCTTGAGCCACTGCAGGCATGTGCCTGCATTTCTGGGATGTCTGTCTGGTTACAAAACTGATTCAACCTAGCCAGGTTAGACTAACCTGCAAAGATTGAATCAATTCAGGCTCAGGCTTTTTGACCATCTATCCCTAGACTTAGTCTTTAATGATTTTTTAGCAGAAGTTTACAGTGAAAGTGATGCACAGAGTCAATGCTGAGCTCAGGTACAGTGATCTTGTAATAAAATTAAAATTACTAAGATAAAGACAAGGACATCTGGCAAAGAACTGAAACATGCAACTCGTAATGTTTTAACTGATATACAATGCATGTACATGAAACATAGCCTAATATATAAGGGGCTGGTCTTGAAGACGGATTGCTTATTTTGCATGAAATATATTGCTGATGCTTTTATTTAATGATCACTCATGCACTGATGTTGACCCATCTTTGAATGGATAAAACTACTGCGTTCCAATTTAAGTGGAAATGCAAAATAGGGGAATATTTTTTTAAGTCAATCTTAACTCATATGTTCAGTTGCTTTGGTGTAATTGTGTGTGTGGATTATTCTCAGTTTAAAATCAAAACCTTATTTTGATTCAAACTGATTTTTTTTTAATTGACTTTTATGCAAAATACCTTAAAGCAAAAATAAAAGCCAATTTAGTTATTTTGACTTTGGTTTATAACTAAACAAACCAAAACTTAGAAGGATAGAAAAAAATTACCAAAGAACAGAAAATCCTCCAAACATTCTCCCTGCAAAACCTGTACCTCTTCCAATAAAAATGATTAATATTGAAATAATATTTGTATCCATGTTCAACTGAAAGCAAAAAATGTTGTTGCAGGAAAAGGGTAACTGGTTTGTATAATAAAGGATCAGAGTCTGGAAGTTCTATTATTCCCTGTAGATTTTACTCTGCTCAGGTAAATGATCTCTCAAGAAAATTCACATGAAAAACCTATGTAGAGCATTTCCAGATGAGCAGATGGTATTCCACTACGTTCATTTATTTACAATATTTCTGCACTTTAGATATACATGGAAATTTCCCTTCATTTTTTCCTGTTTCTTCTTTGGCAAGCGTGTTCCACTCAATCTCTTCTGTAGTCAGAATATATCTGTCAGAATAGTCACCCTCATAAAGCCAGATCATTATGGCTCCTTCAGTGATTTCATCTCTTTTTAGTTGGTCCCCGTTAAAGTATTCTTTTCCCACAGTACCGCCAAGATTACTTGTCCATTCCAAATCATCCCTCTGCAAATCCTACCCTTTTTATTCTGCTAGAACAAAGTGCAATGATGCATGTTGAGTCAACATTGTTGAGTTAATTTCAGTGAAGTCAATGACAAAAATACCAGAAGTTCTTGCAGTGTCAGTGTTCATTGTTAGACCCAACTCTCACATGGATTGTAATCCAATTAACAATAGATCTTGTTAGACTGAAGGGAGTTTGTTCTGAAAAACTGAAAATAATCTCCCCTTCGTTTATGTTTCCATACAGAAAAGGAACATATTACTCCTTTTCTGGACTGCAGCTCATCAGTGTAAATAAAATAAAACAGTACAGTGTGGTCAAAACCAGAAAACTTGAAGACTGCAATTTTCCTTGTGCTGTGAACTCTGGATCAATGAATGAGCTGGGAACTTGGGTAACAGAAATGTAGTTCTGATGAGACTATTAATGAATTAGCAATTTCCACAATGTGAAGAGACCTACCACAATCTTGGAGAATTCCGACTTTTTAAAAAAGTCTGTATTGGGTTTTCCTGTCATAGCCAGAGGACACTTACTTTTCAAGGCCATTGAGAATTGCATGGCAGGCAAGCCCACCTCATCCTTTTTCCCAGTCATGTGGCTCTAAGGAAAAAAATAAATTATAAATAGGAGTCTGCATCAGGGCTCATGAAAATCCTGCAGGATGCAGACAGTACCTCAGTTATGCCCTTTACAAGGAACTAGAGGATGCTAAGTTACATTTTACAAAGCTATTTTTTTCTGGAAATTTCAGATTGGCTACTTGTCTGTGTCTATATCATGCCTGGCACAAGGCAGGCCCACCAACTTCTCAACTAGCCCTCATGCAAGATACTGTAATACAAGTATTGAATATGGAATAATGCTAGTGCTGTACTACATACAGCTAGATGGGTACACACATACTGAAGACATTGGAATGCACATACTTTAAAAGCAAATCTGTTTCCCTCTATATCTGTGGATTTTGAACTCGGATTTGCTACCATTTGCCTCCTTTGAATGTGGCAACAGCCTGTTGTGTGACTCCATTGAGACCACACTGAAATAGCTGCATTCGTGCATTGTCATCAACAACCTGGCCAGCAAGACAAATGCAGACCATTTTCACCTTACTCATCATGTCACTTTTGCTACCTTTTATTTTAAAACACTTTTCTGTCTAATAATTGATAAAGGAAGAGCACCCTCAACATATTGTGGATAAAGTAATGAAGACATGAGATCTTCACTGAAGAGTTGAGGTGATGTCTAGGCTTTTTTATTCTAGACTATAAACCTAAGGTAAAGTACTGTCGGGTATCTACCCTTGAACAGCTGTTAGCAGAGCATACATACTAGGTCTACACACATTAGTGTTAACTGCTTCAAGTTAATTGGTAACTGATTAATTCAAGTTAAAAATCTTTATGGGGACACTCAAGGCAAATTAACTAAGAGAATAAATTCAATGTTCATAGCTAATGCTTGTTAAACCCATGTGGGTGCTTGCTCCACAACCAGAATGACCTTTGCTTACTATAGTTAAATTTGCTTCAGAGTACATGATGTCAGGTGATAATCAGAGGAGGATTAAGCTACAGCAATGTAGGCCGCTTTGCTCCTGAATAAGAGTATTAATGCAGAGTTTTAATAGTTTTACTTTATGTGCGTTAACATTACACCTTTACTTGATTTGTTTTAACTTTGCTGAATGTTCCCATGTTAGACAAACCTCAAGTGTAGACAAAGATGGAAACCTGCTGCAGGAAACAGTTATTAGTTATACTCATTAATTCATTACTAGATTAATGCATCAGTGTTTAAAAGGGTACTTAAGCAACAGTAGGTGACAAGTGCTGATAGACATTTAGCAAATAGCACTCCAGCTGTTGTGTTCACTGAACTCAAGGAGCCTTCTTTTGTGCCACAGAGATGTTGGGGGAACTCACTGAACACACTGTTACCATTTACAACAAAAGGAAACTAGGAGGAGTCATGGAAGGAAGGAATGATTTATGCAACCTGGTTCTACCCTAGACAAAGTAGAATAACACCTAAAACACAAATTTTGGCTCATTTTAATCCAGATCGAAACACTGTAAGCTTGCCCCTTCCCATATTATATATGGGGAAAGTTTCTCTCTTCTCTCTCTCTCTTCTAGCACCATTCCACCCAGACAACTTTAGTGTTGCCAACTACCTCTGTAGAACAGTTAAGTCTCTCTGTTGGAACACAGTACACTGCAGATAATGAAAGAACAGCAACTCCACCAAAATGATCCAACTCCAATGGATGATAGCAGTGCTATGGATCTTGCGGAAGTCTAAAACAAAAAACTGTAATATCTAAAAGATATCCATGAAAACGTATGTTCCTCAAGTGTCACAATATTTAAACTTTTTGAAAGAGATTTTGAAACTTTGATAGCACCTGATGTGCCCACAGGCATAATGCTAACAACATGTTATTGACAGAATGTAATGCATTTTTTCTCTGTGCCTAAAGGTCATTTTCCTTAAAAATAAATAAATGAGTAAATAAATAAATAAATAATCATCACTGTAACAAAACCACCACCCACCAGTGACAAAAACTATAACTGTTCATTTTGCATTATAAAGAAACACTTTTTGAAAAATGAATATCAGTTTCTAAGGGGTAAGAAGTCTACTCCATTCAGAAGTAAAGAATGAATTAACACATTTGACCAAAATGCTAGATAGAATCCCTTTTCTTTGTTTTTTTTTTAATTGGTGCTTTTCTAAGACATGCATTTAGAGCAGAGATAGGCAATGTTTTTGACCAGAGTGCTGAAAACCCCCCACAATGTCTACCTTTTAAGGTGCTGGAGTGCCAGCATACCAGAAAAATAAAATCAGGACAGGAGGTATATGGCAAGATGCACTGCATATTAATATAGTTAATAATATTTCATAGATATTTCATAGACATTAGGGCTGGAAGAGACCTTGTAAGGTCATTGGGTCCAGCCCCCTGTGCAAGGAGCAGGACACCAGTTAGGGTCAAAGGATCCCAACAAGCAAACGTCCAAATGTTTCTTGAAAGTGTCTAGAGTAGGTGCTTCCACCACCTCTGGACAGTTTGTTTCAGGCCTTGTGGGCTCGGGCAGTAAAGAAGTTTTTCCTTATGCCCAGCCTAAAACAGTCTTGCAGGAGTTTGTGACCATTGGACTTTGTCATCCCTTGGGGTGCTCTGGTGAACAGCCGTTCCCCCAGATCCTGATGTACACCCCTCATGTACTTGTAGGCTGCCACCAAGTCACCCCTGAGCCTGAGCTTCTCCAGGGTGAAGAGTCCCATAGCTCACAGCCTTTCTTCATAAGACCTGTTCTCTTGCACTCTGATCACGTGCATGGCTCTCCTCTGGACTCTTTCAAGCTCCTCCACGTCCTTCCTAAATTGTGAAGCCCAGAATTGGATGCAGTACTCCAGCTGCGGCCTTACCAAGGCTGAGTACAGTGAGAGCAGGGGCAATGTGTAGAGGGTGCAGGCGGGTGCATGTACACCCCCTAAGCGTGGCAGTGCACCTGCTACAAAAAGAGCCAGTGGTGCCTGCGGACAGTTGCCACTTACCACCCCACCGCTGACACTGCTGGTGGTGTCTGCGGGTGGTCCACAATCCCTGATGGTCACTGCCAATGCTGCCAGTGGCATCTGTGGGTGGTCGCCGACCCCTGGTTGGCACTCCCCACCCCCCACACTGCAGACAGCGCCAGCAGCATCTGAGGGAGCTCCCCCATTTACTGCTGCAGTGCTCACACCACTGCTGCTGTGCCCCACCAGGCACCAGGGGCATGCGATGTTCATGAGCTGGAGGATCACATCCTGGGTCTTGCTCAAGATGCATGGGTAGATGCAAGCCATAGTTTTGTTCACTTTGCCAGTTGTGGTAACACTTTAGTGGCTGCTGTTCATGTTGTGGTCAATCATGACCCCCAAGTCTCTTTTGGTCATGGTGTTAGCAAGTGTAGCATTGCCAAGCCTAAGTGTGATGTGGGTTTTTATTCCTGAGGTGGAGCACCTTGCATTTCTCCATATTGAATGCCATCAGGTTTTCATCCACCCACCTTGTAAGCCTATTGAGGGCAGCCTGGATCACCAGCCTATCCTCAAGTGTAGAGACTCTTCCTCAAAGTTTGGTGTCATCAGCAAACTTGGCCAATCCACTTTTGACACCAGTGTCCAGATCATTTATGAAGACTTTAAAGAGTACAGGTCTAAGAACAGAGCCTTGGAGAACAGCACTAGTCACCGAGTGCCATGTTGATTTGGTTCTGTCAACTACCACCCATAATCATAAATGCTGTTGATGTTTTTGTTTTCTGGTTTTTGTTTTACAGTAAATACCAGGTTTTCTAAAACTTCTAAGCTAGGTGACAATAAATAAAACTTCATATACTACTTTTGTTGTGTATTTTTTTTTTTGGTTAAAAATGTTGTAATGAGAGGAAAAGAAAAAGAGGGGGAGGGAGAAAGGAAGAGAGAAAGAGTTGGGGGGGAGATAGGAGTAAGAAACTACAAGGAGATGCCACCAGAGCCCAGCTGCTTCAACCCCCCAGCAATGCAGGTGCATGAGAAATGGGCCCATGAGGTGGCGGTGGCTGCCACTGCTGCTGGTATTCTTTCCCCTCCTCCACCCCAACAATGTAGGCAGTGTGAAAGGGACAGTAAAAGCCCCACTAGTGGGTCCCAGACTCCTGCCCCATGTGCCCCGATACTCACTGCAGAGGCCCAAACGAGCAGCAGCTGGGAAGGAATGTGGACACAGGCTCCGCAATTCCGGAGCTCCCTGAAGCTGCAGATTGGTGAGGGATGGGGGTGGAGCCTCAGCGAGACGCAGGCTGCTCAAATAGCAGCTGGGAGAAGAGGGCAGCCAGTGGGGGAAGAGGGAGATGCCGGCCAGGACACAGCAGGAGCTGAAGAGTGGATCGCCCATCTGGAGAGCAGGCAAGAGGAGTGGAGTGGTGACTGGAGGGTTCTGGCAGGGCGGTGTGGAAGAAACCCAAGCCTAGGGAGACAAGAGACACCCAGGAACAATGCCACAGCCCCACCAGGGAATACAGGTACAGTGGCTGGGGAAGGCAGCAGGGAGCTGCTAGCTCTCACAAGCAGTTCGGTCGGGAGAAAAGAGCAGCCCGGCGTGGGAACTGCATGGACCTCCAGCTCAGGAAGAGCAAGAGAGTGACCCCAGGTCAGCAGGGATCCAGAGGTGGTTGCATTGGGAAGAAGGATTGGGGAGGGGCACAGGGCGGCTGCCCACCCCCATAATCACTAGGAGTGAAGGGACAAGCAAGTCCCCCCCCTTATCCTTTCTCCTTTGTTTTGAGTAAGAAGCAGGATTCCAGGGGTCTGTCGGTGGACGCCGGATGCTTTATATTAGATTTATGTGAAGTCCTAGTCAGCCTTAAGGCAGGGCAGGTTTATGTACCAAAGTTGGCCTGAAGCTGAGGAACCGATTGTGGGAGGAAGATTGTAATGGTCAAGAAGGCCTGACCCATCCCAGGTTGGGTAATCTGGATGAAAGGAGATATCATCCAGAGGAAGACCTGCAGAGTGCAGCATTTGTCCAGGCTGTGGATGTGGCAAGGGTGGGGTAAAGGGGAGGTTTGGAGCCCCATGAAGAAAAGACCAGGGTTGAGACCTCTTGACTTTTGGGTGCCACCTGAAGGGAACTGCCTCCCCAACAAGGAACATCACAGACGTGGCAGGTGAGTAGGAGCAGCACCCATACCATCTAGGTGGCACCCACGCCCAAGTCTCACCCTGACGTTGCTTGGGGGCAAGGCACCTATCAAAAAGAGGCCAAAGCCCTACAACATACAAGCAGACAGGGACAGAGGCGGTGCTGGGGAAAGCTTGCTGAGTGGGATGGTGGCTGGACTTGGGACACTTGCCATGGCCCCAGCTTCAGACCTGGCCAGAAGCACAGCACGAGCTGCTTGGGCCCCTGCCAGCAGCCTTGGTGAAACTGGGGGGAGGGAGGGACATTCCCCCCATGCCTCCCCTAGGAGTCACCCATGATTAGGGACAGGGGCAGCACCAGCTTCTTCCTGATGTGGCTGCTTTACAGGTAGGAGCAGGACAGGCTCTGTTGCATGGGGTATATGGGGCAGCGAATGGTATGCGTGTAGGCAGGGGTGCATGGGGGGAACTGTAAAATTGGTGGGAGTGGGGTGCATGGAGGGTCCTTTGATTTTGTAGGTGTCCCTGTGCACCACCACAGACACAAGGGCAGGGGCAGCAGTGTTAGGAGCTGTTGCTGCTCCAGAGAGCCTGGAGCAGCAACTTAAAAAAAAATGTTTTTTAAAAACATTTTCCTTGGCATACCTCCTGGAATTGACATGCCTGCTGAGGGTTGCCTATCCCTGATTTAGAGGCATGTCTTAGAAAAAAGGAAGCAGATGCCTTGAAATCTGAAAAAAAAAAAAGTTGTTCTGATTAGGAATAGCAAAAAGAGTACTCCCAATGAAAACTATTTACTCTATTTAGGGATTGTCATGTCTGCCATCTCACATTTTGGCCAGCAGTTTGAATAGAACTGGAGACCTCTGGAGCAAAAGGGTTGGGGAGCTAGAGATTTAGCTAAAATCAAAGTTTTTTGTCAGGACCTGTAACAGTCTCATAACTTGTGTGAACAGAGCAGAAAAGGAGAACCTATAATGTATGGTCACCAATGAATTAATTAATCAGTCAGATAGCAACAAATGTGATATTGGCATGCCTGCAGCAGAAAATACTTTCATAACACCACTATAGCCATGTATGCAGTGCCTGAAACCGGGTACTTTCTCACTTTTGCACATCTATACTGGTTTTGGTTACAGTCCATATTTTATTCTGAACTCCTCAGATGTGACTACTATAGAAGGGTTTTCATACCAATGAGGTCTTCATTTAAGCAGTAAAAACTTCATATCTTAACAGAAGTTATTTTATGTCCTCCATTAATTCCTGAATCCATTTCATAACAGAAACGATCAGTGCAGCTGCCAATTTCCATCAGCAAAGGGATTATTCTTCTCATTCTCCTTTCATATGGATTTGTGGCAGTTAGTTATGGAGTTATAGGTCTTAAAGTACTTCATAAGTGTTCTCTGCAGATACTGAGGAATGTTTCTTACATGATCACTGCTACTAAACATTTGTATGATAAAAGATAATTTCAATTTCAAAAAAATTGGAAATAAAGGACTGGAAAGGCCCTCCTTCATTATCAGATCTGATCCTCTATTACAGGGGCAGGCAATTATTTTGGGCAGAGGGCTGCTTACTGAGTTTTGGCAAGCCATCAAGGGCTGCATGACAGGCAGCCCAGGGCAGATAAATATTAATTTTCTACATTTTTTAGTGGTCCTGTGGGCTGGGTAGAATGGCCTGGCAGGCTGCATCCAGCCCCTGGGCCACATTTTGCCCACCCCTGCTCAATTACCACAGACAGCCACTTCAACTGATCCTTTTCATAAACTTAAAAAAGAAATGAAACAAAGGTTATAAGTAATACTCATGTACAAATTTCTAAAGATGGTAACTACAGAAAGCAGGTTTCTCTAAGGCTAGGTACACAAATTATATGTATGCCAGTATAAATGATCAGAAATATGTGTAAAATTATAACAGAACAGAGGTTCAGTGCACACAGACTGGTGTAAAAATGGCAGAACCTGGTCTAAGATAGTTCTGGATAGTATCAGATTTAATCAGTTTAGGTTATACTGGTATATCAAACTTCCATCCCAGATTCTCTTCTGACTCAAGATAAATTGCAGTCCCCTGGTATCCCAGGAGCCTTTGTGGCTCCCCCCAAAACTAAGTTTGCAGGGCACGTGGGCTAGCCTTTGCCTCCACACTTCCATTCCAGCTGAGTGCCTGGTCTGACCTACCCCCAGGCTGCCACAGAACTAAAAGCCAGTATATCTGGGGAGGCCACATGGCTGTGGCTTCCCTGGGGCTGCCAGGGACCCTCAGCCAATCAGGCTTCTCTCCACAACCCCACCCCTTCTTACAAATGTCTAATCTAAACCTCCTGCTACAGACCCCCACACCAAGGGGAAGAACTAGATTCGGGGCTCCTGAGGCAGCTCTCAGAGACCATAAAAACCATAAAAGCTAAAGAGGCGGTAGTCATGGGGGACCTAAACTACCCAGACATCTGCTGGGAGACGCAGACAGCAAAGTCCCACCATTCATGCAGGTTCCTATCCTGTGTACAGGACCTCCATCTGGTGCAGGAAGTACATGGTCACACTAAGGGGAATGCCTTACTGGACCTGGTATTGGCAACGGGGGATGACATGGTAGGAGACCTACAGATCGGTGGTCACCTGGGGGACAGTGATCACCAAATAATAGAATTCA
>NW_005841861.1:3084131-3088737 GCF_000455745.1 Alligator sinensis | reverse complement strand
TCCTTGGTGAGCCAGGGAGGCTTTTGGGCACTCTTGCCCCCCTTGCTTCTTGTTTGGATCATCACCGCTTGGGCCCTGAGTATTGTCTCCTTAAAGAACGACCACTCATCTTGGGCATTGAGTTCCCCTGCCCTTGAGAACCCCAGCACCTCTCCCACCAATCTCCTCAACTCATTGAAGTTGGCCCTCTTGAAATCTAGGGCTACCATCTTGCTGCAGGCCCTTGTCACCCTGCACTGGATGATTAATTCCAGCAAGCAATGATCACTATCACCCAGGTGGTCAAGGACCTAGAACCCCCTTACCAAATCATCACCTGTGGTCAGGACCAGGTCCAACAGGGCATTCATACATGCCCTTCCAACAGGGCATTTCCTCTGGTGGGACTGTGCACCTACTGGGTTAAGTGGAGGTCCTGTATCTCAGCCAGGAACCTCCTGGAACGGTCTGACCTGGCTGACTGCTCCACCCAGCAGATGTCCAGGTAATTTAGATCACCCATGACAACTACATCCCTTGCCTTAAGTGTCACTGCAAGCTGGCCCAAAAATTCCTGGTCCAGCTCATCCCCTTGGTTGGGGGGTCTGTAGTAGACCCCCACCATTAAATCCCTCTCCCCACAACCCCCTTGTATCTTGACCCAGAGCACTTCAGCTTGCCCCTCCTCCGACCCCATTTTGCTGGCAGAGGATGTGTATTGCTCTTTGATATAAAGCGCCACAACCCCTTCCCTTCCTTCCTTCTCTATCCCGCCCGTAGAGCCTATAGCACCTAATGCTAACTGCCCAGTCATGGGATGAATCCCACCACATTTCTGTAAGCCCTGCTATGTCTGGGTTTGAACTGGCTATTCTGAGGGTGAGTTCCTCCTGTTTGTTCCCCATACTCCGAGCATTGGTATACAGGCATTTAAGGCCTTGCATAGCTGCGGGTGCCACCCCCCGATTAGGAAGACTATCTGGACCCGTGTTTGGCAGGCAGCTGTATGGATCCAGACCACCCAGATCTGAGCCAGCATAACTTGGAGGTGGGGGCGGGCTGTACAGTGTGGGACTCCATTCCTGCCCCCCCCCAGCCAGTGCTGACAGCCAACAGCTTGCACAGAGTGGGGGTGGGAGTGGGACCACTCTAGCCCATCAAGGGTGGCTGGCTGCTCAGGTAGGCTCAATATTTTCTGGTATTCTGCTCAAGCACCCCTAGTTTGCTGGCCTTAGCTGCTGCAGATCACCTCCATGCTTCCCCCTCCAAGGGTGAATGTGAGTTCTGTTCACTCCCAATCTAATCTAGGGCACTTAGAAAAAGTTGTGAAAATTGGTACGACTCTGCCTTGGGCTTTTTGAATGTCTATACTTAGCTTAAATGTATAAAAGGTCAGAGTAGGAGAGGAGAGAACACGTCATCAACCACGTCAGAACCTGAATTTTCCACTTCCCTTTTCTATTTGTATATGTGTCACTTTGAATGCTTTATGAATAAACCATGTGTACATATATTTCCTAATGTACTAAATTATATTGGTACATTTGATTAAAAATACAATATTTTGTTGTTTGGGAAAATAAAATAGTTGTATAATCTTACTGTAAAAATATATCTGTACAAAAGGTCTCTCTCTCACATAATCATTTAAGAGGTAAGGTTCTAAAACAACTTTCCCATAGGAAGAGTGGAAGCAAAACACGTAATTAAATTTGAAGGTTCACCTTGATAATTCTACAGACATTATGCCACTATCTGAAAGCAGGGACCCAGACTTAATCCCAGGAAGGTCTTTTTCAGTCCTATGCCATAACATATAAAATGTTATAGGGCTGAATTATCTGCTTCTCAGACTGTTACCATCTTTCAGATAAAAGTATGATCTATTAGACGCAAATGGTAATCTTGTGGCTACACCAGACAAGAAAGCTGATATTTTTAAGTTTCTTTGCCTCTGTTTTCCTGAACAGGGACTGAGATATCCCACCTACCAGAGGTAGGGACAATCTTGGGGATAGCTCTGTCAGGCCTTCAGTCAGTGCAGATGTAGAAAGGGACCTTCCGGAGGGGCTAGACATTTTTAAATCTGCAGGTGCAGATGCCCTCTGCCCAAGGGTGTTGAGGGAGCTAGCAGGGGTCATCGTGGAGCCCTTGGCCCAGCTGTATGAGCATTTGTGCTCATCTGGCCAGGTGCCAGGGGATTGGAAACTGGCTAATGTGGTCCCAGTTTTCAAGAAAGGGAGGAAGGAGGACCCAAGTAACTATAGGCCTGTAAGCCTCACCTCGGTGCTCGGGAAAATCTTGGAGAGAATCATCAAGGAGCACATCTGTGGGAGGCCTGCAGGGGAGATCATGCTCAGGGGCAATCAGCATGGGTTCACCAAAGGCAGGTCCTGCCTGACCAACCTGATTGCTTTTTATTACACAGGGTGTCAAGGGCTTACAGCAAGACTAAAGCCCCAGACTTTAAGAAGGCCTTTGACACTGTCTCTCACCCCATCCTCATCAATAAATTAAGTGACTGTGGCATTGATGCCTACACAGTTGGATGGGTAAAAAATTGGCTGACGGGGCACACCCAGAGAGAAATGGTGGATGGGTTGTACTCAACCTGGTGAGATGTGAGCAGTGGGGTACCCCAGAGCTCGGTCCTTGGGCCTGCACTGTTTAACATCTTCATCAGCGACTTGGACGAGGGGATAGCAAGCACGCAGTCCAAGTTTGCTGATGACACTAAGATGCGGAGCGAGGTGGACACACTTGAAGAGAGAGAGAGCCTGCAACTAGATTTAGACAGACTATAAAAGTGGCCAGATGAGAATAGGATGGGGTTTAACGTAGACAAATGCAGGGTGCTGCACCTTGGGAGAAGGAATCCACAGCATACATACAGGCTGGGGAGTTCCCCTCTTGAAAGCACAGAGGCAGAAAGGGATCTTGGAGTCATTATTGACTCCAAGATGAACTTGAGCCACCAATGCCAGACAGCAGCCAGCAAGGCCTGCCATACCTTGTCATGCATCCAAAGGTGCATCTCAAGCCAGTCCAGAGAGGTGATACTCCCCCTCTATGTGACTTTGGTCAGACTGCAGTTGGAGTACTGCATCCAGTACTGGGCGCCACACTTCAAAAGAGATGTGGCCAGCCTAGAGAGGGTTCAGAGGACAGACACCCACTTGGTGAGAAGGCAGCAGGACAGGCCCTATGAGGAGAGACTGAGGGACCTGAACCTGTTCAGCCTCAGCAAGACAAGGCTAAGGGGGGACCTGATGGCTGCCTACAAACTCATCAGGGGAGATCAACAGCCAATAGGTAGAACCCTTTTTCTCCCCAGCACCACCTGGGGTGACAAGGAACAATGGTAATAAACTGATGGAGAATAGATTTAGGTTAGAGATTAGAAGGCAATATCTTACAGTTAGGGTGGCCAAAATCTGGAACCTACTTCCCAGGGAAGTGGTCCTCGCCTCTACCTTGGGCAAATTCAAGAGGTTGGATGATCAGCTGTCTGGGGTTTTGTGAACCCAGAATTCATTCCTGCCTGTGGCAGGGGTCAGGCTAGATGATCTGTTTAGGTCCCTCCTGACCCTAGCTACTATGAAACTATTTGAGAGGTAAGAAGTTTTGTGGGTGATATCTTTTTATTGGACTAAGAAAGGATACTGTGATAGCCAAAAGCTTGTCTAAATCTATCCCAACCACACACTCGATCCAATAAAACGTATCACCCACAAAAAATCTTGCTTCTCACATATTTCCTGGACCATCATGACAACAACATAATTTTAACATGACCATAATCTATTAGATTAGCCTACATTCAACCCTCAGACCAGTACCCCACAGTTCTTATGTATGTGGGAACAAATGATGTGGTCAGAGGCAACCCAGACCGCATCATGAAAGACTTTGAGGCCCTGGGGGCCAAGCTCAAGGAGACAGGGCACAGGTGGTATTCTCCTCTATTCTCCCGGTGAGTAGACATGGATGGCGACATGAGGCCTGCATTGGCAAGGTCAACCGATGGTTAGAGTTGGTGCCACCAGGCAGGCCTTGGGTTCCTGGATAATGACCCATACTTTTGCGCAGGGGACTTGCTTGGTTGGGATGGGCTACACCTCTCCCCTAAAGGCAAGCATGTCTTCTGTTCCAGGTTGGCTGATCTCATGTGGCACATTTTAAATTAGCTTCACTGGGGGATGGGGCCACAGGAGGACTTGAGGACACCTCCCAACCAAGACAGGTGATGTGCACAAGGAGTACCCAGGTAAGTAACAAGGGTCCAGATAGTTCTGGGAATCAGGGGGTGTTGCACACACCAATTCAAGGCCTTAAATGCCTCTACACCAGTGCTCATAGTATGGGGAATAAGCAGGCAGAACTCGCCCTACGGATAGCTAGTTCAAACCCGGACAAAGTAGGGCTCACAGAAACCTGGTGGGATTCATATCATGACTGGGCAGTTAACATTAGGGGCTATAGACTATACAGGAGGGATAGAGTGGGGAGGAAAGGTGGGGGTGTGGCACTCTACATCAAAGAGCAATACACATCCTCAACTAGCAGGATGGGCTCAGAGGTGGTGCAGGCTGAAGTGCTCTGGGTCAGAATACAGGGGGATCGTAGG
>NW_005841861.1:3045179-3084121 GCF_000455745.1 Alligator sinensis | reverse complement strand
GGTCTACTACAGACCTCCCAACCAAGGGGGACCATGAATTCTCAAATTATCTTGCAAAAGCACTTAAGGCAAGGGATGTAGTTGTCATAGGTGATCAAAATTACCCAGACATCTGCTGGGAGGAGCAGGCAGCCTGGTCGGAATGCTCACAAAGGCTCCTTGCCAAGATACAGGACCTCCACTTAACCCACGAGGTGAACAGTCCCACTGGGCAAATGCCCTGTTGGACCTGGTCCTGACCTGGTGAGGGGACTCCAGGTCCTTGACCACCTGGGTGACAGTGATCATTGCCTGTTGGAATTCAACATCCAGCGCAGGGTGTCAAGGGCCTGCAGCAAGGCAGTAGCCCTTGACTTCAAGAGGGCTAATCTCAATGAGCTGAGGAGACTGGTAGGAGAGGCACTGGGAAACTGGAGAGTAGAGGAGCTCGGTGCCCAAGATGAGTGGTCATTCCTTAAGGAGACAATACTCAGAGCCCAAGGGGTGACAATCCCAACAAGAATCAAATGGGGCAAGCATACCCAAAAGTCCCCCTGGCTCACCAAGGGCATTCATGAATGCCTGATTGCCAAAAAGGAGGCATACACCCAGTAGAAGAGAGGGGCTATCACCAAAGAGCAGTACATCTCCATCGCTCAGGTCTGTAGGGGGGCTGTTAGGAAAGCTAAGGCAGATACAGAACTAGGGCTAGCATCAGGGATAACAAAAAGTCCTTTTTCAAATACATAGGGAGAATGAAGAGGGTCCTGGGTAATGTAGGGCCCCTGTAGGACATGCTTGGCAATCTGGTGGATGCACCAAAGGAGAAAGCAGACCTCTTTAACAATTTCTTCCCCTCTATGTTCTTGTGTAGGGACCGGGACTCCCGTACTGAGATTCAGGATGGACTTGGGAGAAACTCCGCCAAGCCTAGGGTCAGGGAGGACTGGGTTAGAGAACTTCTGGAGGGACTGGACATGTTCAATTCAGCAGGTCCAGATGCTCTCCACCCCAGGGTGTTGAGGGAGTTAGCAGGGGTTAGAACAGGGCCCCTGGCATGGCTTTACAAGCACTTGTAGTGCTCTGGTCAGGTGCTGGATGACTGGAAGAGGGCCAATGTGGTCCCCATCTTCAAAAAAGGGAGGAGGGAGAACCCGGACAACTATAGGCCCATTAGTCTTACTTCGATCCTGGGAAAGCTCTTTGAAAAGATTATCAAGGAGCACATCTGTCAAGGGCCAGCAGTGGGGATGATGCTCAGGGGTAACCAGCATGGTTTCATTAGGGGCAGGTCATGTCAAACCAACCTGATTACCTTTTATGATCAGGTCACAAAATCATTGGACACAGGTGGCACAGTAGATGTAGTCCTTCTGGACTTCAGGAACGCCTTTGACACTGTCTCCCACCCTATTCTCATTAAAAAGCTAGGTGACTATGGCATGATGCCTACACAGTCAGGTGGATAGCAAATTGGCTGAGGAGCCACACTCAGAGAGTGGTGATGGACAGGTCATATTCAACCTGGAGGGATGTGAGCAGTAGAGTCCCCCAGGGCTCGGTACTTGGGCCCACACAGTTCAATTTCTTTATTAGCGACTTGGACAAGGGGGTGAAAAGCACCCTGTTAAAATTCACAGATGACACCATGATTTGGGGTGAGGTGGACACACTAAAAAGGGGAGGGACAGGATACAGCTGGACCTGGACAGGGAAGGGGATTATCTCCCAAAGCAGCTTTTCATTTTCATTAAAAAAAAGCAGGCATTTAAAAAAGTCAAATTGTTTGGTATATATTAACAAAAAGTGTAGTTGACTGGGGGTGGAGTTACTCTAATCAATTGTAGGTACTGAAATTTTCAACAAACATATGGAAATCAAGTAAAAATTAGAAACTTAGTTAATAAGCCAAAAACTTAAAAAAAAAAAAAAAAAAAAAAGAGTTCCACATCTAATAGTTAATGTTTTTTCTTGTTATACCTTCAGGACACAAGTTCCATTTTATTTTCAATTCTTCATTCCACAGCTTGTTATAAACAAGGTCTGCTAAACTACCTTTTACCAGTCAGAGTAATGGAGACCCCTTTTGCAGAACTGAGATATGAGTAAACCAGCTACCTATTTTTCACATACAAGTGAAAAGAAAGTAGGTTTTCCTGTCCTGTGATAGTGCTGAAGTTATGCTGTTGCCATGATGGTCCAGGAAGTATGAGAGAGACAAGAATTCTTGTGGCTGATATTTTTTCTTGGATCAACTGTATGGTTGGGGATGTGTAGAGGTAGTTAGCTGTGTTGGTCTGAAATCAGGCAGAAAACAGGGTATATATTCACCTGGAAGACTAACTAAATCAGAGATGTGTAGCTTTCATGAGCCCAAGCTCACTTAATCCTGGGATAGATGTAGTCTGGAAACTGATCATATTTTTGTGTTGCCATAACAATTTTTTTGGTGTCAAAAACTTAAAGCAAGTAGCTGGAAGCTGAGCAGTAAGCAGAAAGTTGTGGTCTGGGATAAGTCGTTCAGGTGTGGGACTACCTTTTCTCTGTGTCAGTGACTTGGATTGGCTTATTGGTGCTGGAGTGTTTGTCTCGTGGGTGCTGTTTGTGTTTGGATTTTGTTTCCCTGCCTGTGGTGTGCGATAGCTTTTACCTTCCTTTCCCTTTCCCCTTTCCTCTCTCTTTTTGTTCTTTTCTTTCCCCTTCTGGAGTGAGTGAGAGACAGGAGTTGTTCTTTGTAGGGCTGGTTTAGCTAATTGAACCTAGGATAGGTAGTCTTATAAAAAAGGCAGCCACTAGCAAACCATGTAAGCAGGGAACAGAGGGCAGATAACACAGAGTTTGTCTAGGGAATGCACCTGAGGAGGGAGCCAGGGAGCAGGAGACAGTGTGCGCATGCATGTAGGAATGTGGGCAAGGGCCCTGGTGCAGGTGCTTGGTGAGAAGATTCTCATGGCGCGTCTTTCTCCTCCCTTCCCACAGGCAACTGGTAGGAGGGGCACGGGGGACACTCGGGATGGTGCAGTTTTTTTGCTGCGTGAGCCAGCAGCATTTTGGGGTGGGGGCACTAAGCCATGGCACAGAAGTATAGGACTTGATATGGGGCTTCTGGCCTGCCCCTGGACCCACCCACAAACTGTGTCCCCCAGCTCAGGAGGCACCAGTCACCCCGCCCCTTCCCCTCCCCTCTCTTTTTTTTTTTTATCCTAACAGCATGGGTGTGCTCCAGAGAGCAAAGGAGGCACAAATTGATTCTAGGTTACCTGTTGTGACCTGTGTGGGATGTGCTGTTTGCGTTCCTCCCAGAGGGTCACAAGTACTTCATCTTCACCAAAGTGTAAGCTGATGTCTGTCCTGGAGGATGAGATTCACAGATTGGAGCCACAGGTATCTAAGCTCCATTGCATCTGGGACAAGATTGCATCAGGAAGATTACTTGGACAAGAGTTAAGAGAGGCTGGTACTGGAGAGCCCACAGGGTAATGAGAAGTGTCAGTATTGATTGCAGAAGGAGAACCTACGTAATTAAAGGGGAGCATACTGAAGTCAGCAACCTCTTTCAAGTACTCTGTGGTACAACTGCAGAGGAAAAGGCAGAAGAGAGGACATCTGCAGGCATAAGGCAGAAGAGATAGCAGCCTAGAGAACAGGAAGTGCAAGACCTCCAGGACAGGGGCTCCACGATCACTGCACCAAAAAGGAAGAAAAGAGGGGTGTTCATTGGTGACTTCCTTCTGTGGGGGACAGAGGCACCATGTTGTTCAGATTTGGGTGCTCAGGTGGTGTGCTGCCTGCCCTAGAGCTTGAATTCAGGATGTCACAGAGAGTTTGCCAAAGCTCATCCATCCTTTGGACCACTATCTCTTCTTGCTTGTCCATCTAGACACCTACAATACTTCTGGGGATCATACTGACCAGATCAGAGGTGACTATGAGACTCCTAGCAGGAGGATTAAGGAGCTTGGAGAACAAGTGATGTTCTCATTGATCTTTCCCAGGGAAGGCAGGGGTCCAGACAGAGACCATCATATCCTGGAAGTAAATGCATGACAAGATAGCATCAATGTAAAGGCTTCTGATTTTTTGACAATGGGCAGTTTTTCTTGGGAGAAGGGCTGCTATTAAGAGATGGGATGCATCTGACAAGAATGATGATGACCATCTTTGGTCACCTGGCCAACCTAGTAAGTAGGGCTTTAAACTAGGTTCTACATGGGATGGTGATCAAAACCCTCCAACAACAAAGCACAGATTCTAGGGAAAGACTCAAAGAAACAACTCAATTCTGGGAAAGTGCCAGAGAGCTACAGGACTGCAACAAGTGGTACAAAAGATAAACAAGGAGGTCAAAATGCAAAACATGTCTGATGTCTTTATACAGATGTGAGAAGCATAGGGGATAAATGAGAGCTGGAAACTGCAGCCTGTGAAGAGATCTATGATCTGCTTGGCCTCACCAAGACCTGGTGGGATAGCTCTTATGACTGGAATGTCAATATGGAAGGTTAGACCCTCTTTTGGAAGGACAAGGTTAGGAGAAAAGGCATTAGTGTTACCTTGTATGTCAAACACACATACTCTTGTTCCATGGTTCAAGAGGAAGAAGACAATACATTTGGGTGAAGATGAAAGGTGAAATACATGGCACCGATATAATGGTGGAGATTAAAAGAGGAGGTAGATGACACACTCTTCAAGCAAGTGGTAAATCTCTTGAAAAGCTATGGGATGGTACTGATGGGAGACTTCAATTTTCCACACATCTGCTGGAAGAACAATGCAGCCAAACAAAACATCAAGCCACTTTCAAACTTGCATGGTAGACAATTTTCTCTTCCAGAAAGTGGAGGACAAGTAGGGGATCATCTGTCTTGGATCTTGCTCTGATCAACAGGGAAGAACTGGTGAAGCATGTGAAGTGGATGGGTAACTTAGGAAAAAGAGTGATTACAATGTGATAGAATTCCAGATCCTGAGACATGGGAAAGCAAAATTATAATGCTAGGTTTAAAAAGGTGGATTTTATCCAACTTAAGGAGGTAATGGTGTCATCAAAGGACAGCTAGAATGATAAAGGTCCCTCAAGCCACAGGGGTGCCTTTGCCCAGCTTTTCCTGTGTACAGAGATGCAGAGGAGCTTCTGGGAGCGTCTATGGGGCACAGTATTGGAAGCCCAACAAGACACTGTCCTGACAAGATGGAAGCACAAGAAGAATGCCAAGATATTAATGTAGCTGCACAAGGAGCTTCTAGGCAATGGAGGAAGAGTACCAGGAAATAGCAAGAACCCACAGGGGAAAAATCAGGAAGGCAAAGACAAAGAATGAGCTACATTTGGCAAAGGAAGTTAAGGACAACAAGAAGAGGTTCTATACATATGTTGACCAGAAAAGAAGGACCAAGGAAGCTATGTGTCCACTTTTAACAAGCCAGGAAGAACCCCAAGTTCATCCCCTATTTATATTTTATTGCCTTTGGCTTCTATAGTGTAACCCGAGATGCTGACAGATGTGGAAAAAAAGCACTTACTCATTTAATTAGCTATTAGATAAAAGCACCAAAAATAGCCCCACTAAATGCCAGATCTACGCAGACATTGGGCAAGCCAGGTCCCACTAATAAGACGCCTCTTCTGGCAGACTCTAGGCTGGGCTCAGTGTGGGAGCACATGAAGTTTAGAGCACTGGGTTGTTGGGTTTTTTTGATCGGGGGCGGGGGTTGCATCTGTAAGCAGTGGATTATGTAGAATGTATGAAAGATACAAATAAAATTATCTGAAAGTAACTGTCATAAGATTATAAATTTGGTTAAGTGATGAACTTTGTCCATAATTTAATATCTAACCTGCATCATTTGATTTTGTTATTCAAGAAAGCTTCTCTCCCCAACACAATACAATGTAATTGAGGAAATCAAGAAGTATTAGACAATAGTGTAAGTCATTTTAGGAGAAGGGGAAAAAAAAAAATCAGGCTAAAAGTAATCAATCTCTTCATTGAACATGTGCTTTGGATGGGAGGGCTATTTTCCCAGGATAAAACTAACCACCTGATTTATTTATGAACCACACACAAAGAGTATAAGTTAACATGTTACCAAATATCAAGGAAGTTCATATGCTGCAGTGAAAGAAACAACCCTAGGACTCAGGGAATGGAAATACACTTCAATAAAGTGAAGTATGTGGAGTCTTGCAATCTACCTTGCAATATTTATTCATATACTGTACTATGGTGACTGTGCACTGTATTTTAAAAGTAAAACTTATGCGCTAACTATTTTGGAGTTAGTGGTTACTGCATAGAATACATGCCATTGATATATAATGACTAATTAGCAAATGGCAGCTTCTTTATTACCATCAGAAATCATTATAGATAGCCTGACAAAAAACACAGGACATTATTCAAAAAGCGCTGTAAAAAGAGAGGCAGAGGCAGACTTCTGACTTTTTAAAACAAATGTTAAAAACAAATGGTGAAAGTGCAAATGTATGTGACCCTTCCAGAAGCCAAACATGACACACTTGTTAGCAACAAGAAACACCATGTCACAAGAGATTGAAAACCTCTTCCCCCATGCCTATCATGGAGTTACAGATGTAAGACTAGCTGTCCATATTCCACCTTGCAGAGAGTCCCCTCCTTGGCCTAACATGACAGAAACTGGTCAACATCATTCCAAGGTGAAGTGTGCAAATTTAAATGTGACATGTGCCCGGACTAGGAAGCAAAAGAGTGGGAGGGTGTCATTGGAACTGGACCCTGCAAGTTGGTTTCTGCTACCATCTTGGCCTGGCCCAGAAGGAAATTAGCCAGGCAATTCACACTTCCCTTTTCCACTTTGTATATCTTCCTGATTCTATCCCCAGTCTCAGAGAAGTCTAAATCCAATGTGTCAAAGAAGGTACCTGAAGACAACAAAGTACCTATATACCGGGCTAGTCAAGAAAGGCATGGAAAAGAGTCTTTTCCACCTTCCTCTCAGAAAAGGTAGGCCACCGACACTACTAGGTCCAACCAGTGGACAAGAGTGCTTATGGATAATACCCCATGCAGCAGCTGCCACTGGAAACCACCAGTTATCCTGATGATGAGTAGATTGTACAGGGTGTACAATACAAGGTGGGCTTGCTCTGGTGCAGTTGCCACTAGGTGCCACCTGCAGGTTGTGTCAGGGCAGGCAGCAAAGGCATGGACATGATGCAATTTAACTGTCCATGTGTATAGCACCCTCCCAGACAGGATCTCAAGGTATTTCCCCAATGTTCTTGTTAGTCATGGGGAGGAACAACAAAGTGGTGCATCTGCTAATCATTTCTGTCCACAGATGAAGAAAAAGGCAGCAGTAAGGGGGGGGTTGTCTATTGAGGGAGGGTGTGTCATGTGCAGAGTTAGTACTTTAGAGTAGCAAGTGCATCCACAAAGAGGGCAGCTTTCACTTCAGCCAAAAAGCATGAAGCAAAATGGATAGAGTATAGGTCCAGCTAGTCAGTCAGGGCTTTGGCAAAGAGTCAGACAGACCAAAATGAGTCAAAGAGGTTGGTCAGCTTGATGGTACGCAACCGGACTGAAGAGAGTCGGTGATGCATCGAAAACCTCCCTCAGAAAGACCAAAACCAAAACCTTCTCTTTTCAGTTAGACCAACACAGCTGCAACCAACAACACTGGTAACAACTTAGGCAGGCACAGGTCTTTGAGTAGATGTGATATCTTTTCTTAGACCAACTAAATAGTTGGAAGAGAGTTCTTGGCAAGCTTTCAGGCTCAAACACCCTTCTGCAGGTATTGGGAGACTCTGTCATTGTTCGGAGTTCTCCAAGGTAGAAAAGAAGCTAAAAGCATGATAAGAAGTCTGTGAAAATGTAAATAGGTGGAAGTTTGGAAGAAAATGAGTAGAAACAGGAGAGGAGGGGGCCAAGGGGGTGGGAAATGTGTGAAGGAATGAAAATGGTAAGCTTCAGGCAGGTACCTAGTAAATCAAATGTCAGGCAGGTTGCAACGTATCATATATCCAATGTCTATATTAAGTCCATGATGTTTTTGTATCCAGTAGATTTATGAAGTGATGTTCATAGGCTCATCTATGAAAGGTGTTTTATAAGTTCCCTTTGAGGATTAGAAATGAGAGACTGGAGAGAAAGCGATTGTCAGAGAGAAGTGGGCACCCACAGGTAATTGGATATTTTTGTCTTTGCTGGATTTTCAATGTGCATTCATTCTGGTTCGCAGTTGATATTTGATTTTTCCTACATATTTTCCATTGGGGAATTTGGTGCACTGCATGCGATATATTACATTTGGAAAGGTACAGGTATAAAATCCAGGAATGGTGATGGTTTTGTTGTGAGGTGTAGTTATTGTGGGAGTGGCGGAAATGTGTTGGCAGGTTTTAAATTTCTTGTCTGGCATGGTCTAGATCCATTTGGTGTGGTTCTGGGGCATAGGGTGTTTGCTTCTGATGATCAGGTTAGCAAGGTTTGGTGCTTGTTTAAAAACTAGGATGGGTGGTTGTAATTGCTTGAGGATTTTCTATATATGTTCCAGGGAAGGATGGTATGTGATAACTAATGGTGTGCAATTCATGGGGATTTTCTTTTTGTACTACAGCCATCCTATGTGTGGTATCTGGGTAGTTCCACAGGGTCTGGACTTCCTTTAACCATCTCAGAATGGGCATTGGGCAGTTTAAGGCAAGCATACAGCTGTGGTGCTCAAGCTCAGATGTTTGACCACATCTATGAATGCCCTTATGGACTTCCTTTGGGTGCCCAAGTTCTTGTTGACATTGACCATTCTACTTGTTACTGGATAGATTCTTATCTTTCAGTCCTCCAGGATCCTACTGGCCTTAATGTATGACTGCTCCAAACTCAAGCTAGCAGCACCACTGATCAATATCTGTGTGGCTCACAGCATAGTGTGTAACAAGGCCCAAAGTGACATTTTACAATGTATTACAAATAATTAACCTAGATCAGGGGTTGTCAACAAGGGGTATGCATACCTCCAGGGGTACTTGAGAAGGCCCTAGGGAGTACATGTGGGTGGGTCGGGATGCAGCACTGCCATGCACCATCCCACACAGGTGCCGCCCACCTGGCTGGACATGGGGGGCGGGGGAAGGTTGCATGCAGCGGCTGCTGCTCCTCTGTGTCCAGTCGCATGCCACCCCGCCCCACTCAGCATCCAGCTACACGCCACCACTCCCTGCCTGGCCACCCCTCCCCTCCTCAGCCCCCCCGGGGTCCAGCCACCGGAGGTACGAGCCAAAAAGGTTGCAAACTCCTGACCTAGAGCAATATTACAAAGTTTTACACTATATATCATCTGCTTCAACCATGATGATTGTATCTGGCTATACTTCAGAAAGCTAAGTGAATGTCCTGGATAGTAAAGAAAGGGTGGTCTCAAAAAAAAAAAAAATCATAAAACTATAACATTAAATACAAGCTAAGTAAATAGTGATTTTTTTCTTTAGTGTACCTTCCCCTGTAAACTTACCATTACGTATGAAGCATTATATTTGCGGGGGGGGGGGGGGGGGTGTGGTGGGGGGGGGGGGGGGGGGGGTTGTATGTGTGTTTTTTAATTTTTTTTTTTTTTTAAATAAGGTACATGTTTCAGCATAAAAGGAAAGAACTATGAAGATTTGTGAGGTACAGAATTCAAACCAACTCATTTAAAGTTATTCATCTATCTTCCCAAATGGAGAGAGAATCTCACACAACAGATGCTAGTCATATTGCTCATTTCATTTCTGAAAGGACTCAGCTACTATAGTAATGAAGGCCACAAAATCTCTACCTCTTTTTTAGCAATGGTTGAATAATATAAAATTATTGAATTTAGGCTTTACTTGGGAGAGTAATCTTGTGAAATATCCACATTTGCTAATCTCTTCCTCACTACCAAAAAGTAATTTATAAAGATTCACTGAGTAGTTGGGAAAAAATAATTCTCAGTATCTTGGTTATTTCACAATGTCTGTCTGATGCTCAACATTTCACTGTGCTATTGGTCACATGGTATTATTTCCCTTACCTGACTGGGTGTCAGAGATAAACAGAGAAATGACACGGTACATAAAAGAATAACCAATAAATTGTACGTTGGTACAAATTTCCAAAACTTTCCAGATTAGAATATGTAGCAGTACCCTAAGTATTAATGAATAACAAATAGCATTGACCACATGAACAACATGAAATCACATTTGAATTGTTTATTCATGAATGTGAGGAGACTTTTTGTTATTCAACTAACTTTATTCATTTTGAAGTCTTTGTATACCAAATAGAAAAAGATATGCTTTTTGAAGAAACAGCTTTTTTCATCCAGCAGGTTATTTTAATTGCAATCAAAAGTCAACTTTAACACTTTCATAAACCTTGTCCTCTCACTCCAAAATACATCTTTTGGGATGATACAATATATATTATATCACATCATATATGATACACTATATACCACAGGGGTGGGCAAAATATGGCCTAGGGGCTGGATCCAGCAAATAGTTGTCTCCACACCACTATGCATAGGGCTAAGCCCCACCTGTTCTACTGGGGCAGCCTGTGCCATGCTTCCATCTGCCAGCCCAGGCCCCAACCAGCACATGCAGCTTCTGGTGAGGGTGTTCTGGGTGCTGTTCTGCTCCCTTTCTACCTCCACCTGGATCCTACCAGCTGAAGCTCCCCCCCCCCCCCCCCCCGGAGTAGTACAGAAGGAACAGGAACAGGAGGAAGAACCACTGCTGGAAGCAAAAGGAGCAGAGAAGCACCTGACTGGCTGCAGCTGCACCAGAAACAGCCCTGCTGTGCTGCTCTGCTTCCCTTGCCTCCAGCAGAAGCTGCCCAACTGAAGCTTTCCTCCCCTCCCCCCACTAACCTGCCTGGAGCAGTGTAGCAGGGGCAGGACCCACTGCTGGATGTCAGAGGAGAGCAGACCCACCTGCCTGGGTCAGTTTCCAGCCTGGCTGTTCCCAGTGCAGCTACAGGCAGCCAGGTGATGCTTTGCTTCCCTTGCCTCCAGTGGTGGCTACTCTTCCTGCCCCTGTCCCTCCTGCACCACCCAGAGCAGGGGGAAAGCTTAAGATGGGTGGCTCCCATTGGAGGTGAGAGGAGCAGAGCAGCACCTGGCTGGCTTCAGCCACACCAGGAGCAGCTCTGCTAGAAGTTGCACAATCAGCTGGGGCTGGGGTTGAGGCCAGGCCCAGGCCAGAAGGAGGGTAGTGTGGGCTGCCTTGGGCAAGACTCAGCCCCGCGTGGCTTGCAGTGGGAACAGCTGCAGACTGCACTACTCAGGAAAGCTCTGCTGTATGTACCTCTCACCTCATCCTCCCTCCCCTCACCCCAGCCAGCTCCTAGGACCTAGCAACCAGGCAGCCCTGTGCTATATCAAATCAGATATTATACACACAGATGTATACTAGGGCAGTGCAAAATTTTGACTGGTGTTTTGTTTCGAAGCCGTTCCGATGCGTTTCAAGCTTGAAACAGTGGAATCAAAATGAAACGAAAGGCTTTGAAACTAAACAAGGGCTCTCAAAACATTTTGAAAGTTTTGAAATGTTTCAAGTTTTGAAGCCAGGCTTGCTGCAGCTAAACAGAAACTAAGGAGAAGGAGGGGGAAGAGGGAGGCAGGACTGCTTGCCAATACTGACATCTAGCTCCCCGTTCGATTCCCCAGCTCTCTAATCGCTTCCCCCGCCCCACTGTTCCTGGGGGGATGCAGGCCCTTGATCTGCACATGGGGTTTCAGCAGGCTGCCTCAAAACTGCAGCAGCAGCCTGCTGAAACCCAGCGTACAAATCCAGGGTCTTGCACCCCCCAGGAACATCTGGGGAAGCAATCAGAGAGCTGGGGGGAATGTTCAGGTCCCTGAACATTCCCCCATTTCCCAGTTGGATTCCCCAGCTCCCCAGTCTTTCTGCTAGCTCTCTGATCACTTCCCTCAGCTCTTCTGAGGGGCACAGGCCCCTGGAGGATGCGGGATGACAGCAGGCTGCTACTGCCATCTGGGAACAGAGCTGGGCACAGCCCATGCTGAGCGCTAGGAAGCCTGGTGATGCTGCTGGCCCCAGCTGGTAGTGGCAGCCTAATATCATCTGATGCACAGATCCACCCCCTTCCCCCCACCCAGGAGGAGTCTAGCACAGCCCTGCAGCCTTCCTGGGGTGATACAAGTTTTGCTTTGAACAGTTTGAGGTGCAGTTTTCCAGAACCCTGGCACCTATCTCCTTGAAACATGGTAGGCTTCATACCCTTAGAAGTGACTACCACCTCTGCAATTGTCATATGAATCAGACAAGAAATGAAAGTTACAGGCATTTTCATGATTCCCCATTATATCTTATGGGTGAAACAGAGAAACAGTTTCGATCAAATGAAACAGAGCAGTACTTTGAAGTGAAATGAAATGAAATGGACAAAACAAAACATTGTCCCTTCAAAATGGTGAAACAGAAATCAAAATGAAACAGTACTGTTTCACACAGCCCTAATGTATACACATGTGGAGTTTAATTAATGAAATATACTTATACTTTCATTAAATTATATATGTATGTGTAGCAGCAGGGGCTGCCCTCAGGGTCTGGAAGCACGAGGGACAAGCCCTAACACTCCCAGTGGAGGGGTCAGGGACCCCTGAGCTGGGTGCAGGGGAAAAAGGCAGGAGGCAAGATGCTGAGCTCACTGGAGAGTTGCCCAGAAGAGCTGACTCCCCACATGGCACTGCCTTGCCGAGAATGGGCAGCAGCAGCAGTTGGGAGCTGGGCAAGGCATCCTTATCTCCAGTCCCAGGGGAAGGGGCTCAGGGTTGGCCATCATCCCTGGAGCCCAGGCTGGGCATATCCAGCCTGGAGCTGGCCATGGGTCCAGCAGACAGAGATCCAATCCTAGGGTAGAGCCAGGAGAAGGGAGGCATAAGTGAAGGGCTGGCTGCGGCTACAAGCCAGCACATTGAGTGGAGGCCAAGGAGTCCAAGATCTACCGGATGGATACGTGCCAGGAGCTGGCACAGCAGCCCAACACAGCTGGCGGTTGGTGAGTGGACAGGGTGTAGGGGAGGCAGAGCCCCAGGACCAAGCATGGTGAATCTGCGAGTACCCCTATCTCGGGGTCATGGAGGAGAACACGACTGAACCCCTCCTTCTAGTTTCAAATTCCATCAAGTCATGGCAGGCGAGTTAGGGGCCCGACCCAAGGGGATACCCACAGTGCTAGTCGAGGCCTCCACAGTATGTATAAATTTCATTCATTAAACAATTAACAGTCTAAAATAACCAGATGGATAGTAATATAGAAATAAGACATAATACCCAGCAAATTATAAATCTAATGTGTCTAGTGTGGAAAAACAAGAGTGAATACACAAAAGAACTGAGAGGAAAAACAAAAAGAGAAGGTTGTTTATGAAGCAGGAGATTTTCAAAGGCCCAAATGGCAGTGAAATCACTTATCCTTAGAAGCCCTTTAAGCGCTTGGAAAAAAAAAATAATTCTTACCTATAGTCTGGTTACAGACATTAAAAAAGCCCAGGGCACAAACCTATGTAGGTTTCTGTAAGTGTCCTATGAAACAGAAATTTACTCTTCAGTCAAGGGTAGAGGGCGAGGGGAGCAGGGAGGACACAAGATTGCCTGCACTGCCTGAGGCCAGCAAGTTAAGAGAGCGCAAACACACCTCCTATCACAACCTTTGGCATACCTGGGCTGCCAGAGACTGCCAAACACTGTTGAGTCAGTGACAGGCATCTCCTGCCAGTGACAGGCATCTGCTCCCTGACACTGCAGCAGCTCATGGCACTGTAGGTGCCTCTCAGGAGCCCACCAAGACACCTCCATGGTACTATGAGCAGATTCAGTGCCAAGAAGCCAGGCACAGCTGAGCCCCAATTCCACACCACCTCTCCCCCAATCCTAACCCCAGCAGCAGCAACAGGCTTCTGCAACCTGCCTAGTTCCATGGTACTGCCTGCTTGTGGCAACACGGGTGCCTCTTGGTGGGGTCCTGCACACCCACCAAGAGATACCCACACCTCCTGCAAGACAGCACAATGCCAAGGAGCCAGGCACAGCCAAATCCCTCTTCTCTTCCCCACCCCTCCCCAACAGCATTGTCAGTAGAAGGCTTCAACAGCCTGCCTGGATCCATCACTGTGCCTGCTTGTGGTATGATGGGTGTCTCTCAGTGGGCTTCCACACACCCCCCAAGACACCATGGCACCATGAGCCAGTGCAGGGCCCGGGAGCCAGCACAGCCGAGCCCCCGCTCCCCACAGTCCATCAGTGGCATCATTCTGCAGCTTACCCAGTTCCCTGAGAGAGCAAGGGTTAACTGGGGGGGGGGGGGGGGGGAGCTGCCAAGGTGCCTGGCAGACAATGACTTACCTTGATTTGTGAACAGACCTGGTAGTGAAGTTTGATTTACTAGTCTAGCTTAGATCAATTAAGTCTGGTACCACATCGATCCAGGTCTACCTTAGACCAGGATCCACCAATTTAAAGCAATCTATATTCTCTGAACTTCTGTTCTGTTATAGGTATAGACTAGTTTCCAACCTCCTACACCAGAAAAAGTGTAATATCTGTACCTGGCCATAATCTTTAAATGTTATTCTGGTTCAACTGGAATAAGGTTAAATTAGAGCAACAGAATCTCCATAATTTGTTTTGAAGACATTTAAGGAAACATGTTCTTCCCCTACTCAAATACATATTCCTACTAATATTTAGTTGTGAGTTTCAGGCTCAAACAAAAAGAATTACAAAAATGAATCCCCATCACACACACCAACTTTCCCATTAGGTTCACAATGCCCCACCCCATCCAACCTTCCCACAATTTACAGATTGAATACAAAATTAATTGGTCCATATTTGCTTTGAAATAAGGCTAGGAATGCTTGAAACTTTTCTGACTAGTTTTATTAGCATAGTCATGGGTGACTGATACCACCTTAGTAAGGGGGAGCACATGCCCCCCTGCGACCAGTCCCGCTGACCCCCCGTGGACAATCCTGCAGACCAGGGGGAGGGGTCCCCTGCGGGTGTTCCTGCAGATTGGGGGAAAGTGGGTCCCCTGCGGGCGATCCTGCAATGGCCAAGTGCTGCAGCTAATCTGCGTGTTTCGGCCCCCCCCCCCAGCCACTCCCAGAGGTGACTGCAGTGATCACAGTGATCAGCCAGCACTTGCAGGGAGGCCATCACCGCTCCCGCCTGCCCCCTCCCCCCCCCCTCCTTCCCATCACATAAGTGGCAAGCACAACTGATCAGGGGGTGCACCAGCACTCTCAGGGGGTGCCCCTGCACCCCCTATGTGTCACCACTGAGCATAGTGTTTATTTTCAAATTTGTGAAAAAATCTGAAAGCAAAGTTAAGCATGATTTCAGATCCTGTTATGATTTTAAAGTGCAGCTCTGGGGAAAACAATGGCCAATCTCCACAGAAGACACACTTTGTTTCCTAGAGCAGTTGCTGACTTAGTAAAATATATACCTATATGACAGGGATATTAGAAGGAATCTGTTGAGGAAACTGTGATGAATACATCCAATATGACAGCCAATGTGTCTTTAAAACACCAGAGGGCCCAATGGGTATTCTTTTATGTTGATTATTTTATTGTGTGTCCCCCAAGACCACTAATCACTATAAAGATTAGCCTCATGGTTTTCCATTTTCTATGCTGAATGAGTTAAATTAATAAAGTTCTAGTTTAGGCTTTATCAAGTCAGTGAACAAATATAGAACAGGGAAAAAAAAAAGGCAACATCTTGTAGAATATAACTTAATTTTGTAACATATCCTTTCCCTGTTATATTGGTGTAAGAACAAGATGTTAATTGAGTTTGACATGTAGAAACAGTGGAAGAAGAGAATCAGTTTGAATGGAGTACTTGGGTTGTACAGCAGTGTAAATAAGAGAATTCAGCATGTTTTTAAACTCCCCCTATTTGGGAGTGAAGCTGGGAGATGTGGGATGTGTGTTATGAATGCACTGCAATGCAGCATGATCTGCAAATGGACAGGTGAGTGTCTGCAGATGAAAAAGTGGAGGGAAATCACAAAACTATAAGTAGTACCATAGAAAGACACTCAGCAGGATCCCAGCAGAATTGCATACACTTCTCTGCAGGGCTCCAGCAAGTTTTAGTGAAGGGCATTATAAATATGCTCACCAAAACGTTTGGGGAAAAAAAGAATGATGCACAATTTGATTTTGAAAGTGATGGTTTCAGTGTATCTGCTACTTCCCAAGCTTAACAGAGACAGTTTGAAATCTTCCATTAGCATGACAGGACAATTTTAACAAACCCAACGGACACATGATACCAAATGAGCAAGCTTTACGGGAGCTGTTATCCACAGCAAAAATCTCAAGCAAACAGTTTACTCTACAGTAACTATAATAAAAGTATTATCAAGCTCTGTTCAACTGAAGTGCTTATTAGCAAATTTTAAGCATTTCACCTCACTCTTTTTATACACATCCTAAAAACTCAAAAACCCCCTTCTTTTCTCTTCACAGGCTTTTTAACTATGCGATGAAGAAATCTGTCATGTCCAATTCTAAACTTACAAAATCCTGGAGCAATCACAACAGAAAGTATCTATGGCAACTTTTCTCTACCCAACATCAATTAAAAAAAAAAAAAAAAAAAAAAAAAGATTAACTTATCAGTGTCTGTGCTGATAGATGTGATTGGTTTCTGGAAATAGCAATCATGACAGATACTGTGAGCTCCCTTGATCAGCTAGTTTTCTGTGATGCAGCAGATAATGAATTCTCCAAGCATGTATCATGTTTAGTTGAAGAACCTTCATTTGCCTCCCTAACCTCCCTCTCTAATTAAATGCCTCCAGAACACTATGTTTCCAATTAATTTGTAATCCCTTCATGTAAGGACATTATCATACTTTACACATCTTTTAAAAAAAAGGCATAACATTTATTCATCACCAACACAGGTACATTTTTTACTTGTTTTTGAGCTTTGAAAATTTGCATTGTTTAATGAAGAACTATTGGGGTTTCCAGATAGACTTAAAACATTAACATTAATTACACAGTTTGGTGTTCTGATGCATCATGCAGTGCAGCAAAACCGCTGTTACAGTAATGGAATATGAGTGGGGAGGGGAAATGCTGCCAAAACATAATCCACTTTAGAAACTGTTTCAAGTGTGCGGGCCAGGCACGAGCTGGGCCCTTTTTCATGCTGCACATGGGCTGTGGCCAGCAGCCCAGGCACACGGGGTCGGAGAGAGGGGCGCGTCAAGCTAGAATTAGGCACAGACTCGTAGCGGTAGATTTAAAGATTATTTACTTACACCGGAGATGGTTGTGGTGCAGGCTGGAAAACTTGCTTGAGTTGCAGTTACAGACAAAAGACAACACGAACAATCACGTGGAGTTTGCTAGGCTCCACGGAAACAGAGCCCCGGATGTCCTGGATAAGCGCGCCACCGAAATGGATACATCTTATAAAATTTATCGCTCGAAGACGGGAAGAGGTGGGCGATGGATCAGGTCGCCAAACTCCTCTGAATCTCACACAGGGGTCTTTATTTCCATGCCATGTACCCAGAGTCCCCACGAGATGGATGTGGAGTCCTCTTCGGCTTGGGCGGAAACCGCTGAAGCCTCTTATACGGCTAACAGGCCAATCGTTAGCCGCCACGTGGGAATAATTTAGAACTAGCCAATAATGGGGAACCAATTTGCATGCGGGTGGCGGGAACTCCTTTGCACCATGCATTTCTCTTGCAACTTGAGCAATGCACTCTGCAAAGGAAGCCACAAATTGGCGGGAAACTCTTCCTTGCACCGGGGTTCTCCTCTGCAGCAGAAAACTCCACCGTGCAACGAAGCTGTAATTTGGCGAGGATAATTCTAGTGCCGAAGCACACACAAAATCATACCTTTGGGTTATGACATCAAGTTTTACTGAACACTTTTATTCTGCACATTTGTCAAACTAAAATGAGATCTTAAACTCATGTATTAGATGTGAAGACTCTTGGGAAAAAGCACTGAATATTGCAAATGCACAGTAGAGATTTATTTGAGCATTTTATAAAGTCTCCACAAGTATGGGTGCAAAATCTGAGGACATAAGATTGGATTTTTTTCTCCTCACTAACTCTAAGTATAATAAATGGACACAATAGGGTTTCCTTGACCCTACAACAACTTCAGGGACACTTCAAATATTTTTTTTTTACTTCAAAGTAAATGAATAACTTATAATATAATACATGACTTTGGCCATAATTAAATTATCTTAGTTTGAAGACAGCTTAATTTATAATCAGTATTAATTATAGTAATATCATTGTTGAAAAGCCAGAGTGGAAGGCATTTTATTAATTAGGAACAAGAGCATTGTGGTCTGATTTCCTAGGGAAAAAATCTCCAAATTCCAGGTGCAACTCTATTCATCTGACCTTACTCAGTGATCAAAGTATAACAAGCTTAAGTTTGAAGTAGCTGTAACATGATGCCTGACACTAGCCCACCTCCATTTATACAATTTTGCAGCTTAAATAACATTTTATAAATCCTGTCTGGTTACATGCGCCATGCTTAGTACTATGTACTCAAACCTATATGGATGTTGGAGGGAGAAGGTTATTTTATTTAAATGAGAAATTCTCAACAGGGTGCCACGAGATCCTTAAGGGTGATATGAGGTGCTGCACAATATCACCAGCCTTGGGTATGCAAACAATACATGATTCAGGATATAAACCCAGAGATATCAAATAGGAATCCAAAGTGTCAAAAAAATTCTGACTTGTGGTCTTTCTGAGTGCTCTGCAAGAGGAGAATTGCTCTATTATTTTTCCATAGTTAAGAAATGAATGGAAGCCAAGAGCTGGCATTTT
Organism: Alligator sinensis; assembly: GCF_000455745.1. Classification (NCBI taxonomy): domain Eukaryota; kingdom Metazoa; phylum Chordata; order Crocodylia; family Alligatoridae; genus Alligator; species Alligator sinensis. The sequence continues at coordinate 3,065,252 of NW_005841861.1, read as the reverse complement.
CCAAGGGATTCCTTGAGTCTAATGAGGTTGACAACCACTGATTTAACCCCATGGCACTAGATGTTCTTAGTTCAAATAATCACTTAACTAGTTCTAATGATAAGAATTTATAATATTCCCCAATGGCAAAGGTAACTCCAAAATTAGGAAGGTCATATCCAGCCTACAGACTTCTACAGGCACCTTACAATGGTAAGACAATGTGGACAGGCCCTGAAAAATATAATGGCCATGGCTCTGATGACTGGGCCACTGCAGGCATGTGGCTGCATTTCCAGAACCAAAAATGAATGCCTGTTCACTTACTTATTGGTTCAATATACACAACTTAGACTAACCTGTGAAGATTGAATTGATTCAACCTCAAGATATTGGACTGTCTTTACTTAGCTTAAGTGTTTAGATCATGGGTGTCTAACCTTCTTGAATGTGGGACCGGATCATGAACTTTATCACCCAGTGGGCTGGCGAGCCATATTCAAAGACCTCACAGGAAGCAGTATCACATCACCACACCCCCACGAAATGAAAGTACAGCATTTACTTTTGTTTCCTGTCACAGCACCTCGGGCCTCAGGAAACAGCTTGGAGGGCTGCATGGCAGCCCGCGGGCCATATGTTGGACAAGCCTGGTTTAGATCTTCCTTGGAAATATTACTCTGTTGATATATTTTATTGAGGTACCAGTAAGCTACATACAAATGTAATGCTTAAAGAAATCACTTCTTGTTACATTGACTTGAATATAATCAGTGTATGCATGCTTGTTGTGCCTGATCCAAAGATAAGCAACCTTACTGAAAGGCTTTCTATCAATTCTGGTGGGCTTTGTGTAAAAATGTTTACAATGCACTGCATGAATGAAAATGTATATGCAATATTAAAGTGACTAAGCTTTTTCTAAAAAATTAACACATTAAGAATTAGTGTTACAAGTGCTTCAAGCAATTGTTATTGGTCTAAACACCTTCATTTGACTGCTTCTATTTGAAGTATTATCATCAAATCAACTAAGACAAGGCAGGGCAATTACAATGTTTCAGCAGTTAATAGATTTTATTTCAGCATGTGAAAGGTTATCATATATTATAAAATCAAAGATACTACAGGATGAAGAAAAACTAAGTGGTCCCCGACACCAAATGTATTAAATACAGAGTTGGATTTTAGAAAGAAAAAAAGAAAGAAAAGGAAAAAGAAAGGAAAGAAAAAAAACCCAAAAAACAAAACCTACAGCCAGCTATTTAATCTTTTTGTGATGTTTAATTTTAATCATTATATATTAGAAATTGTTTGCCTTGTTAATCGTAGGTTACATATAATCTAACTATAAATATTTTCCATTTTAGTTTATATTTACCCTCAGATATTTCTAAATAAGAAATCTAAAATCAGACGCTCTATTTTACTTAGATACATTTTAAAAAGAAAAAAAAAAAAAAAGAGCAAGCATTAGACCTTAGAAATTAGGTTTTTAATATGGGCGATCCCTCCCTCTCCTCAAGCATTAAAATGTGGTTTCTTCCCTGCTTTTGGGACCTTGTAGCGCATGGGATGCATCCACAGTAAGGTCTGTGTGTGAATTTTATATAGAAGCAGTGACAAAACCAAAGTCAAAGGTGAAAAAACCCTACTTGGTTCAATTTCCATCACTGAAAGGCATTTACATTTTAATTTCCAACTAGGCATGCAATTTTATTCACACAAAGGGTAAAAGGTGAAACTCATAAGTCTTAACTCTGCAAAGACTTTCACACATTCTTAGCTTTAGTGGAATTATTCCCAGGCTTGTCTTCACTAGAGGGCAGGTAGAGGGAGTCTTCCTCACAGATAGTCCCTTATAGACCCAAAATGCCTTGCCATCAAAACTAGATACATACCCACAAAGTGTTGGCTTTCTGAGAAATCATCCCCTTCTGATTCAGAACATTTCATTTAAAAAGTGTCTTGATCACCTGTTTCTATGATACTCAAGCCTTTCACGTTGCAATAGGTTTGAAGTTTTTACCGTATAAGAGAATTTTGGTTTAAATATGTATTTCATTTGGTTAGGAATGTTTTCCTCACGTGGAGGTAAATATTATCTGCTGTATTCCTAGCTTCTCCCACTATCTGTCCATATTAGAATTTGTGCAGTTTTATTAATCAAAAAGATTATATTATTGGAAATCTTCACTATTTCATTATTGGCTTAGTCCAGCAGATGAGTGATGAAGACATTAAATACTGGTCCCAATACTGACTCATGGGTCAAGTTCATGCCATGGACTTTTCTATTAGTAGTCATTAGAAAAGCCATTGGCAAACCTTAAGGAGATTTTAATTAAAATAAATTTGGCTCCACATTTTATGTTTCTATACATATTTGAGGAACTTTATTAACATTTTCTGGAATCCAAGTAAAATGTTACGTAGCCACTATTTTAAAAAACTTTTTCACACCAGTAAGTTAACCACTGTCTCCTACAGAAGGCATGCTGGTTTCTCCTCACTGCACTCCTTTCATGTTAGTCTTTTCCTAACCGGGGTAGTTCTATATAGTTTCTGCAGTATTCCAAAGGATGAAACTCTTTAAATATACACTACTCATGCACCCTACATAGGCCACACCTGGAAACCTGGTGGCAAAACAGCTCTATGGGTATGTTCAATGGTCTTGCTAAAAGCACACAGGAGTCACATGTCAAGAACCATGGCAGGGACCTCTTCAGAACAGCTCCATTCCCTCATTTCCAGGTTTGACATGCGCAGAACAGGACAGAGCTTACAGCAATGCTCCCGCGATGTTGCAAAAGCAGAAAAGATATAAATTTACATTGTCCCTAGGATATCTAATGCTATTTGGTAGAGTCCAATTCTTCTTACTTCCCTAAGTTTATTTATTTTACCAGTGTTATGCTACAGTTAGCAGACAATGCATTGGTTGATGCATGCCAGCACATCTCAAGCAAAACTATGGAAGTTATTCTCCTGCTCTACTCAGCATTGGTGAGACCACAGCTAGAGTACTGCATCCAGTTCTGGGCACCACACTTCAAGAAGGATGTGGAGAAGCTTGAGAGAGTCCAGAAAAGAGACACTCATATGATTGGAGGCCTGAAGAGGAAGCCATATGAGGAAAGGTTGACAGATATGGGACTGTTCAGACTAAAAAAAAGATGACTTCATTCAGGGGGATTTGGTGGCAGCTTACAAATATATCAAGGGAGAGCATCAGGAGCTAGGTAAAGCGTCCCAGGGGAAAACCAGAAGCGATGGTCATAAACTCCTAGAAGAAGGTTTCAGACTGGATACCAAGGGAAAACTTCTTCATGGTTCATGTGATCGGACTCTGGAATAGACTCCCAGTGGGGGTGGTGCAGGCACCTACCCTGCAGATCTTCAAATGAAGACTGGATGCACACCTTGCTGGGGTTATTTGACTCCAGCAGTATTTCCTGTCCAGAGTAGGAGGGCTGGACCTTGTGATCTCATTAGGTCCCTTCCAGCCCTAAACTTCTGTGAATCTCTGAATTTGTAAAAAGATATGTAGCAAATTAGTCTCTATAAATGATGGCTTTAACACTGGAGTCTTTAACACTGCAAGGACAACCCTGCATGCCTGGCTATTGGAACCAGACAGATACAGCTTCATGCCTAGAAATGTATCTGAGGGGAGGGGGATGGAAGGACTCACCCCCCCCCCAGGAGACTTCATCATGGGAGGCACAGCCCTGCACCTGGAGGGAAGAGGGGAGCCCACATCTATCCCAGTCCCCTAGCAGCAGCTGCCCAAGCCCGTGTTGATGCAGTAAGGAAAGCCAGGCAAGTAAGACACACTTCCTTGCTTCCTTCCTGTCCCCAACCTATAATGGTCAACATAATACCCCTCTGACACAACCTCTGGCTCAGGCATTGATAGAGATAGTTATGCCTCTGGTGTTTCATCATAGTTCAAAACAGTTACATTGCTGCCATCATTTTAGTTTTGACAAATTGCCATTTTCCAACAAACACAATTCTAAGAAAGTTTCTGATGAGTTCTATCAATAAGATTCCCATCTCTTCATCTATATTGATGTAAGATATTCACTGCAGATGGGAAAGAGGTGGAAGAAGCAAAAAAGGTCTTGGCTAATTCTCTCTCTCCCCCACACATGGATAGGGACTTAAATCTTATTTCCATCTCCACCTCCTGTCCTGAGAATCTGGTAGGGCTATGAGAATGATGTACAATAATTTTCAATGGGCACGTGAACATATCACCCTACATCAGCATAGTAATGCATTACATCACTGTACAGTGTGCTATGACAATGTAGTAATCATGTGAGTCTATACATGATTGGCAGCTAATGGCAGATAGAAGTTATGGCTTTCAGATGAAAATATTCTTCAGTTGTTTATTAGCTTATATGTAAAATAGCTATTAATGCAGAAGAAGAAAACTGGAAATACATATGCTTTTTTGCCCTAGTTCTGTTAATGAAGGTCTCCACCAGGCAAATTGGTACTGTAATAAATCCCCACTGGCTTCAAAATAGTTTTCACATACATACCATTAAGTTTTGGCACCAACTCTATTGGGTTCAATAAATTAAAGAGTAAGACTTTATACAGGGAACTTGTTCCAAACCCACACAAACATTGTAACTCCTTGATGGACCTGGGAGAAAAGGAACTCAATCTGTAGCGAGGGGAGTAGTTTAGCACTTACAAAAATATCTCAGGCAGCTTGATCTTTGCGCCCGAGCACGTTGATCTAAGAAAAAGCACAGAGTACTTTATGCTCCATTCAATGCAAAGGTAGCCCAGCAGGTCTGGACTATGCCAGTATAAAGCAAACTGCAAATATTCAGTTTTATTAAAAGGTAATTGAAAAAGAGTCTATACAATTATTCTGAGTAATTCTCTGTGATCTTTCCTGCCTTCAGAAATATTTTTATAAGGAGTCTTCATATTGATAATTCCACATGAAGAAAGAATAGGTGTTAATTTATTCAAAACAACTGAAATTGAGCAAATAGAAAATAATCTAAAATGTGCTGTTCTTTCCTCTTTCAAGGAAAGCTCTACTTCTGACTTTTGCTATATTATCAGATTTAGACAAAGAAAAGATATTCCCAATATTCAGCACATATCTAAGAACTTTTTATCACTGTCTTTTAAAACACCTTACTAAGACAGTCAAATACCTTCCCTTCCTTCCCCCATTCTCTCTCTCTCTCTGCCCCCCACAGAGAGCTACTGAAACAAGAAATTATACAAGTCAGTAACATAAGACAGTTCATAGCTTTCCCTATTCCAGACCCCTGTTCACTGAACTTTACCACTCCTGCAGCAGTTTCTGCCTGGCCAGGAAGTCAGCTTACTACAAATTTGATCTTTAAAAAAAGGTGTTGAGCACAGTAGTCTGATCCAGGAAAGCACTTAAGCACATGCCTAATTAAGTATGTGAGCAGTCCTAGTGATTTAAAATGCATTTGTAAGATCATGCTTTCTTAAGGTGTGTAGCAACTAAGCTATTTTTTCTATTCTGGTTTTACATAGTATTGCAAGCCACTTGACTTCAATAACTTGCGATTTACCTATGTGAGACAGTCAAATCAGGTCCCATTGCTATTAGACTTTATTACTTTGCCTTGTAGGCAGTTATGTTAGATAAGATGGAACTATGGACGTTTCAAATGCTGCAATTGGTCAAACTTACAACATAATGACCACTACTCATGATGTATAAGCCAAATAAAACATTGGTTGAGTATGTAGAAGTGACCCAGTTTTCAAAGGTTCTACATACTCAATATCTCTTACTGGTTAATTACAGAGTGTTTTACAAAATATGAGCTAGATTTTCAAATCGAGATTTTCAGCACTAGGAATTCAAATTGGGAGCCAAACTAAGGAGTTATATTTGGAAATCTTGGCTTAAACCTAAGTGGAAGTCAATCTGTTTGGTAAATGCACAAGGTTCTTTGGGTAAATGTGATGTATTTTATCAAACAAACTAAATTAAATGCAGGTAGGCATATTAAAAGGCTAAGTCTTTAAAAACCTCATCCTATATCACCAACACCACAGAAACCTCTATATTTTTACCTATTTTCATTCTTAGCCAATGATGTAGGTTCTCAAGTACCCACAGGAATGTCTTACATTGTCCCAGCCATTGCAATGGCCATTTTAGTGCTTTTCTCCATAAAAAAAAACAAAAACCAAAACCAAAAACAAAAAAACAAACCAGAAAAGAATGCCTCAATTATGGAGCTAGAAGTGATTTTTCAAGATTCTACTTTTATCAATATTATATCAGCTTCGGCACAATCCTAAGGCTTAATGTTAGTAAATGAGGGTTTCTTTCCCAATGATTTTATTTTCAGCTCATTTTTTTTGCTCTCGATTCACCAGATAATAGTTTCTTGACCACTGTTGATCTGGTTTGGTTCATTTTTCTCAACCTCATAACTAGGAATGCAGGTTTTCCATTTGCCATGGAAAAAAGGCAGAAAATCATAGATTCTCTTTTAAAAGAGAAAAAAGCCCCACAGGAAACTGTAGGTTTCCTCTTGCAGGCTGGCAGAGTTCCAGCCTGCAAGGGGCTGCTTGGCAGTGGGTAGAGTAGAAGAGTCATCACAGGCACAGGACATCACATGCATGCTGGCACACACATACACATGGGAGCCATGCAGCGTAGTGGAGAGCCCAAGCCAGTTCTACCCCAGAGGAGAGGTGTGGTTTGTGTTATTCTCAAAAGACCAAGGATTTAAACTTATAAAATGATAATGCTTGTTTATTCAGTGAGCCTTCTTAGCGTACTGATGTGCTGTTCCCTCCTGCAACCCCTGGGCAAATGTAACCACATTTTTTTTATATTTATATTTATATTTTTTTTTAATGCTTTTAAAGAGATATCCACACAGAGTGGGGGGCTGAGGGGAGTGGCAGCAGCAGCTAGGCCATGACACTGCGGTAGAGCTGTGGCCCAGCTTGTGAGCAGCTGGTGGCAGGAAGAAGTGAGGGCAGCATGGCTCACTACCCAGTCTATTACTCCTTGCATTGCTGGCAGTGTGGCTGGCACAGGGGTCTTGGTGGTGGCACTGGCAATGAGTGCTGCTGCCCCACTTCAGCCACCCACACTGGGTCTCATCTGCTGGGCTATGAAGGTGGCTCCTGCCCATGCTGGTATGGTGAAGCTGCAGCCCCCTGCCCACAGTGGGTGCACAATTCTGGGGGGGCATGTACCCTCCCATGCATCACCTATGATGCTGACTATGGTTGGCCACCCCCACACCGGTAGACTGGAGTCTGGGGATAGGAGTGAGGGGCACCGGTAGGGATGGGGGGGGCTGTGGTTTGAGAGTAAGGGGCATCAGCATATAAGGGCTGCTCAGCACCATAAAGCAGCAGGGGAGACATCTACAGCTTGACCCACATTGTCATGAAATGAAGGGGGCAGGGCAAGTTCTGATTTTCTGTGATAAAAAAAAAAAAAAAAAAAAAATCAAAAGCCAAACTATATAGGTATTTAGGATTTATTTTATTCTCATGATTGAGGTACTGGGCGGCTTTCAAATTGTAAATATATTTATAAAACATGGTGTTCAACTGCGGTGTGTGTACGCACCACTATGCACGCTATATATTTAATATAGTGCTTAGACAAGTGCTCCTTCCTGTGCTTAGACAAGCTTTTGAATGCAAGACATTTTTTTGGAGGTGAATGAGTGTACCTTGGTTGAAGACAGTGAAGCTACACACATCATTTTAATTGTGGAACAAAATGTTTAGGTTTTTTTTTAAACCAGAGAATTTGAATTTTTTTTAAAACAGAGAAAACCAGAATCCCTGCATCATAACCAACTTAAACCCTATTAATTGCTTTCATTTTTAAACAGTAACCCAATAACACAAAAGTAAAATACAAATTCTGTCATCTTGAAAATACTTTAAATGGTCAGCTACCAAACTTCACAAAAAAAAAACAAAAAGTGTCCAAGTTCCAATAAAACTGGAGAGTAAATTCTCTATAGTTTTATTGGGTAGTTAAAGATCTAGAAATCACTAAGAATTACAAGCTATAAATGGTTTAAAGTTACCCACAATATTTTTAATCACTCCTCATTACTAATATAGGTCTATCTGATATTAGTATTGCTTTCATAATTCATTCCTCCAAAGAAATTTATCACGCTACTTATAAACATCAATCTTAAATGTATTCCAATGAATCTGAAAAAAACCAAACAAACCTCCATAAATTCCCAAACGTCAAAAAGCAAGAATTTGTGATCTCTCCCACTCTTGATTTTAGTTTCCCAACATGGGATTCGCATCAGATTGGAAAAGAATCCTGGAAAAAATGCTTCAAGATTTGGAGTTCCTACGTTCCACTGCAGGAAGCTGAAGCCAAAATATAAAAAAGCACTGTATACATTCTAAAGCATAATTAATTAGCCTGCATGTCATTGGCATTGAGTGATGTCAATATTAGATTAATTGGGAAGGTTAATATCCATATTATCTATGGCAGACATACAGTGGGTGAATTGCACAAGACCTTGTGCAATTGAAGTTCCGATTTAATGGGCAAAGGAGGGCTTAGTTTGATCGAGATGATGCACAGACCCTGGGTTATTCCTATGAACTCTGAACAATAATTGCATTGGGGAAACCCTTTCAAAAACAACCCTCCTTCTTGTGCTTAGACAAACTTTTGAATGCAAGACATTCTTATGGAGGTGAATGAGTATACCTTGGTTGAAGACAGTGAAGCTATACACATTACCATCAGCTAAAGTTCTGACAAATAGGGTCTAACAGGATTGACAATGTTTGTTTTTTGTTTCTTTTTCAAGGGAAGATGCTTATTTAGCAAATCTAAAAAAATTAAATACTAACCATACTTGGTTAAGAACACTTGTCTGAATCATGCACGTTGTTTCACTGCTGGATGCATCCTAGCTTGTCATTCCACTCATTAACTATTTATTTTCAAACTACTGCCTGCAGACTTTTTTCTACACTGATGCTTCCACTAGTAGCCTTTCTATTACATACACACATACATTAGAAAGCTAAAGATATACATATACATACACATGCTTTTTTCCTAGGAGTCTCTTAAGATTAAGAATTTTTAGTTAAGCTCCCTTAAAAAAATCAAATGAAGAAAAATATAAATCTATACAAGTGTAGTGTATAGAAGGTTCAATTATAACTATGTGATACCATAAGAAACTCAGTATAAAATTGTTAATTAATATTTATAAAAGATTCATTAAAAAAAATTATGTTTAGCAATACAGTATAACCACTGCTAAAATGCAAAAGTTGAAAAAATTATTTGAAAACAAGACAATGTGGTAAAAATTCTATTAAATTTAAATAAAATAATCATGGCACAACAGGCAAATGGAACGCTGAAGGAGATGGGCAGATGTTTTGGCTCACTGGTTTTAATTTATATAAAAGACTTCACATTCTATAGCAGCTAGCACAAAATCACTCATTGGGTGGCAGCTTGTGCTTTGCTTTTTCTTGAAGGTAATCTACAAAGCTAAAGAAAAATCAAGTTAAATTATAAAGTTAAATAATATTCGTATGCTGAATATTCTATGTATCTGCACACGTCTCAAACGTCTTCCCCTTTTCCTTGTGTTTCAAAATAGATCATTATTTCCTTATTTAGCATTGTTTTTTTCCTGGATTAATGAACTGCTGGACAGTTAGCAAGAATATTTGTTTCCATGTTGAGTTTACAGAGCAGGTTCTTCTTAAATCTGTTACAGGTTTTGGGAAGTTCAGATGATGGCTTCAGTTCTGACAGGAGTCAGCTATAAAACACTCTTGCCTATGTGGGACATGACAGACAGCCCACAAGGCGCTGATTGTTGAACTGGTGCTTAAAATGGCACAGCTGCTACCCATGAGCAGCACTAGCAGGTTTAAGCTCTACTGTCACATTCTGAGGTATGTTCCACGAGCAGGAAATTGCTGGGAAGGATTTCATGGAGTGAATGATTTGTTTGTTTTGGGGGGAAACAAACAAACAAACCAGACTACCTTATCCCTCATACTCTGGCTAATTGTACTCCTGTGGGTGGGAAAAAATTAATTCCATATTAGTTGTGCAGCTCATCTTGAAAAAGTATCTACTGTATTTAGAAAAAAATTATAATCTCTACCTGATTTTAAAAGGAAATGGAAGCACCTGTCCTTTAAATATCTTTTCAAGAACTCTTCAGGGCAGTGGCAATGAAAACTGACTACCACATGAAAGCTACGTACTCTGCAGCCACTGACAGACTTGAAGATCCCTGGTTTAACTCACGGTGATTCACAGAAAGTGCCATGAGTTAGACTGACCCTCCTAGTCCAACAGACATTCACTATTGAATTAGGGAGGTGTGCGATCAAGCTCCTCTTTGGAGCCAATCTGGGGAGAGAAACTGCATGTCTGCAATACCTGTCCCCCTAGCCCTGCTTCCACCTCCAAGCTCTTGTGCTCAGTCAGGATGGGAGGGGGGGAAGGCGGCCTATTCACTGGAGGGTAGGGGGCGAATTAGAGCACCCCACCCTCCCATTCTGAAGATAGCATGTGAAGCAGAGCTGGACTGAGTCAACCAAACTCTGCTTCCAACTATGCTGACATACAATGGGGGTTCAGATAGTCATTCAATCAGACATTTTTTTAAGTATTCTGCAGCTATGCACTTCTGTCAATGCATGACTGTAGAGTACTTTCAGTGGCTGATCACACAACAAACTTTCACATCTGTCAGCACCCTGCATCTACAGAAGCAAGTTACCTGCTTTGTATATTCTTTCACATTTCAAGAATCCCATTTCCTTCAACAACCTATTTATCAAGCTGTGCCTGATAGATGCTTAGAACATCAGCTTTCAATTCTATAGATATTCATAAACATACATCATCGCTGATGAGGGCAAATAGCTATTTTAATATGCACATTCTATTTAATCAGTAACTACAGTACAATTTCATGCACATAAAGTGACTAACTTAATCCATATTGGAACCAGACTTCCCACTCTTCCAAAGTACCACTTATTCTCCATTTTTTTCCATGCGTACTCATGTACAAAGAAATGAGTTCCTTGTGGGAAGTCAGGCAGACTTTCAGTGTTTAAAAATAAAGACTTTGTAATTCATTAATGTGTAGCCTGCTTTAAATTTTGTTTTTGAAACCGATTCATGCTCAAGGCTAAATTCTCCTCTTACATTCACATGATTCTACTCTTCACTTATTCAAGGGATCCCTGTTTCAGCTTTGTATGTGCAAAGAGTGTAGACTATCAGTATCAACATCTACCACTTGGACCTAAGTGTCCAGTACTCAATCTGTATAAGTTAGGGAGGATAGTATTCCTGTCTAATGTTTTGCTAAGCAAATTTGAAATTTCAAAAGTTTCCCAATTCTGCCTCAGAGTGAAACCAAAATTTTGAAGGTCTTTTTTTGGAAGAAATGAAGGAGAACCTCACCAAACAGCCATTGTTCTGCAATGTATTGGACTCAGCTAAAGTGTAGGAATTTCAGGTTCAGATATTTAGACCACTTGATCCAGTCATGCACATCACAGGCTAGTCCCTTAAACTCAGGGTTATTGACTATTGTGAGGTGGGCGATTCTTTATGCCATCTATATGTTTACTAGAAATTTTGTCTTGGATAGGAGAAACCTTTCCTGATGAAATTTGCATTAGAACTGTTCTTTTCTGAAAACAGTTTTAGTTTCAACCACAGCATCAGCTTCAGTATGTATAACCACAATATGGTTGCAATATGGTTAAACGGTTCAAATTCCCTAGTTCTGCTTGTGCAGGTTGCAGTCCTTTTTGAAAGAATTAGTTTTATTCAGTAGCTTTGGAATGTAATGATTAAAGATGATACTTTGCTCATATGATTTATTCTCCCATCTTATATTTTCTATGTCAAATTAAGGAACTAGTATACCTTTACATGAGCATGCAGTAGCTAGAGAGAGATGGAGCTAGAATGTGAGGACTGTTTTAATGTGTAGATTGAACCCCTTGGGTGAGAAGCATACAAGAATGTATTTGGAGTCATAAGCTACTAGCAGATGTTAAAACAATAGTGCAATTGGTGTTTGAGGAATTGTACACCCCATCCTCCAATTCACATGGCCTGCTATGCGAGGAGTATACATGGGGAAACAGTGCGTCCGGAGCCCACAAGGCTTCTCCAGCATTGTCAGGAATCCTGCCTTGTCTTGCAGCCCCTGCATGACTTTCAGAGCAAGGCAGTTTGAAGTTGGACAGGGAGGGAAGTAGTGGAGAGCTCCCCACTCCTGATATGCTGCTTTCATGGGGACTTCTAAGATCACCCAGGTGTGAAGTTCAAGCTCCCAGCAGCAGGCATAAATTTCAAAGTTGCAGGGTGCTGTGATTCTGACACTGGGGAGAGTCTCCCCAGCGTTGGGGTCATAGTGCACTGCACCTTTAAAAAATAGGCTGTAACTGGGAAACAGGGAGCTCCCCACTTCCCACCTGCTGCTTCCACATTGGCAGGAAGTGGAAGGATAGGAAGCTACCCAGTCTCTGGGTCCCAACAGTTAGGGAGCTTTAAAGAGCATGCCTGCAGCTGTAGCCATAGTGGTTAGACCTCCTAAACTGCTAGGAGAGGCTCAGTGGTCTCTGGGTCCTGGCAATTGTGGAGCTTTAAAGAGCATGTATGCTTTAGTGCTCTCTTTGAAGCTCTCCGGTCATTGGGACCCAGAGACCACACAGCCTCCCACCACTGTCAGTGTTCAAGCATCTGAGGAGGTTTAACACAAAAAAAGGGGTTGCAGCCCAACTGCAGACACACTCTCTTAAGCTTTCTGGCTTCAGGATCTACAGCACAGGACAGCGGCAGCTAGGAGTTCCCAGCTGCCCATGCCCCCACCATGAAGTGGTGCTTGCAGCTGGGAGCTCTCCGCTCCCCAGCTCTAGCTCCCACAGGGGTTCCCAGCTGCATGCCTGCTTTTTAAATATCTGAATCATAGTGAGCCCAACATCAGGAAGATGCTACCTGGTATCAGGCTTAAGAAACTGTTTCCTCAGATACTGAGATCCAGTGTTCAGCTGAGTGCTGAGGTCTGGAATAAATCAGCCTGGACATGCCACATGTTCCATTTAAGCTGCGATACAAACAAGACACAAAGATGTAACACACTATATGTGGAAGATCTTTCTGGCTTGTTTGCTATATTATCACATTGTAAATTGGTTTTAAAAGTTCGGCAGGATTGCTAGTAATGGTACAACTAACACCATAGTCATACCTTAAATGTAATGTGTGTCAGGGCCCATAGGCTCAGTTAAACCTTTTCCTCAGGATATGTACTGATTAGCTTCTTTGAAAGAAGAGTGCAAGTCAGCTAACAGACAGCAGAAGTAATTATATTTTCCATACTAGGGTAACATTCTACATCACCTGAAATACGGCTGGGGCTGTCAGGTGTTTTTGTTTTGTTTTTGCATATTAGGCATATTGCAGCTATGCCTGGTTTTGGGCCTGCAAGTTCTTTGTAAAAACCTTAAACTTGCTTCTAAACTGCTAAAGTTCCACCTAGGAGGCTTCATTTCTTACAAATTCTGGGCAAAGTGACTAGTGAATGTGTTTTAGAATTCTAGCCTCAATGTCCATCTCTTTCCTCTAGCTGTCTTGATAATTTTTTGGAATAAAACAGGCTTGAATTTGATTTCAAATAAGTTTATAATAATACAATTTTTCCTTTTTATTTATAAAAAATTGGAACAATAGAAAACAAAGTGTTGGGAACTTAAAATTCATCACAAACACAGAATTTGACTTCTGCACAACCTTCAATAGAAGCAAGCCATTCCTGGATTTTAGTCCTAGCCTAACATCATGTGCTCATGCTTCTCTCAACATTCTGTTTTATTTGCCAGACAAAAGGAAAGAGGCGAACCAGTTCTTCTGTGTATCTTTAAAATCCACTTTTTGAAGCATCTTTGAGAACTTTACTCAACAGATTGCTTTTATAGTCCATTTTACTGATGCTATCTGGTAAACTCCCCAAGCCTAGCAGTGTGCATTGAGATATGGTCCCATAAGCTGCTATTTTAAGAGCACACTGTAAACAGTTCAGATCAAACGAACACCATTCCATGTGGAATTTGGTGGCTAAGTGCAATTGTCTTTTGATGGGAATAGTAATGATTATGATTCAATAGTGGCTTTCCATGCCTTGAATTTACTTCATCAAAGCCTTGAAGAAAGGCTGTTGAGAGACTGTCAAGGCACTTCGCACTTAGCATCTGAATATAATTATGCCATTCAAAGAAAAATCATGCAACATTGATTACACTTGGGTTTACAACTCCAAACTGCTTTATGAAAGCAAATGAAATAAACACAAACAAGCTTAGATTTCTTAGTCTTACAAGTTGTAGAGGCAGCATCTCCCAGGATGGAAAGAGATAGCATGTTTACATGGCTAGATGACCACTAGGTCAAAGACATAAGAGTATCAGAAATCATCATAGGACTGCAACACATTAAAAAGACCAATGTGCAACCTATCATGACTATTGATAACCCTATCTGTTTTTCCACACTGGCAGCAAATGTGTTTTTTTCATGGAACGTCTCTGAAAATAGAAATAAGCCTATAGCTAATGTATGGCTTAAAATCTGGTTATTTTGTCCACTGTAATGCTTTTAAAACAGTCCTAGTTCTGAATGCTTACTTACAACTTTCATTTTTTCCAGCATGGTTATTTGTTCCATTTTAAATAATCTGAACTAACTCTTCTCAGGGGTGCTAAGGCTATGGCTTATTCAGTCCCACGGAAGCATGGATAAGACAATGTTAGTGAAGCTGTTTTGGTTGCACAAGCACAAAATAGACTGCATCAAACCACAAGGGGACATACGATTGGACTTTTTTGTTTTTTTGTTTTTTAATGAGCTTTTGGTATTTGAGAATATGAATTCACTTTCTTTATACAAGGGAAGCATCTGTCAGACAAGTAATTCCAGTATAAATATTGTTTGTAAATAAAAGTCACCTCACTCAAACACTAGTGTGTATGCAAAGAATAAAGGTCAAATTCCAATTTTAAGCAATAATAATTCAGCGAGAGAAAGCAATTTCAGAAAACAACCATGTCATATTAGGTTCTCATTATCAAGACAATCACTGAGATTGAACCTTATTTTTCAAAAAAGCATAGAACAGTGAGAACGTTTTCTGATTTGGCCACCCCTGACTGGGAAACCAAAGTAAACAAAAGTTAATTGTAAAAACACCAACAAAAAAACAAACAAACCCAAAACAAAGAAAAACAAGCGCTGTGGATTGCTGTCAGGAGTAAACATGAAAATATGATGGCATCAGATATTTATTTCTGCAAACTAAGCAAGTGACAACTACCCACATTCTGGCTACTGAAAATAATTACATGATCTCAATCTTATACCTCTTAATCAGCTGAATCTTTATAGTCAGCCTTAGTGCATTCATTAAGTGATAAGAAAATAGTTCTTCATCTCAAAAATGTAGACAAGTACTAATTTTGTAATTCAGAAAATTGAGAGAAATCTGAAAATGACAAATATAATACAGGTTTATTTTTATAAGGTATAATCCAGGGAGTGAGCAATTATTTCAGGTGGAGGGCCATTTAGGGAGTTTTGGTGAGCTGCTGCAGGTGGGGGTGGTGCTAACTCAGCCTGCTGCAGTGTGGGGGAAGAAGGGGGTTACCCAGCATGGCAGGGAAGGGGAAGGGAAATTGATCTTATCTGGCCTGGGCCCATCCTTTCTGCACCCACCACTGGGCAATCTTTCTGGGAGGTACAGCACAAATTAACCCCACACCCTCCCCAAATGGACAGGAGGAGGGGATTGGAGTAGCAATCTGCTTCCTGTCTGAAGCAATGTGCTGCTTTCTCCTCTCTGCCCAGTCTGCCACTGTGGCACCTGTCCCCTCCCCAGTTTGCCACATGCCACACACTGAGGCTGCATGTGCTACTTATGGCACCATGCCGCAGGCTAGCGACCCTTGGCATCAACTCTAGTTGAGAAGATTCCTTTAAAAACATACAAACATACACATGGCAAAGGACTATTTTTAACCTTAATTACTCAGCTATATTTTAATAGACATCTAAATATGTTGTAAATGAATTCACCATTTGATAATTTGTATTTGTTAATATTTAAAAGTGCATGACCAAAATCCTAACATGTTAAGTAAAATCCAATACTGTTTATGTTTTTACAGAAAATATTAATTTTAAAGAGAAACAAGGACAAAAATCCTTAATTCAGGGTATGAGATTTTGTTCTCTGTCCTTCCCCCTGCCTCCCAAATAGTCACACCTACACTGCAACTTATTTTTTTTTTTATAAATAAATTACTGGGTGGGTAAGTAGAAGAGCTGGTTTCACAACGTACAAGGTAGTAGAGGATTTACCAGACAAGCTTATTTCGGCTCAATCTGACAAAAATCAGATGGAAGTTAGAAACAGGAAATAATTTTAAAACAGTATTTGAAGAGATTTTGGTGGGTTTATTTGTATGCATCACTATTATATAGGCTGTGCCTGAGCAGGGAGACTGAATCCCATTGAAGGTGCTGATCTTAACTACCTCAACTTCAGAGGAGCTGTCCTTGATATGCAAATGATAGCACTAATGGTAGCACCTCTAACTGAGGCTGAATCATCACTTCCATAAAAAACAGAAGCTAATGGTAACCAATTCCTACGACACGTATTCATTTTCTCAGTCTTTTATCCCTAATGTTGAATATCTGCATAAGACAGAAAGGTATGTAAAGGCTTATTAGACTGAATAGCTCTTTCTAATTCTTCTCAAAAGGTATGGACTTACACAGCCGAAAAGAATGCAGAATTTTTTCTTCTGATGAGCTTATCTGTAGACTTGAGACAAAGTTATTGTTCTTCAACAAATTAATATTCAGAATATTTCTCTATTTCAGAGATTTTGTTTGCAGTCTGTATTAGTATTTGTTATAGCAGTTATTACTATATTAATGCCAAGAGTAAAATTTAAGAATTAGACCACATGATATTCACTTGGCTTAGAATTTTGTGAAAATGTGAGGGGAGGGGGATATTGTGCCCTAGAAAGTAGGAAAAATGGATATCAGGTTACATACAAAAAATTGTGAAGATGCAATGCAAGACGTGTAACTGGCTGGAAAATGAGCATTTTCCAAAAGAAAAGGGCTATAATCTAAGACCCAAATGCTAGTGTGGCATTCTGAATTAGATTAAACTGAAAAAAAGAATTAATACAATCCATAGTTAGAAGAAAAGAGGGCATTTAATATTCCATTTGTGTTCATAGTTTTAGAATGAAAAAAAAAAGCTAACAGACTTTATAGTACTGGAGATTAATTTATACACATTACATTTCTGATTGCTTCATGATTATTTTCCCCAAAACTCTTAGACAATTTAGTGTTAAATACACTTATTAAGCAGTAATTCAAAGTTAGTGCAGTCAGTCCTCAAGCATCCAAGAAATGACCACTAATCCACCCCTAAAGGAAAAGAATGTTGTAAATAAATAGGCTTTGTATGATCCCCCAAAGGAATTGGAATATTCTGGTTCAGCCAGAGCAAAGAAAGAGGAAGTATATGTACCATTTAGTTCTTTCAGTGGTACTAGAGTTGGTTTGGCTTCAGATAACTTTATAAGTTACAAGGCAACAATTATTTGTATGTAGTAGTGCATTAGCCAGGTTGGAGAGGGACCTATAAAGTGTGTGGCTGGAATTATTCATGTTGGGCTTTAACCCCTCCTCTACCCTCCCCCCCCCTTTTTTTTTTTGGATTCCTCAAACATGTGAATTTGCTCTCTTATGTATATTCTCTTATGGATCTGATTGACCTAGTTGACCTCAGGTCACTGGCGGACCAAAAGATTGTTGTTTGTTTTGGTATCATCCCAAAGGTACTATGTCTTAACATCTACCCTTACAAAGTAGAAAATACCCAGGAGTGCAAGGGTGGCTTGCTAGTACATGATGCTATTTTCCAAGGATTACAAACACCGTTTTAAAAAGATACCCCTGAGGAAAAAAAGGCAGGAACATAATCTAACAGTCTGGCACTGAAAAGTTAATTTGGAGGTGTTGCACTTCTATTGCAAATGCTTCTCTGCTTGGAGACTGTCTACAAACTAAAAATATTCTACCCCCCTCATAAATACAGGGCAGCACTTCCAAATAAAACATCATCTTGCCCTTTCTTTGGGAGAAGAGGCCAGATGACACTTGAGTTTCAAGGAACACAGACCAGATTGTACTATATAAACAAAGCTAGTTTCATGAATCCGGCTGGCAAAGATCTGGGTCTTCATTTTTTTTTTTTTTATGGCAGCATAATTGGTATCTGGAATCATATAATAGAATCTTTCTGCTAATGAAGCTACATTAGCATAAGTGTTTCAACATTTGGTATTCGGTGGATATCCCATGAAGTAAAACAAGGTATATGCTTGATACAATACCCTATACTGCATTGACAATCGGAAGGTTAAACCCAATGACAAAGTAACTATTATACATGAAATACACACGTGTACACACACACTTTTTATTTAAAGTTTTGCAATTAAACCTCAGGACTTCTGATTAGATAGACTATGTTTATGCCAAAAAGAACTAGAAACTCAAGCAGTAAGACAGAAGGGGGTAGAAAACCCTCACACATTCATTCTGGCAGTGTTTCCAAGTACAAGTTTTCTAATGAGGGGGAGGGAGGAAGAAACAGAAAACATCAACTAATTGAAATCATTTGCTTCCACACTGGACTGGAATTAGTGCTTTACAGAGGTGCGACTAATTTTTAATGTACATTATATGTTGGACAATACCTGCAACCCAATCATTTCCTTTAGCTTCTGTTACAGATATCCTGTAGTAATGAATAAAGTAGATTTACCCCTGATTATGTCACCTTTGGAGAAAGACCCTTCTACAGAAGACTCAAAATGTAATCAAGCCTGATTTGCTGACGTATGCATTCTTATGTCCAAAACAAAAAGTATCTTCAAATATATAATCACACTTCTGAAATAATGAAGACTTTGTACTCTTTTGTGAAATGTATGCTATTCACCAAATATAATTATTGAGCCTCGGACATTATGGGCTCCTCTGATACTCAGAAGATATTCAGCAATTATACAAGTACATTATGAATTTATATTTACTTACAATTATGATTTTTGTCCACAACTTGTCTTTGCATTTTACCACTTTTAGGAAAAGGACGTTTCCTCCAGTTACAGATAAAAATGGAAGCCAGCTCCATTATCTTGAAGTTTACCTATTTTTAAAACAAGCATATCACACTACTGAGCAGTGACGTGGTTGACATTCCAGCATTTTTTAAAACTTACTCTTAACTTTTAAGCTAAGTTAAATTGCTGAATTAAGAACTATGGGAAATCTGAGAAGACTTGGCTGAAAACATAATCATCTTTCCTAACACCTTTAGAAATAAAAATGAACAGTCTATAGTTATGCCTACTTTCATAAAATAAACTGAAAGACAAACACACATTATTATATTGGCCTCTTGGTCAGGCAAACAGATATTCAGAGAAAAATGTGGATGACCTCTACCTGACTCAAGAAGTCTATGGGCCAACGAGAGGCAAAGCGCTGCTCGACCTGGTACTGGCTACTGGGGATGACCTAGTCGGCGACCTAGTGATCGATGGGAAGCTGGGTGACAGTGACCACGAGCTGATCACCTTCACCATCCACCGAAAAGCTGGCAAGTCAGTCAGCAACACGCAAGTCCTTGACTTCAGGAAAGCCGACTTTGACAAGCTCAGGAGGCTTGTCAGTGAGGCCCTAAGGGACCGTGACCACAGGGAGAGGGGAGTTCAAGAGGAGTGGTTGCTCCTCAAGGGAGCGATCCTCAATGCACAAACTAAGTCTATTCCATCTCAGAGGAAAGGCAACAAGAGGGCACAGCAGCCCCCCTGGCTCTCCAGGGACCTAGCAGATCTCCTGAGGCTAAAAAGAAAGGCCTACAAAGGATGGAGGATGGGAGTCACCTC